>NC_140942.1:143007099-143404599 GCF_014529385.1 Adiantum capillus-veneris | reverse complement strand
GTATACCTATAAAGAGAAAGGGAGTTTCTTGCACGTGTTGTATAAAAGCATAGTAGAGAGAGAGAGAGAGATTATTTTTATCTTTGAGGGAGTGTTCTCTACAAGCATTCTTGATTGTGAAATCCAAATTCTATAAAGAGTCTCCCATATAGGTGTCGAACTAGGGCTCATGAAAAAATTCTTCCTTGAGAAAGAACTTTAAACATAATTTCAACTTGTTGGATTTGCAAAGTATAACTGGCTAGTTTATGAGCTTGCAAAACTCTATGCAAGAGAGGTCCCCAAGGCTATAAATAAGGAAATCAAAATTTATTAAGACTTTAAAAAAAGGTCTTTGAAGCACTTAATGGACCTCTCTCTCTCTCTCTCTCTCTCTCTCTCTCTCTCTCTCTCTCTCTCTCTCTCTCTCTCTCTCTCTCTCTCTCTTGAAGGCGATAGTACATAGTTTCAATTTAAACGGCACAGGGCTAATCTGGACAGACTTTTCCTAAACAATCCGGGCCTCTTTTAATGTTAGAAAAAAAATCCGGGTTTGTCTTATCGAAAACGGGCCTTTGGAATTTGGCTAGGAAAATATTTTGGCAAGCCTTGTCCCTCCCCTTTCTTCCATTCCTACATGGCATTGATGAGAAAAATTTCTTTAGAACTCCCGACCTTAGAATCCAAGCTCCCTCCCTGACTCGCTTTCAGTGCTCCGAGTACTATGAGGGAATATAATGCCAATGTGGTATGGAAGGTTACTAAAGTTGAGGTTGCAGTGTACAATACGAAAACTCCTAAATTACCAAATTGTATTTTCAAATATAGGTCCGCCAAAATTTGGAGGCCATTTTGTATTGTACTATTCTGCATGAATTCACTTCCCTCCTCTCTGTGATTGAATTATACCATGCACGAAATAGCTCGCACCCCCACTTGATCGAACTCCATCTCCTACGTCTACTCAGACAACTGAATGTGTCTCCCCCCACAAACCCCTCACACATAGGAATCAGTCACCACCACCACCACCTTCAACTTATTAACGATTGGATTTAGTGGAAAGACAAGTACAAAAACGAAGGGGCATTCAACTACTGTCAACGGCTAGGTATTGGAAGGCCCAAGGGAAATCAACACATCCTGTTTACTGGCCGGCATTGTGAGCGGAGAAGCATCTTGAGAGTTTGGAGGAAAATCAGTCCACGCAACCTCAAATTTTTACTCTAGATTCCATCACATAATGGGCACATTGTTCACTGTGAATATTTTTTAAACTAGTACATACTTCCCCATGAGGTTGCATAAGCAGAGATTGACAATGTTTGATGCACACTAATCCATCCACATTCACACATACATGCCTACCTACACACATCCCATGCACATAATTAATGCTCATCAGTCATCTTTGGACTAGATGGTGTGCCATTAGGTTTGGAAGATGTGTTGGTATAGTATTTTTGGGCGTGTGTTGTAATTTGGGTACCATACTGTCTTATCATTTTAAAAGAACTTCTTATTGTTACCGTTCGGTCATCATCTGATCTGCTATGCATGAATTGCTAAAGAGAGTGGGTGTCTTGACATTATGCTCTTATTGACCTAAAGCTTGTTGGTGATAGAATGGCTTGTGTGTTCTTATCTCTGTTAGGATAGAAGAGGTCAATCTACCCCTGAAGTGGTGGATATGAGCAATATAAGAAGGGATGGGGGTAATGAGAATCAGCTATGCTATCTATCTTTTGAAGTGTTTTTTCCATATTTTATCTTCATGGTTTGATCTTTGATTTGCTATCCCTGGCCAATCCATTGGGGAAAACAATATTCACAAGTAGTCTCATGTTAGAATGTGTGTTACTTGAACAACAAATATCTAATAAAGTTGTGTATTGCTAGGTTTGGGAAAATTTCGATTCTTTGTCTTCATATGTAGAGGTAGAGGGAAAAATCTTGGTGTTTTATTTATAGGTGTCTTGCATGAAAATGACCTTTTGTTGGGACCGGCCAACTTAAACATATTTGGATGGTTAAGTGTGTGCGTGAAGGTGAAACCTTTTTCATATTCATGTGTTGATGTATTTGCTAAAAATGATAAATTCAATCAAAGATAACCAGAACAAATCTTTGTGTAAGTTAAGTAAGCAGTTTAAAAAGTGCACTTAATAGTGTTTGTCATCTTGAGTAGCACGTCTCTAGTCCATTACATGTTGGTAGATATGTAGGTCTTTTTGGGTTGTCTCTTCTCCTTGGTCTGGACACTAATCCATCCACATTCGCATCCAACCACCGCATACTGCGTTTATTTTGATATTTTTCAGAAATCATGGCTGAGGTAGTACCCCTTCCCATCCTTGCCACCTTAGAGGGCTTGCTTAAGAGGCCAATATTGAAGCCCACACTTGTTTTGAATGTTGTGACCAAGGTACTTCCAAGTGACATTCACTGTCCAGAGGCTTTGAGGATCACATTATCAAGTGTCTGGTAGGTACACAAGTTTGAGCGATTGATAGGTTTGGAGGTGTGTATCATCTATCCTATGAGGACATTTTGAATGGGAGTCATGAGAGGGGCCTTGCTATTTCAGACCAATGTATTCCCTTGGGTAACTTTTTCCTAGAGCCCCTTCATAGTTTCCCTGAGTTTACAGAAGACATCCATCATGACTTGAAAGAAGCAATGGGGTTTGGACACCTTGACTCAAGGTAGGAGTCCTTTATACCAAAAAAAGTTTCTTTACGGCCTCACATGTAGACCCCATGTGTACAATGGGGTGGATGTTGTTGGTAGAGGGGAGGAAGACATTCTACTTTTGGGATCGAAATGACCCAAAAATTATAAATGCTTGGCAAGCATGTATGAGCAAGGGTACGAGTGTTCGCCCTCAAGCACAATATCACTTCGTAGCTGAGGCAGGATTGCTTGTATTTATCCCTCTAAGGTGGCCCCATGCAGTGCATACAAGCAAGCGGTCCGTGGGATTTATAGGCACAATGTTCACAGTTGAGAGTTTTTTTCATATTCAAAAGAGATGGGACTGGTGGATGAGGAAGTATCCTCAAGATGAAGCTCCATTATTCAAGGACGTGAAATACCTTCTTTGGAAAATTCTTGGATTATCTCAAAAGGCTCTTAGTTAGAAGCTTAAAATGGTTGATGTACAATTTAACATGTTCCTGGAAAGTGTCACCAGCAAAGAATATATTATAGAGGTCAAGAGGGGGTGCAAGCGAGGCTCCTCAAGCAAGGTTGCAAGGCCAAAGCCTTTGCGCAAATGAGTGAAAAACCACATGCTAGTAAACAGTTCCAAGACCCGGAGCATGATCATGAAAAACACCTCAGTTGCTCCAAGATGCTCGTGTTTGTAGCCTATGACTTCCCTATATCAATGGTGTGTGCCTCATGCTAAAAACATAATTTCTACAATGAAAGATTCCATGCTGAGGCTTGGCTAGGACATGGACACATTATCATTTGGGTGCTTTTTCTTTTTTGATGCTTTGTCAATGCGATCATATGGTTGGTTGATGTAGAAACCAGTTTTGGATTTTTTTAGTTTTGATGTTGATACATGGTATAGTAAAACCAAATATGTTTTGCAATATTTATCAACAGTGAATATGTAATTTCTGATGCCTTGTGTTGATATGAGTTCGATACAAAGCTATGTGTAGTGACAAAAGATGTGGAGCATTTGTTATTGTTGAAAATTTCACGACGGTTGAAGCATAAGCATTCAAGTTTTTTTCCAATTGCTAGAATATGTTCACATCTTTTTTCTCTATATACTTCTTTGTTTTATGTACATCTTCATGTTCATAGTTTTGGAAATTTTGATGTTTTCTGTTATTTTCTTGGTGGTATAGGATCCCCCAGGTTTCAAGTTTTGTTAAGATAATGAAATGCTTTTTTTACATGTTCACAACTTCAAGAAATTTTGAGTTGGTTCGATAATTTTTTGGTGGTAGTGGGGCCTCCAGATTTCAAGGTTTTCCATAAGGAAATCCTACCTTCACAAAAATCTTTAGTTTCAGACTTTGAGAAAAAATGATTGGTATTTTTTGTCAAGGTTTATGTTTTCTATGCTCCTTCTTGGTTCAAACTTCACAGCCTAAGTTGTATAGGCATGCATGATGTCCTGTGGTTTTTAATCAATTTACTCGAACTTGGTTGCTTTCATGACAGTACTTACCTATGCTGGCTTTGTGGGTGTTTTTGACATTCTATGAGACCCTATCTAGAGTTCGTCTTGCATGGGTTTACGTGTGGATTTAGACGAGTATATTAAGACTACCCTAGGGTTGAGATAAACTCTCTCCCAGTCGCCTCATTCGATAGCATGCATAAGTTGCCGAGATGCTGGGAAAGAGTGCGAAGATGGTCATTGAGGACGGAAATTCTTGATTCTTTCTCAACAGAAGCGTAGTGTCCTTTCTCATAGAAATCAGCCCATTAAGGTTGGTTTACTCAGATAGCCAAAGAAACATGCATTGCATGATATTCTTCATGGAGGTAGAACCTGCAAACTCACAACATTCTGGGTTGCATATGTTGTATTTTTGTCTGTCAAAAATGCCCTTCTTACTTATGGCTTTTTCAAAACCAGAACTTTGTGATACTTTTATAGTCTAAAACTAGCAAATCGAGGATGAATGTGTGGACTATCCTCACTCTGATTCACTTTTGGGCACCTTCTTGGATGATAAATCTGAGTGTATTCTTACTTAATTGTGAGTAATCATGCCTTTTTGGGATGAATTGTCTTCCAGGAGGAACACGTTTTTAGTTGTGTCCGTATGTGGTTTCAAAGTCTCAAGGCCTTAAATGAGGAAGCTCTTGACAATTAGATTTTAGATTGCATAGTGTGGTTGCAATCGACCTTAGATCAGCATCGGGAATCGATAAAATTACAAGATGACGTCTTACGAGTGTTGTTTGGAGGACTTTGTCCCTCAAAGATAAAGAAATCAACTACCACTAAGGAACCATGCTTGGCTTCTCTATTGATACAGAAGTCCGAGGATTGGGATGGATGTCTAAAAGGCATCCCAATTCCTTCTAGCTTCTCAAAGTTATTGAGGTTGTACAAAGATAGGGGCACGGTCTCTCTGGAAGAGTGGAAGCTATGCATTGGAAAGGACAGTCATACCCACGAACCAAGATTAATCCACCCAAGCTTAGAGGATCTTGATGAAGAAGAAGCACTAAAGTGCACGTGTAATGACACATTATCATTGACTAGCTTAAAGTGTGATTGTAAAAGGTGTTGCGAGAAGTGTAATTTATCTAACAATCCAAGGAAACAAATTAATGATATCATTTCACTACATCTCTTTGATTGAGCAGTTAAAGACATTATGTCTTAGTCAATCCTACTGCCACCAGTTCTTAGGTATGTGGCATGCAAGAAGCAAATGGCTAAGCAAAGATGTGCGAGACTTTCCTAAGCACATACATGAGTTTTGGGACGGTGAAAAGACAAGAATTTATCAACAGTTTTGGGATCCGGGTTCATTTTGGGAATCTCCTATAATTTGCAAAAACGGATATTGCAATTTACCATATCGAGCCTTTAATAGCAGTTTACGAGGTCCACAACTAGATATGGCTTGGGATGAAGCATCACAAGAGTATATTTTCAAATGCACCAAGTGCAGACAAATGATAAGGAGGAAGAAAAAACTCATCAAGGTAGAGTTTTTCTTCTAACAAGAGTGTCATTAAGTTATGTATGCACATGAGTGCTGATATTTTGGAGCTTAAGCATTGTGTTTCTATGCATCTAGGGAGATCCTTGCAATTTTGTGCTCATGATGCATTGGGACGGCTTTCAGACAACAGGAAAAAAAATGAAGAATAGTGCACTAGTCGAGATAGTCGTACTTAATGGTGGAAAAAAACCGATTCTAGGCTCATTCCCAGTGTTGTTCCTACCTGTCTCTCACAAGGATCTGAAAAAGAAGCATGGTGACATTCTTCCTTCTTTCCTACAACCTTTGCTTAGCGATTTGCAAAGCTCTTTCTCAGATGGATTTGCAATGAGCTATAACTACCATCCAAATACACTTGATGACGATGTACAAGGTGGTTTGGTGAAACTTCAAACATTGTGTACAGGCGATCAACTGGCTCAGTGTTAGCTCGTCCAGGTTAAACACGAGGGAATAATATTTTGCAGGCGAGATAAGTCGCATGCAACTCTAGTTGAGGAAGCAAAGGGTGTAGGAATGTCTATGACAAAAACAGGTATCAGGGGAGGTATCCGTTAGAGAAGAGGACGACATAAGAAATGTGGGATGCAATCAAAGTGGTAAAAAGGCAAAGGAGAAAAGATCAAAATTAGGATGTGCTAAGATGTGCAGGTCTATCAGCTGAATCAATACTTTGGAGTCTTTACCATTTCTATGGGTTTGATATAACCAAAAACGTAGTATATGACATGATGCATATCTTATCCCTTAACCTATTTCAAAAGTACATAAGGAAGATGATGTCCAACGCTTCCACCTCCTTAAAAAAGAAGATAGATGATATAGTCAAGCAGGTTGCAAAAGATATCCCCAAGACAATCTTGAATTCGGGTAGATGGCCAAACAACCCTTCAAAGCATTACAAAATGTTTAAAGCTGAGGAGTGCCAGAATTTTGTGCAATGGTGTCTTCCAAAAATATTGCATCTTAAAGACGAACTTAGTGAGCCACACATTAATATTGGTCTTCTACTCGTTGACATTGCCAACACGTTCTTTGACTCCACTAGAAAGCATGGTTGGACTCAACATGATATTCATGTTTGTCGCTCCTTGCTTTGTTCGTGGTGCATTCTATATGAGGAGTATTATGGACCAAATAGCTCCTAGTTGGAGCATGTAGCTGGTACACACTTTCTTTCATTAACCTTCAATATAAATGGAAGTGTGTTCATTAACTCTCTTTCATTAACCTTCAATATAAATGGAAGTGTGTTCATTAACTTTCTTTCATTAACCTTCAATATAAATGGAAGTGTGTTCATTAACTTTCTTTCATTAACCTTCAATATAAATGGAAGAGTGTTTATTGCAACGTTATGAGAAGGAAGTTCATTGAGATGTTGTTGGGGCGTTTTCCTCTCAGGTAGTGGAGAGATATTTGAATATATTATGCATCATGGGTCCCATGATTTCTATTGGTGCTTCTCATTTGAAAGAAATGTGTCAGGGTATTTAAGTATACCAACCAATAACTGATCAAACGAAATATCTTACACTCATTTCCATAGCCGTATTATGTTCACTAAGCTATGTAAGCAGTTCAAAATAGAGAAGATGGCATTCAAGCTTGTGAAGAGAAGCAAACTTTGTGCACTCTTGTCTTATTGTGCCTGAGGGAAATACTAGTGGCTCACAGGACACTTCACATTGTTCAAATTGGCACAAAAGAGGTATCTTCCATGTTACACCAGAAAAGCAAGTTCAAGACCTTTGGGATGGATTCCACCGATTGCCGCCATCTGTTTACAAGGATCTTATTCATGAAAAAGGCATTTTGGTGGAGAGCAAATAACAACAAAGTTTCCTCTTGAACAGATTTGAGAGGGACAACTTGCTTGAGATTTACAAAGAACTACAAGGGATTCTTTTTCAACCAAAAAGTATTCAAGCAAGTGGTTTTTAGCATGCAAATGCCTACCTACTTCGAACTAGGTATATGGTTGGTGATAATGTTATTTTTGAGGGCTCCATGTAGAGGGGTCGCTTGAAGAAGATTCTTCTCATGAACAAGCCCGGGGAGGTCACCTAATAAAAATGTAACCTATCACGTGAGTTGAACAGAAGGGTATTTAAAGTTCTTGAAACTTACAAAAATATCTATACAGAAGGGCGTTAAATTTTCAAATTTGAAAGAACTTACATATTTTAAAGGAAAAGGGTAAATTATATTCTTAACAAAACTCACAGATAAGGGGTTTTACAAACATTTCTTGAACGCACGTGATATGGTAGTTTTACACATAGTGAACCCCCCGAGTGAACAAGGAGGAACTATTCCTATTTTTGTTGTGCTAGAGCGTCTTGCACATGGTGCTAACAATGTAGATCTTATAACTATCGACCATCAACCATGCGTTTTTCTAGTTCGCATCTCCATGAGTAGATATAAAAATAGCGTATGAGATTAATGGACGTATGGTACGCTCTAGGTTGGTTCTTTTGGGTTATCCTGGTTGGGTGCCTCCATGGATTGAGGCGGGGGATCATGTGCTCTCTCTCCACAAAGGCCTAGTATTTAAAGATGCCATTGTGAGGGCAGTTGATAGTGAAAATAGAAGAGCTCGTATCTCTTAGATTGATGCACAATAGGAAAGCGTTGGGGCTGATTGGGAGGATACAGGGAGCATCCTTTCAGAATTAAATACATCTTTTTAGGCTTCAAATGTAATGCTTCTTTGTGGTTTTTTGACATACCGTCTTGAGCCCCCGCTATAATGCTTTTAAAGTAGATCTTCTCATATATACGATTGTTGTCGTGGTTTTGGAGCAGCAGATACAGTAGAAGGGCCATCAACTTTAAGGGGAGATATTGCTAGAAGAATAGGGAACCCATCCATCCTATTGTGAAATCAGTTTGCGAGAGAAGTTTAGATTGATGTGGCTATGACTTGTATCTCAAGCCAGGTGTTAGGACTATTTGTAGGTCTTAGGTAGTCGCGATAAAATTTTTTCCATGGTCGATGCTCCAATATGTCAGCATGTTACCCAATTAATGTTCTTCATATAACAACAAGCTAGTGGTTTCACAGCCTTCAATGCCAGCCAACATGGTTTGATTTTTTGTTTTTAAATTCCATTCTATTGTTATGGATACTTGAGTATAGCCTTGTTGTTGTGGCTTCTGCGTGTGGTCTAAAATGTTGCAAATCTGTGTGGTCTACCTTAGGTATTCTCTAGCTTAAGGAAGCTAATGAATGCCCTTGAGGTTCATAGTGTATGTTATGGCATGAAAGGCGTTGCACTAGGAGTTGGGGACTACAGATTGTTTTGACAAGTACTTTACATCCAAGATTTTTAACTTTGATACACAACAGTAGTGAATTCTTGAGGAGTGTGTGTGTGACACACAACAGTAGTACCAAAGAGGTATCCCTTGTCGGGCTTATGCAAAAGGTTTGTGCACACTCAGAGCTCTTACTTATGACCCCAGATATTTTGACAGTGATTTTTAATTGATGGCTATGGGATGATGGGCAGATTGAGATCTCTTGCCTACGTATTGTAGGGCCATTTTGATTTGTACTTTGTAGATCTGGAACTGTACAAAAGCATTCACAATGATGCCCGGCTCACTAATGTGATTTCATTGCATCCTTCAGCTTTGTCATTGTTGGCTGATTGGAGACATCGTTCTTTGGGACCATATCAAATCTTAGACCATGGACCTAGAAACGTTTAGATGTGTGACAATGCTCATGTTAAATATTTGAGATGTTGTCCCATAAAGAATTAGACTATAGGCATAGTAGATGTGGAGTTGAGCAGCTTCTATGGGGCCCTCAACAAAAGCATTTGCAATTTCTACAAGCAGTAGATGCAAAATACAAGTTTCATCTATTTCGAGGGGGATCCATTCCCATTGTGAAATCAGTTTGGCAAAGAAGTTTGAATTGAGGTGGCTATGACTTGCTCCTTGAGCTAGGTGTTAGGACTATTTGCAGGTCTCATGGAATGGACAACTCCCTCCCCCCCCCCATGTGCTTCCGATATGTGCATGTTACCCAATCATTGTTCTTCAGATACTAATGGGGGGTTTCATATATTTCAATACCAGAAAACATTGTTTGTTTTTCTATTTTTTTATTTGACACTAGTGTTATGGCTCCTTGAATGTGCCCTTGTTGTCACGGCTTCTGTTACTTGTGTGTGGTCTGCCTCAAGTACTCTCTAGCTTGAGGAAACTAATGAATGCATTGAGGTTGTGGGTGTCTGTTATGGCATGAAAGGCATTCCACTAGAAGTTGGGGACTATATATTGTTTTGACAAGTACTTCATAGCAAGGATTTTTGAATTACACATGACTAGCTTCTGTTGAGAAAGAATCAATATTGAGTTATATTGCCTATGTCTTGCAAGGACTGTAGATTTTTATTTCGGATTTGGAACTGTACAACATAATTCATTTTTTTCTTTTTAAATTGTAAACCACTTTATCTATGGAGTGTTGAAATTCTGGATCTTATGTTCTTTGCACTTGTAACTACTGAGTGTCATGCATTATTAGTCTTGAGATCCTTATATGCTATGAAATTTTTGTCGCAACATATTTACTTTTGAGAATGATGATTATGCTCAAATTTTCATTGGTTTCTTGTACTAGGATAAATTTGATGCGGTGGTAAAGATTGTTGTCTATCATATTCATTGCTTAAAGAAGTTGTCACTTGTAAGTGGTTTTATAGCCTACAATGCTGGCGCCGTAATGGGAATTTGTCAACTTGTTTCCTTTCAAGGCCTTTGGTTGCAAGGATCTTTGGGGCTCATAGAGTTTGGTCTTACTTTATATGAAAGTATGATAATTTTTATGGCAGGATAGGGATTGCAATCTATTTTTTTGCCTTGCCCAAGGATGTTGTTCACATATCAATCCGTCATTACGTAGCATACATTGCTAGCAAAGTCATTCACTTATTCTCTTTTGAGGGTCAAAATTGCAGGTATTGTCGTGGCTTGTGAAACCTAGTCTTCTTCTATTTGCATAGCTTTCCATGGGGTGGGATCAGATTTTGAGACATTTGTTTAGAAACCAAAGATCTTGGTATACAATATAATATCAAAGTCCTGGCCAAAGAGGCAACGAAAGATAAGCTCAAGAGCAACAAAAAGGCAATATATTGACTTAGGTACCAAGAATTCCATATGAAGCCTCTGCCCAATTGATGGGCCTTAAATGGACTAGTCTCCTCGAATAGCGTCAAATTCATTGCATTCACTTGCGGGTGTTGTTTATTAGTTTACAAGCATGAGCCAAGTTTTGACGATGTACCATGTTTTATGAATACGATTGAGTCAACAATCATTATTTTATAAGTGGATGAACACCAATTTTCATTTGGGCTTCTAGTAATTTACCAATATTACTTTCTTAAAGTATTGGAGTTCTTATCCGCATGTTAGCTTGTTAAAGAAAAACTTGACAACTTTCTTTGAAGATACTATATGTTTAGTCTTCATATTTTGCAAAGTTTTGTTGTAAATGTTTTAAGGTTTAGTAGCCTTTAACGTAACATGTGGTTTGGAAACCTATTGCTACCTTTCTAAATTGCGTAGTCTCTAAGAAATGTAAATTATTAATATCAAGATTTTATTTATTCTCGAGTTTTTTACACAAATGTCAAACACAAATATGACCTCTTGTAATAGAACTAATATTTGAAGTTCTTAAAGTCGAAAAGAATGTAGCAGTGCATATCTTTCGTTAGCACGATTTGAAAGATTGTTGAATAGTCTATTAAATAGAGCTTATACGAATGAGTTGAAATATTAAGAGAGAACATATATTCTTTTTTCTAAATAATACACTAAAGACGGATTTGATAAAGATTAATGAATAATAGATAGTCTGTCTATGAACAATAAAATTGAGATTTTTATTAATATCAATGTTTTATATTTATTTGTTCTAGCTTAAAATGCATGGGTAGGCTTAAAATAAGTTGTAAAAGTAGTGGATACCCAAAAATAGAGGTTTTATGAGTCGCGACCTAAAAGTTGAGTTTTTAGCCAAACAGAGACGTTTTTCGCAATTCTGTCCGCGAAGCCTTGTAGACCAGACCTATTCCCGTCGTTTTGAGTACCTAGATCGCTCCGTTCTGAGTTTGTTTCTAAAAGTTATAATGAAAACAAACAGAAGGCAGCTGCAGTGTAGTATACACAGGGACAGACAAACATACAACATCATACAGTTATCCCTGCTATCAACCAAGAAGTGGATTGTTTCTTCATGGTAGAGTATGGCAATTGAGATTATGAAGGTATATAATTTTGTTTTTTTACTTTGATTATCATGTTGAATTGGTTGCACCAGTATTTTCTTTTGGCTATTTTGTAGGCGATGCAGAAATCAATGTGTGAAACAGGATCTGTGCAAAGTGTCATAATAGAAATCTAACCTTTACGGATCACTTAGCGATCACGTTATTATATTATTCTCGCAGGTATATTTGGTACGAAAATCGTGCAGGCTTTTCGAGAAAAAGAAGGATAAAAGCACGACGGGTGGTGTGTTTGGGGATCATTCACCGATCTCTTCTTCTGCGAGTGCGAGTGCGAGTGAGAGTGAGAGTGAGAGTGCGAGTGCGAGTGCGAGTGAGACGCTGCATGCAAGCGAACTGAAGCTCGGGGGTGGTCGGGAGGTTCGAGCTCCGTACAACGGAGTGCGCCCATATATTTTGCTCCTCTGTTGTATCAAACACTATCAATACCAAGATTTCTTCCTCTGTTTTGCTGTCTATCTCTATTATTCGGTTCCCGTGACAATTGGTATCAGAGCAAGCGGTTGGTTCTGGACATGGAAGGATACGAGAGGAGGATGAAGGAGCAAGAAGACCTGATTCGGTGACTATGAGAAGATCTGAAATTTGTAAATCGGGAGCGTGCTGAGGCTCTGCGGGGCAAAGCAGCACGAGAGCTTGATATCTATGTAGACTTGATGGCTAACATGAAGGTGAAAACCATGCTAATCCACCTGGAAACAATAATCATCGTGGCGGCGCTCGGGTACCGCCAAAAGAAACGATGACGATATGGGAGAAGCGACAACGAAATCATTCTTAACGAAGGCTAAGCTTAAAGAGTTTGATGGCATAAGAAAGATATGCGAAGATTTAGAAGCATGGATTGAAGAACTCAAAGATTTGGATTATACTTTCAATATCGAGAACACGACCACGAGACTTTCGAATGCTCGAGCAAGGTGACCGATAAGACAATACGTACCAAGATGGCTCAATTGGAGACTTTTGGCGATGCGTACGATAAAGGTAAGTCATCTACCCCTTCTTTGTGATATTTTATGTCTTTGATACGCCCTTTGAAAGCTTCTGTGAGATCGAATTTATGCATAGAAGTTGAGATTAAAATTTGAATTTCTTAATTGATTTGGATAGTATTCATTGCTTCTTATCGTCTAAATTGATTGAGAAATTAAACTTGAAATTAAATCGAGAAGTTAAAAGACTTGTGGACTTAACTAGTGGTAATAATAGTTTCACGAAAGAGTTAGTAGAAAATTTGTTTTTTTTTCTTTGAAGAGTCGAAATCATAAAGGTGATTTCTATAACATAAACATTGATATGCACGATGTTATCATTGGTATCAATTAGATCATTGAAAATCATGTTTTGATTGATTGTTAAGAAAGAAAAATATATCTTTAATCATTTGATGATGATAAGTCACACTCTTTGTGGAAAGAAAGAGATTCTAAATCTAGTTTTGGCAATGGAATTGATAAGGTGACTTAGATAAGAGTGTGAGAGGTTGCTTGTGTTTGCTTGTGTGAGACGTTGCTTGTGTTTGCTAATGAGATTAAAGAAGAATCTGGGGATAAACATAAAGAGAAAAATCGAGAATTTATAGAGGATCTCTTACATGAAGTTAAGGATGTGTTCTGGACAATCTTCCTGGTATACCTCCGCCTAGAGCGGTAGACCATGCCATAGATCTATATCCAGGAGCGACACCTTATTCCAGATCTCCATACAGGTTCAATATTGATGAGCTTAAAGAGCTCAAGATACAACTTGATGATCTTTTGAAAAAGGGTTTCATTAAACCTAGTGTATCTCCTTGGGGTAGTCCTGTGTTATTCCAAAAGAAAAAGGATGGTACATACAGGTTATACATCGACTATAGGGGATTAAACAAAAAGACCATTAAGAACAAATATCCTCTTCCTCACATAGATGAACTGCTTAGTCATTTGAGTGGTGCCACAATATTTTCAAAGGTTGATCTTCGTTCTGGCTACCATCAAATCCGTATCAAGGCTGAGGACATTCCAAAGATTACTTTTCATACACGTTATGGACATTATGAATTTAGAGTTCTTGCTTTTGGTTTGACTAATGCACCAACAACTTTCATGTGCTTAATGAATAATATTTTTCACCCGTATCTTGAGGACTTCATTCTGGTATTCTTGGATAATATTTTGTGTATTCTACGAATGAAGAAGATCATGCATTGCACTTAAAGAAAACATTTGAGGTTTTGCATGAACATAAATTGTATGCCAAAGCAAGTAAGTATTCTTTTGCAAAGGATCAGATTGTGTATTTGGGAACAGTGATTTCTAAAGAGGGGATTCACATTGATCTTGATAAAGTTAAGACTATGTTAGTAAGAGATGTAAGAAGCTTTATGGGTCTAGCACAATATGAGAGAGCACACATTAAAGATTTCTCTAAGATAGCAAGTCCTTTGACCGAATTGACCAAGAAAGACAAGAGTTTTGTGTAGACTTCTAGCTGTGAGACTGCTTTTGAGACCTTGAAGGCTAAAATAGCGGAAAATTATGTTTTAAAAGTTCCTGAGATGGGCAAACCATTTGTTGTGTCCTGTGACGCTAGTGGTTAACAATTAGGTTGTGCTTTGACACAAGAAGAAAGAGTGGTTACATATGAGTTTAGGAAATTAAGACTACATGAATTGAACTATGCAACACATGATCTAGAATTGCTTGCTGTTGTTCATGCATTGAATCATTGACGTCATCTCTTGCTTGGTGTAAAATTTGAATTGCGTACTGATCATCAAAACTTGAAGTATATTTTCACTCAGCCATTGTTAAATAACAGACAAAGAAGATGGATTGAATTGCTGCCTGAGTATGACTTTGATTTGAAGTATTTATGTGAAAAAGAAAATAAAGTTGCAGATGCATTGAGTCGTACGCCCATGGGTAATTTGTTGACTGTTGTGCGATCCAATTTGATTGATGATATGCATGCTGAAGTTGAAAATGATTCTTTTATATGCCTATTTTTAAATTCTTGCGTGAGAATATTGGTGAGAGGTATGAGAACAGATATCACTTGTATAAGGAAAATCTGTATTATTATGACCGCTTGTGTATTCCTGCAAATTCTGCTTTTAAGAGTCAAATTCTGCATGAGTGTCATAATTCACCTTTTTTTGGTCATCCTGGATTGAATAAGACACATGAAAAGATTAAAAGTTCATTCTTTTTCCGCGTATGAAATTGGATGTTAAGAATTATGTGCGTGAATGCTTTCAATGTCAACAAGTTAAGATTGAACATAAGAGGATACTTGGTGACCTTCAACCCTTAGACATTCCTTTACAGAAGTGGGAGTGTATATCCATGGACTTTATCATTAGACTTCCTACTACTCGTGGAGGGTATGATTCGATCTTTCTGGTGGTAGATAGACTCACAACACAAGCTCATTTCTTTCCTGTAAAAATAACTTATACTGCATTGACCATTGCATACTTGTTTATGAAAGAGATATTTCGTTTGCATGGCATGCCCAAGAGCATAGTGTCTGACAGAGATTCTAAGTTCACTTCTCATTTCTGGAGAGCGACTTTTGACTCTATAGGTACCCAGTTACGCATGTCTACTGCTTTTCATCCTCAAACAGATGGGGAAACGGAGAGAGTGAATCGTATTTTAGAAGATATGTTACAAATGTATGTCAATGAAAACCAATCTAATTGAAATGAATATCTGCCTTTGGTGGTTGAATTTGCATATAACAGTTCATATCATTCATCTATTAGGATGACTCCGTTTGAGGCAATGTATGGCTATAACTATCCTACACCTATTCATTTTCTTAATTCGAGGAATAAGGTAGAACTATCACGTGAGATGCTTGAGAAAATGGATAGCGAGTCGGCCAAAATCAGGGGGAATATTAGAGAATCTCAAAAGAGACATAAACCGTATTATGACAAGAAACATCGTGTTGTGGAGTATGAAACTGGTGATATGGTTTTTTAAAGGTTATTCCTGAGAAGTCTCATTTGATTCTTGGAAATGATAGAAGATTGTCTCCACGATTTGTTCGTCCATTTAAAATTTTGAAGCGCATTGGTTCATTAGCTTACAAATTGGAATTGCCTTCTCATGTTAAAGTGCATCATGTATTCTATGTGAGTTTAATTTATTGAAAAAGTATGTTCCTAATTTGCATCATGTTTTAGAGGACAACTCTAAGTTGAAAGATGACGGACCATTGATTGTAGAACCAGACTTAGTACTAGATAGGCGTTTTAAACATATGAGAAATAGAGACATTGTGGAAGTTTTGGTTAAGTGGCAGAACTATCCATTAGAGGATGCATCATGGGTTGATCTTAGTGTTTTCCAAAGAGAATTTTTCTCTCTTTAGACCAACTCTGAGGACAGAGTTAATTTTGATAAGGGGAGAATGTAATAGGACTAATATTTGAAGTTCTTAAAGTCGAAAAGAATGTAGCAGGGCATATCTTTCGTTAGCAATATTTGAAAGATTGTTGAATAGTCTATTAAATAGAGCTTATACGAATGAGTTGAAATATTAAGAGAGAACATATATTCTTGTTTTTAAATAATAAACTAAAGACGGATTTGATAAAGATTAATGAATAACAGATAGTCTGTCTATGAACAGTACAATTGAGATTTTTATTAATATCAATGTTTTAGCTTAAAATGCATGGGTAGGCTTAAAATAAGTTGTAAAAGTAGTGGATACTCAAAAATAGTGGTTTTATGAGTCGCGACCTAAAAGTTGCGTTTTTAGCCAAACACAGATGTTTTCCGCAATTCTGTCCACGCTGCCTTGTAGGCCAGACCTATTCTCGTCGTTTTGAGTACCTAGATTGCTCCGTTCTGAGTTCGTTTCTAAAAGTTATGATGAAAAAAAACAGAAGGCAGCAGCAGTGTAGTATACACAGGGACAGACAGACATACAACATCATACAGTTCTCCCTGCTATCAACCAAGAAGTGGATTGTTTCTTCATGGTAGAGTATGGCAATTGAGATTATGAAGGTATATAATTATGTTTTTTTACTTTGATTATCATGTTGAATTGGTTGCACGAGTATGTTCTTTTGGTTATTTTGTAGGCGATGCAGAAATCAATGTGTGAAACAGGATCTGTGCAAAGTGTCATGATAGAAATCTAACCTTTACGGATCGCTTAGCGATCACGTTATTATATTATTCTCGCAGGTATACTTGGTACGAAAATCGTGCAGGCTTTTCGAGAAAAAGAAGGATAAAAGCATGACGGGTGGTGCGTTTGGGGATCATTCACCGATCTCTTCTTCTGCGAGTGCGAGTGCGAGTGAGAGTGAGAGTGAGAGTGCGAGTGCGAGTGCGAGTGCGAGTGAGACGCTGCATGCAAGCAAACTGAAGCTCGGGGGTGGTCGGGAGGTTCGAGCTCCGTACAACGGAGTGCGCCCATATATTTTGCTCCTCTGTTGTATCAAACACTATCAATACCAAGATTTCTTCCTCTGTTTTGCTGTCTATCTCTATTATTCGGTTCCCGTGACACCTCTGCTGACTTTCATAATATCATTGTGACTAGAGTGTATCTATTCATCAACAACATAGTTTTTCGAATTTTTAAGGTTTCAAGTAATGTATTGTTCAAAGTCGCATTTGTGGACATTTTTGTTAAAATTTTTCTAGTGTAAACTTTAAGGAAATAATTTCATGAATCTGTTAAAGTCCATAAGACTTTATTGTGGGTTTTCTAATTGAAAATAGTTATTGATGGGTAGAGTTAAGTATTGGGAAGATCATCTCATTTAATTTGTCGATCAATGTCCAACAATGAAGGGATCCTAATTGGAAATATTACCAACATGGAAAAAGAAGTTTTCTACTACTTTTCCTCAAGAAGATCATGTGTGAAAGTTCACTAATAATGAGGGGATCCTAATTGGAAATATTACCAACATGGAAAAAGAAGTTTTCTACTACTTTTCCTCAAGAAGATCATGTGTGAAAGTTCACTAATAATGAGGGGATTCTAATTGGAAATATTACCAACATGGAAAAAGAAGTTTTCTACTACTTTTCCTCAAGAAGATCATGTGTGAAAGTTCACTAATAATGGTTTTTGGATGCCAAATGTGGGCTTATAAAATTCCCTACAAAGCCAAAAATTTTCTCTTTGAAAAGGGACTTTAGTTTGGGAGAAAAGTATCCCACTAAGGGAATCTAATTATCCTCCCTCGGAGAGGAAACTTCCTTTAGGGAAACACATGGGATAATATAATACCATGTGTGAAAGTAATTTGGGAAACTCTCTAAAACTTCTTGTGTACCTAGCTAGGTATGAGCGGTCTCTTGAGCAAAAGCTCATGATGTTATGTACTATATGAAAACACTATGTTTTCCTACATGCAAAAATGTTTAAATCTTCTTGTGATAGTCGTTGTCGCATTGTGATTTATCAGATCATGATGAGCTTTTATGGGTGAGGAGCACGCACCTAGCAAGGTGTGGTTGGAGGCATGGGACCAGAGACCCCTCCTAGAAGACTCTTGCCCCCAACCGCACCAATCTAGGTGTGCGTA
This sequence comes from Adiantum capillus-veneris, assembly GCF_014529385.1. Lineage (NCBI taxonomy): Eukaryota > Viridiplantae > Streptophyta > Polypodiopsida > Polypodiales > Pteridaceae > Adiantum > Adiantum capillus-veneris. The sequence continues at coordinate 143,386,039 of NC_140942.1, read as the reverse complement.
GCCAACACAGTAAAAGTATATTGAACACGGTATAAAAAATCACGGAAAGATTCAGAATTTATTAATTAGATAAGTGAAAGGTGAGTTTAGGAAATGAAAAGAGATATGAAAGCAATTTGTGTCCATATAAAAAGAGACGGTTGAGTGCACTTTGGTATGCTTGTGTTTCTCTTCTCGCTTAATTTTCTTTCAACTTTTTTTTCTTCTCTTTAGATAGTCTTTGAGTATGAAGGTAGTGAATATATATATATTTTGAAGCCATTATGAATACATACCCCCAATCTTTAAAAAAATAAAAAACTTTTCAAAATTTCTTAAGTGGATAAGTGAAAGATGAGTTTAGGAAATGAGAAGACACATGAAAGCCAAAAGACTTTTTGTGTCCCTATAAAAAGAGATGGTTGAGTGCACTTTGTTATAATTGTGTTTCTCTTCTCCTTTATTTTTCCTTCAACTTTTTTTTCTTCTCTTTAGAGAGTCTTCGATTAGGTCTCCCCAATCTCAAAAAAATAAAAATTCTCTCAAAACATATTAACTCTTTAGGAAATGAAATGACAGATGAAAATGGAAAGTCAAAAGACATGAATGTGAAAACTCAAAAGACATATGAAGGTGGAAAGTCAAAAGACATTTTGTGTCCATATAAAGAGGTGTTTTTCTTCTTCTTTATTTTTTCTGTAGCGTTTTCTTCTCTCAAAGTGTCATCTCTCTCTCTCTCTCTCTAAATTTTGTATCCGTTCTTTCTAGGTAATATTATTGCAGATCTATGTGCTTCATCATTGCCCGTTGCTACGTGCTATAGACTAGCACATTTTTCTTGTTGTTGTTGAAAGAATCTTTCAATTAGGAATACCTTTTAATTTTTCTGAATCCATTAGGAATAACTTTTCATTGTAGTATGTAGGTAGTGAATACATATATTTTTTGAAGCCATTAGGAATACTTATTCTCTGTGGTGTATAAAGTATAATAAATAGTAGTGTTGGTTTTAATAATCATACTAGTACCACATGCAGATCCTCTATCTGAGGGACCTAAGTTAGAAGTGCCCATATTCTACGTGCCAAGAGATGAGCAATTCAGTGCTACAAAGAAACAGAGTATGAATGGAATTGTTCATCGAGCCAAGCTTGCAGTCTCAACACATTTACGTGATGATTTGAATATTTTTGCAACAACCCATAAATCTCAAGAATTACCAACCATCGAGTCCCTGGAAGAGATCTTCCACATGTATGATGGCTCAACGGTGCCGACATTCCCTTTACCCCCATCATCTAGTGTATGAGCTCTTGCATCCGTCCTTTTCTTTGCATGTGAGCACCTTCTTGTTTGCAAAGCTGTCCAATTAGGAGGTTGCTACCATTTTTAAATAACCCAATGTAGAATATTGATTGTGTGCAGACAAAGACGCATGGTGGACCGATGAGGAATTTGCATGCCAAAGGCTTGCTGGGCTGAATCCTCTGATGATCGAGAGAGTGAAGGTTCTGCATTCTTGCTTCTTATCATGTTTACTTCAGTGCATGATATTGATTGTGGCAAAGATCTAGTCGAGAGAGGTCTCTGACAATGAGCTACATGTTGGTACAGGCATTTCCACTAGTGAGCTTCCTCGATCCTAAAATATATGGGCCCCCTACATTTGCCATCACAGCCCAGCATATTCAGCCCAATTTGGAGGGCCTCATTGTTGAGGAGGTAGCATATATCTCAACACAAAGATTTTCTCCTACTGTGAATTGCAACACAATTGTGAGCTTCTGCACCTGGTGAGGTACAACATACCTAGCTAAGGCGGGGGGGGTGAAGCAATAGGAACTAATTCTAACAGTGAATAACAACCTACGTTAATCAAACTTGAGATGAAGGACACAAAAGTGTATTAAGGGAATAAAGACTAAAATGTATTGATAAAAGAAAAGAAACTTGCACACGCTTAACTTGACAAAATGTCCTTATATACATTTAGGCAAGGGGTTTTCGTTTAGGTAAGTGCTAGAATGGAGGGTACCTAGCTAAATTAGGGGGAGATAATTTAGGGCTAGTGGGTGAAATGATTTAGGGCTAGTGGGTGTGCACCGTTATAGCAAAAGAGTATTTCATAGGGGGCGGGGGCTGCCGTCGGCCCAGGTAGGAGGTGTCGTAAAATCCTTGGCCCCAACTGTCCTTAGCTAGACATGCGGTGATGAGCCTGTAGAAACTCATGATGCATGCTTCTCATGATGTTCAACACTAAAAGAAAAACCAGGGAAGGAGGAACCTTTCCCAAAAGGGAAACTATCAAGCTTCTTATGACTTCTTTACACTCATATATCAAACTTGTTGTGCATCTCATGTCTGGCTTTAACCCGGATACATTATGACTTTCTTCATGTGGTCACCTTGCCGATGTCGTTTGCAGGCAGTCGGTTAAAAGAGAATCTTCACCTTGGACTACCATGATGCACTCTTACCTTGATTATGGGGTTGCCAACAATCCTTGGCAATATGACCAAACCGATGGCAATTGGGTGGTCCATTGCTTGGGGCTTGGATGATGCTTCTTTCCATGGTTGTGGCATTCACGAGGAGGGCCAAAGTGGCTATATGTCTTCTTTCTGGAGTGAGGTTTGTGAGGTTTAGTCATAATGACTAATGCCATGGACTTTTGTTAGCCGTTGGTGTGGTCGCGAAGGGTTTCTTCTTGTTGAATCTCTACTATAACAAATTTTGTAGCTGCAGATTTTTTATCGTGGCTTGGTGGTGATGAAGGCCCTCCATGATGCAGGAAGGGAGACCAACAAGAGCATGGACTCCAGCTCTTCAGGGAAACTCGGTAAACGAGGTCGATATGCTCGTAGTTCTTCTCAAAGAAACTCCAAATGGTGTTTGCGGTGGTGAGTTTCTTCACCATTTGGACTTTCCAGTCTTGGCAGTGGAGAAAAAGCTCCATCTTGGCACTATTATTTTTACTTTGCCAAGCATTATAGACATCACAGATGACAATAGGATCCTTATCTTTGGGTTTACTGGGTTGAGCTTTGACGCTCGAGGTAATTTGCCAAAGTTGAAGCTATGTAAGATAAAGCTCCATCCGTATCTTTCATACTTGGTAATTCGTGCCGTTGAGTTTGTCAATGATGTAGTGAGGCTTGTATGCGGTAGAGGACACGGAGGATGACTCGGCCATCATACAAGACTCCCGATTCTTGACGTGAAGGAGCGAACCTTTGAGTGCTTGGAGGATAATAGAGAGGGGCTCTATGTGCTAGCACTAACTAAGATGCGGGGGGCCAAAGAAAATTCCTAAGCTCTACGATTCTTTGATACCATCTGAAGCAATAGAACTAATGCTAACAACAAATAAAAACCTAGGTTAATCAAACTTGAGATGAAAGACATTGCAGTGTATTAAGGGAATAAAGACTAAATTGTATTGATAAAAGAAAAGTTACTTGCACACACCTAACTTGACAAGATGTCCTTATATAAATTTAGGCTAGGGGTTGCCGTTTAGGTAGGTGCTGAATGGAGAGTAACTAGCTAAATTAGGGGGAGATGATTTAGGGCTAGTGGGTGAGGTGATTTACGGCTAGTGGATGTGCACCTACCATTATAGAATAAGAGTATTTCACATCCCCCCATAACGGTGAACACCTCATTACATAACAGAATCCTCCCAGTCAATGAGGTGGGAAAGCATTTGGCACAAGTGACAAGTTACAACATGCTGTCATTTGGGTGGTAGCAGATACAAATTTAGTGAGGAAATCAGCCCAATTGTGTGCACTGGGCACATATTGCAACTTTAAAAATCCATTGGCCATGAACAGTGTGATTAAGCTTGGCGTCAATGCTTGTCTTAAAAGTTTTGGCGATGAAGACCATGAAAAACTTAATGAAATCACTTGACGACCTCTACGAGAAGCCACCGGAATCCAATAAGGTATTTCTCATGAAGCGCTTGTTCAATCTAAAGATGGAAGAGAATGGTTCAATTGTAGAACATCTAAATGACTTCAACACCAGCATAAGTCAACTTGGATCGGTGAAAATCAATTTCGATGGCAAAGTGCGAGCTCTCCTTATACTATCATCTCTATGGAATATTTGGGACACACTTGTGATGGTTGTAAGTAATTCTATCTCTGGCACAAATACTCTTAAGTTATATGATGTTGTTTATGTTCTCCTAAGCAAGAAATGAAAAGGATAAGCACATAAGAATCATCAAGTGTTGCACTGTCAGTGGAAACAAGAGGAAATCCTAAGGAGAGGTTCAAAACTCAAAAGGGTTGTGATTGCTCAAGGCGGAGCAAGTCACACACTAAGTCAGTTCTTGAATGTTGGAACTATGGAAAGATGGGCCACGTCAAGAAGGATTTCTAGTCCAATAAGAACGAGGAGTCAAAGTCTCAAGATAAAAAGCCAACATTGGAGTCCAATGTGGTAGGTAAAGTAGAGAAAGATCCTATAATTCTCTCATTAAACAATGTCTTTAGTTCCTAGATAGTAGACTCCAGGGCTTCATTCTATGCCACACAACACAAGCAACATTTCCAAGATTATACCAAAGGTAGTTTTGGGTATGTATACTTGGGAGATGATGATGCATGTGAAATTTTCGGCAAAGGTACAATTTGTGTCAAAACTGCTAGTGTAAATGAATGGAAGCCTAAAGATGCTAGGCATGTTCCTTCTCTTCGCAAGAATCTGATCTCTACAAAATAATTGGACAATGAAGATCACAACATTGCATCTGGAAACAAACGATGGAAGGTATCAAAGGGATCTTTGGCGGTTACAAAGGGAGAAAAGGTTGGTACACTTTATTGTGTCTTCAGCTTGTGCAATAGCTACAGAAGTCGACAGTGCCATGTGGCACTATCGGTTTGGACATATAAGTGCCAAAGGAATGCAAATCTTTCAATCAAAGGAGCTTCTACCAAGTTTGAAAGAAGTGGGCTTAGAGTTCTATGAAGATTGTTTTTACGGTAAACAAAAGAGGGTAAAATTCCTAAAAGCAAGAAATGAAAGAAAAAATAAAAAACTTGAACTGGTTCATTTTGATGTTTGGCTAGGGTCCTGCAAGTACACCATCACTTGGTGGCTCATTGTACTATGTAACATTCGTAGCGGATGTGACTAAGAACACATGGGTTTATGTAATAAAGTAAAAATCCGATGTGTTTTCCATATTTCAAAGGTGAAAAGCCTTTATGGAGAATGAATCCAATAATGGAGGCAAGTATTGCAGCCAAGGTTTTGAAATCTTTTGTGCTAGCAATGGCATTCAGAGGAAAAGGACAACCCCAAGGACACCTCAACAAAATGGAATTTCCAAAAAGATGAACAAAACTATCATGGAGCTACATGCAGGCTTACCACTTGAGCTTTGGGCGGAATCAGTAAGTACATCCGTGTATTTGATCAACCGGTCATCCCCCCCAATGGCATTGGATGGGGGATTTTGAGAGGAGGCATGGATAGGTACACCAATGAATTATTCATTTCTCAAAGTGCTGGGGTGTGAGGAATTCATGCACATAGATAGAAGCCTTAGATCAAATCTAAGTGCAAAGTCCAAAAAGTGTTTCTTCATTGTCTATGGAGAAGGTGATTTTGGATATCACCTATGGAATCCTGAAGATGGTAAAATATTTAGAATTAGGGATGTAATTTTCAATGAACAAAATATGTACAAAGATTACTTGAAAAGAAAAAAATCGAAAGAAATAGGTGATGAGTACATGGAGCTTAAGGACGGTGAACACTCAAGGAGTGCAAACGGTGACAACGTACAACAACGTCAACCAAATGAGGAGCCTCAACCTATTCCCCAAGGATGTACAAGAGAAAGTAGACTTTCAAAAAGGTTTATTTCTTCCTTCAACCATCTATTGATCTCAAATTTTAGAGAACCGAAATCATACAAGGAAGCTATGCACCACAAATCCAAAGAAGAATGGATAAAGAGCATGCAAATCGAGATGGACTTATTACATTGCAACCAAACATGGGATTTGGTTGATTTGCCTAAAGGTAAGCAAGCACTTCAGAAAAAATGGGTGTACAAGCTAAAGGAAGAAAAAGGTGGGAAGAAAAGGTACAAGTCTAGGCTTGTGAAAGGGTTTTCTCAAAAGAAAGGTATTGACTTCAATGAAATAATTTCTCCTATTGTAAAAATGAACTCAATCAGGCTTATCTTAAGCCTTGTGGATGCTTATGATTTAAATCTTGAACAATTGGATGTAAATATGGCTTTCCCTCACGGTGACTTAGAGGAGTGTTTGGCAGCTAAGTCAACAATGGCCAAACGGACCAGTCAAAGATGCTATTTACTAATTTTAGTAAATGCTAACAAGGCCAGATGATGCAAATGCGAAGTAAAGATGAAGATGAAGCACATACAAGCAACAGATGTAGAGAAGAGTTGGAATTGATGACTATCTATGGGTTATAGTCACAATTGACGGTCACTTAAGTTTTAGTATTTTCCGTCAAATGACCGCAAATGCGGGTTGTAATTATGTTTTGGGATCATCAAGGGTTCCAAGTTGTAAACATTGAGCTATATTTAGATCCTAGGCAGTGCAGATAGCAGATTAAGTGAGTTTGGCCATTTGGGTGCCCGACCACTTCTAAAAAGCCTAGAGAGTATATAACTCAAAAAACACAATGGGAAAGGGGATTCTTACTCACTTGAGATAAGCTTTGTGAAGAAGGAGATGGCTATGGAGTTCTTGAGCTTTCTACGTGCGTGCATGGACGATTCGGCCTCATGCCAATAGCTAAACACTAACCTCTTCTCTCTCATTTTCTCAATGTGTAATCAATGCTTGATTAATCAAAGATTAGTGGTGGCTGATTTGTTGATTAATTTCTCTCTTTTTTTCATATTTCCCTCTTGTTTAAGCATGCTACTAAGTGTGTGTAGGGTTTTGTAGAGTGTTGGTGCCCGGTGTGGTCATTCTATGCTATTCTATGCTCATTGTGTGCTTGATTAGAGTTGGATTAGTGATTGATTAGAGAGTAGTGCATGATTAATATTGTGTGTGAGAGACTAGGCCGAATGGTATAGTAAGTAGTGTGCTCACTCCTCGTAGCAACATCATACCCTCTCCATAGCTTTCTTTGTGTGTAGGTTTCACCTTCTAATCCTCCATTTGGCACGCACAAGCCACTTGTGTGTTTCCATGCCCTAGCCGGATCCTGCTCCTCGGATTGACATTATGTTGATATCCTTCTTATGCTAGCATGATGTCCCAACATTGGCACCGTTGCCGGGGAGCGATTGCGTAAGCTAGAGGTGCCATTGGTGTGATTAGGAGACACTAATTTCCCTAATTTTCCTTTAATTTTGTTAGTTTTTATATTAGGTGTGTTGATTAATTGAGTGGTTTTTAGTGTGATTAGTGCTTGGGTTAGCATTGACTATGCTTAGAACATCACAAAACAATCCACACACATCATTAGTTTTTTGATTTTGATCACTAATTTTGACCATCAAATTCATTAATTTTCCCTAACTTTGATGCTAATTTCCCGTTGATTGATAAGTGTTTTTTGTGCTACACACAAGTAGAAAGTGAGTTGGGTGTATGGACAACATGCGTATGTGATCCACACACTCATGTCCTACTCCATTTGTGCACAAATCGTAGCCGAAATCACCCATTAATCACTAATTTTCACTAATTATTTGGGCATTTTGCAAAGTGCTGATTTGGATTGATTATTTGATGCATGTCCATGATTATTATGTGTTTACATTCATGCGAAACGATGCTACACATTGATATTTTTGTTGGTTGTGTGTAGGTGATTTTACGGGATCGACACACACACACACACACACACACACACACACTAGTGTGTTGGGCACTAATCAAGTGCTTAATCACTGAGTTTGTCGCTAATTAAGGTGCTGAAATTAATGCTAATTCTGTGATTTTATGTGCAGGTTTGGTTCATGAACCATAAAATCCAAAACTAGTTGCTGTTTATGCCCGCTTGAGTGTAGATGGAAGTGCCTAATTTGGGGTAATTTGGGGCTGTTTTGGAGTCCAATTTGCTTATGGGAATCATGTGCTTGCTTATGGTTTTCAATGAGTTATGGTTATGCTTTTCTAATTCCGTTGTAATGCCGAAATGCTGTCAAAATTCGGTCAAATTTGGTTATGTATGCTTATGTGCATGATTTGAAGCAGAAAGCGTGTTAATGATTGATTAAACTTGAGATTTGGATGCTCGAATTGATGTTTAATTGATGAAAAATGTTGTTTTTGGTGCGATTAGTCATCGTGCAAGACAGGGTGATTTTTGTGTTTATTTAAGCGCAGTTTCGAGACGATTTGTGTGCTTAAAGAATGATGTTTGTGCAATTTGGATTAAGTAAGTGATCAATTTTGGTGTTTTGATTGCTTGATTGCAAAGGTTTAGGTCGGTGGGCTGATCTAGAATTGTTGGGAATTTTTTGGTAATTTTTGGCAATTGTTTTTGTTAATTTTTACTCAAATGTTCTAATTACGCTAAGAAAATTGATAAATCGCTTAATTTGGGTGAATTGTGGAGTGTCGGGGCATTTTTTTTTTTTGGATTTAAATACGTGTCCACAAGTGGTAATATTTACTGCTTGATAATGAGCTTACATTTAGCTTCCAATGCAGATACAGTGGTAGCTCGGAATAGGGAAATAACTCAAGAGACGGGGCCTACTGTAATCAATCTGCCAAAAAATGAAGACACAGTCCAGTAGGAAGGAATTACTTGAAGCCATGTGTAAACGACAATTGCCTTCAACCACTTCATAAGTCAACAAGCAACCTGAACCAGTAGCCCTTCATTGGATCCACGAAACAAGATGGAAAGATCCAATTTATGCAGATTCTGATGAACAAAGATGGGTTCAAGTAAAGCGGGTAAGGACATTTAGCGAGTCAGTTCCGAGGACACTATGGGCAATGCGCATTGGGGACAAGAGCTATGATATAGATGGAAGATGCTATGAATTAGATCTTATTGCAGATAAATTCTCGAAAAGAGCTGCAGCTTTCATCTTGTCACCTTCAACTTCACAAGACCAAACGGACACAGGATGAAATGATATCTAACCAGGTACCAAACACTACACATGCACCACAAAATGTACCAACACAAATATACGTACAATCAATGGAAGAATCAGCTATTGAGTTAGCACGACTTCACAAAGACCTAGTTCAATCAGTTGAACTAGATGACAAAGCTAAAATATCCACATCTGGCATAAGAAAGATGCCTCTTACAATTAGGGAACACTCTTGGATGGGGGGAGTCCGATCTCCACCTCACTTACTGCAATGAGGACAACCCTATCAACTACAAACAGCAAAAGAGAGTCACAATACTCTCTTACAAATCAGTGGAAAACAGAAGCCAAATACATGATCGAAGCGACAATAGAGTCCTAAGACTATATAGAAGCCACAGATAAAGGATCACATGTTCATATCAGACATAGAATTAAAGTTGGTCACCGAAGAAGGGGATGAAACGACCATCTACTAGGGTTATAATGGAAGCTATTACAAGCTTCTTGAGAATGCCACAGTCAAAAAAGATAAGGGCAATCAGTCAAATCCAACGTCAGTGTTGGTTTTCAAGTATCTACATGTCATGCTTATGACATATTTGATTAAAGATACTATGGGCAACGAATACCAACAATATTATGAACAGATACCTCGACCCGGTATAGAGCAAATAGGAATAGATGTGCATTGCTACGGATGTGGCATTAATCATCTAATACCCAATTGCCCAGTAAACATGCACTTAGATATGATGAAGCAGCAAGACCAAGACAGTTTCAGACTGCAAGCAGCAGAATCATTAAAGCAGACGTCTCCAAGTCGAAAGTCGCCAGAAAGAAAGAATATCTTGTCAAAGGATACCAGAGACAAACTAATGACTAAAATCAAGGCGTCAATGATATTTCGATTGAAAATCAAGCTGAAAAAAAAGATCAGCTACAAAAGATGGTCTCAAATAGCTTGGAATTTTTCAGGCCTGAAGTCGAAAGTTCCGACAAAGATGCAGCGGTGGACGATCGAATGTCAGAGGAAGTGGATGAAGAAATTATATGTGACCCAGAACCAGAGCAGGGACGGGCAGTCAAGGACTTGCCACTGAAGATTTCAACAAGCAGAAATGTGGAATCAAAGATTCTTCATAATAATGCTAATAGCACAGATAGCTCATCGCTAAGGGATGTACCCAAGAATTCAACAGAGGCAGAGATCAAGTATCAAAGCCAAGAAAAAGACATCTTAATGTGTCAAATGATGGCAAGAATAAAAAAGCAAAGCCGGTCATAAGGTCAGATCCTAATATTGTCTCGCCAGTGGAAAATCCCAAAGAGACAAAGGTGACACAAATCATAATTAACTTGAACAATCATAAGCAAATGGTGCATGAAGCACATGGAGCCTAGCAAAAGACAAACAAAGAGATCAATAAAGAGCAATGTGAACAAAAGGCCATGGTAAGCATTGCATCTGAAGAAAAGAGTCAACTTACTTCTGTCCAGCTGGCAGAGGAAATTAAAAACTCAAACAGTTGTTCAAAAATAGAGGCACAAAAGACGGTTCAAGTCAGTTTAAATGCAAAAATCACCAAAGTATGTCATCAACAAGAAAAGGTACAAACATCCCAAGTCATTACATATAGACGTTTATTAGCAGAAGACAAGGGAAAAGCAAAAGTCCAAGGAGGCTTAACCTCTTCCTCTGTAGAACAAAAGTCCAACAAGGAGGTCACAAATGCACTTAAACAATCAAAGCAAACAGCAGTGGCTTCAACACCATAGGGAAACCAAGACCAACAACCTCGACAAGAGTATAAAAAGGTCTTTCAGACAAAATACCAAACTCAGAGTAAACAAAGACACAAGCAGCAAATCAAACCCTATGTTGCGGCCAATGACAAGAATGTCAAAGATCCAGTTTGGGTAAATGATCCTACTCTCAGCAATTCAGGTAAACAAATGGGATGGATTGCCTCCAAGTACAGCTTACAACATCAAGGCTACTACAGTGGTCATCCAAATGTTTGGTTACCTAAACCAAAGATATCAGGCTATACAGTAGCCAACAAACAAGTAAATCAAGATCAAATTCAACTCAAAATAGGAGATCAAACAACAAGGCCAGGAACACAGGTTCAAAAACACTTCTCAGTCTAGAAGGCCTACATATCTTCAAGGGAATTTACCAACCGTAATACCCAAAGATGGCAAGGAACAGGTACATTTGAATACCAAAGAACAGAAAAAAAGATTTGTGCCATCAAATATACTTCAAGCGTAAAGATATTACAAAGGACAAAAACAAATCTGGCTACCCAAGGCACCAAGACCAGATTTTACACAAATTGAAGATAATTACAGCTACAAACACCAACAAATCAAGGATACAAGTCCAAAAATTCAATATTTCTTCTGTAAAAATAAGCCAACAACAAATAGCAGATACATTTGGGTGCCAAAGTAGACAATCGAGCAGAAGAAGATTAAAGTCATCTCCCACTTCCAACAAAATGAAACTAGCCAATCTTCTCCGAGAATGGACCAAAACTTAAAACAAGCAATTTTGATAACCAAGGTCACCCAGGTATGGAAGAAAAAACCTACTTTGCCAATATGGTCCTTTAATAACCCTCTTTTTGAGGATCTAAGCTCTAAATGTCTAGATATATACTTTGCTGAGAGCTCAAGACAGTATTCAAGTCGAGAAAATGTCAAGAGTCGGGCAGCTAAGCCGATAAATGAGCAAAGCGTTAGACCTAAGCTTCAAGTCCTAATATTTTTGTGTGGTCTATGAGTCTAGCTAATTAAGCTACAACTCAAGCTGGAAGAGTTGAGTGTAATTATATTAAGTCGGTCATTTTGGATAGGTGAGCATAGTCCATGTATTATTTTAATCATGGTGGAGAGGCGAAGTGTTCAAAACAAAACACACACGCACTTGTGCACATTAGGAGAGTGGAAACCATTGCATCAAACGCCCTTCTCAAGAGTAGTGGAAGCTAGTAAAGTGAATTTAATTACTTTTTTAGCTGCATTAACTCTGAGGAGCACCCATCAATACACTTCTCTCGCACAACATAATCTTACCCATGCATAAATCTGTGCAAGCATATTGAATGTCCCATAATTGGACATTTGCATTACGCACTCTTTATTGTTCCACCCCTGCACTCACCTTGTAGGTACATGCAACAACCAAGAAACTCCAGAGTCAAGCCAGAACATCGACCCTATTCAAGGGACAGAAGGCTCAAACAATTCACTTTCACGTTATTTATATAATCCCACTCAATTCAGTCCCCAAACAACCATCATTGTATATTCACATAATAAGATCACATTCCTTTGGGCACTTTTTCCCATGAGGTTTTTCCCCATTGGTAATCCAGGGTTTCCAGACCCTAACGTACTATACCTAGCTTTTTATTTTTCTTTATTCCCATAATAACTCAAGCCAATTGCTTTTACTTGAACCCAAATGACTAATCTCATATTACACCAACAAGTCAACCCAGCAGCTTACATCTCTTCAAAACAACATTCACCACCAACTTCAAATCTCTCCAGTGCTAGCCAACTAGGCAGCGCACGAGGACGTGCACTGAAATCGGATGGGGGGAGTGTTTGGCAGCTAAGTCAACAATGGCCTAATGGACTAGTCAAAGATGCTATTTACTAATTTTAGTAAATTCTAACGAGTCTAGATGATGCAGATGCGAAGTAAAGATGAACATGAAGCACATACAAGCAACAGATGCAGAGAAGAGTTGGAATTGATGACTATCTATGGGTTACGGTCCCAATTGACGGTCACTTAAGTTTTAGTATTTTCCATCAAATGACCGCAAATGCGGGTTGTAATCATGTTTTGGGCTCATCAAGGGTTCCAAGTTGTAAACATTGAGCTATATTTAGATCCTAGGCAGTGCAGATAGCAGATTAAGTGAGTTTGGCCATTTGGGTGCCCGGCCACCTCTAAAAATCCTAGAGAGTATATAACTCAAAACACACAATGGGAAAGGGGATTCTTACTCACTTGAGGTAAGCTTTGCGAAGAAGGAGATGGCTATGGAGTTCTTGAGCTTTCTACGCGCGTGCATGGACGATTCGGCCTCATGCCAATAGCTAAACTCTAATCTCTTCTCTCTCATTCGATCATAGTGTAATCAATGCTTGATTAATCAAAGATTAGTGGCTGATTTGTTGATTAATTTCTCTCTTTTTTTCATATTTCCCTCTTGTTTAAGCATGCTACTAAGTGTGTGTAGGCTTGTGTAGAGTGTTGGTGCCCGGTGTGGTCATTCTATGCTATTCTATGCTCATTGTGTGCTTGATTAGAGTTGGATTAGTGATTGATTAGTGATTGATTACAGAGTAGTGCGTGATTAAGCTTGTGTGTGAGAAATTAGGCCGAATGGTAGAGTAAGTAGTGTGCTCACTCCTCGTAGCAACATCATACCCTCTCCGTAGCTTTCTTTGTGTGTAGGTTTCACCTTCTAATCCTCCATTTGGCACGCACAAGCCACTTTTGTGTTTCAATGCCCTAGCCGGATCCTACTCCTCGGATTGACATTATGTTGATGTCCTCCCTATGCTAGGATGACGTCCCAACAAGGAGGAAACTTACATGCTTCAACCAAATGGGTATGAAGCAAAAGGTAAGGAGAAAATGGTTTGCAGATTAAATAAGAGCTTGTATGGTTTAAAGCAAGCATCAAAACAATGGTACTTGACGTTTGATTGATGTATGATGGATCATGGATTCACAAGATGCAAGTCAGATCACTCTGTCTACACAAAGAATATGGGAGATGGGAAGCTCATCATCCTAATGTTGTATGTTGATGACATGTTGATTGCAAGTGCTAACAGGCAAGACATCAAGGACCTAAAAGAGGAGCTTTCTAAATGTTTTTCAATGAAAGATTTAGGTGTTGCAAAGAGGATACTTGGTATGAAGATATCAAGGTACAGGATGAAGAAGAAAATAAATCTATCTTAGATAATTACATCAAGAAGGTACTAGAAAGGTTTGCAATGCAAGATGCAAAATCTGTTTCTACACCTTTGGCTAGTCACTTCAAACTAACCAAGGATATGTGTCCAAAGACACAAGAGGAGATAGACTATATGTCTAAAGTTCCATATGCTGCAATGGTAGGTTCTCTAATGTATGCTATGGTCTAGACAAGGCTAGATATTGCACATGCAGTGGGAGTTGTGAGTAGGTTCTTGGATAATCCGGGTGAAGAGCATTGGCAAGCTGTGAAGTGGATACTTAGGTATCTAAAGGATACAACCATGAATGCTTTGTATTTTGTAGGCACCGATATTTTCTTTAGGGTATGTTGATGCATATATGGTAGGTGACAAAGATACTCAAAGTAGCACTAATGGCTATGTTTTCACAGTTGGAGGCACAAGAGTAAGCTAGGCTTTAAAGCTGCAAAAAGTGGTCTCACTTTCTACCATGGAAGCAGAGTATGTAGCAATGACTGAGGCAAGGAAAGAAGTTATGACTTCACACATTCTTAGAAGAGCTTGGATTCAAACAAGACAATTGTGTCTTGTATAGTGATAGCCAAAGTGCTATCCATCTTACAAAGAACTAAACCTTTCATTCAAGGACAAAGGACATTGAGGTGAGATATCACTTCATACGCACTCTTTTAGAAGAGGGACAACTAAAGCTAGGAAAGGTGAATACAAGTGAAAGTCCTGCAGACATGTTTACAAAGGTGGTCAACAAGGAGAAGCTGAGCTTCTGCTCATCTTCAATTGGCATTAAAGGATAAGAAGCTAGGAAGGAAATCAGTCACATGTCTGGTGTGGAGATCAGTCTCCAAGTGGGGGATTGTTAATCATGGAGCCTTATTTACCCCTTGTATATTTTTGTATTGACAAATGTACATTTGTAAGACCCCTATTATGCACGGGGTGTTCACTAAGGGTTATCATATGGTATCACGTGAGTGTACAATAGGGGGGGTTTTTTAAGGCCAAATGGATAGATTCTACATAGGAGGGTCCCATATATAGGGGTTAAAAATGCAATTTTGTTGCACGCAAGTGGCGTCCCCCTATTACTACTAGTGAATGCCCTGTGTTGTTATGAGGAGAAGCCATCGTGCTTGAAGAAAAATCACTCACCAAAAACCAAAATTTTCACATCCAATCTCAAGATTTGCACTGTAACATTCCTTTTTGTCAAAATAATATGGCCAGACAGCAGCCGGAAAGTGGTCAGAAAACGATCGGTTGGTTGGCCGTTGGCTGGTAGTCAATGGTCAATGGTCGGTCGTCAAAAGCCAATGGCCGGTGGGCGGTGGCCGAATTTAATGGCAGGTGGCCGATGTCAAGATGGACTTGTCTTCTCAAGGGCGGCCACACATGGGCGCATTGGAGAGTCCAAGTCGGACTTGTCAACACAAAGGCGGCTACACACAGCTACCTCTCATGAGAGCGGGATACACTTTTCGCCTATAAAAGGAGGCCTCTTCCACACAAGAAAACAAATCTTGAAGCATTGTGGTGCATTGTGAAGTTGATGTGAGGTGGTGAGAGTGAAGCAAGGTGGGAGCTCCAAAAGGGCATAATCCCTTTGTTATCTACTTCTTTTTTTGAAGTACTAAAGCCAATGAGTGGTTGCTTTCCCGTGGACGTAGCCCACATTGGGTGAACCACATATATCATGTGTGTTCTCTCTCTCTCTCTCTCTCTCTCTCTCTCTCTATACTCTATAATCTCTCATTTGTGAAAATTATCTCTCTTCATTAAGTAAACTACTCAATTATCTACTTAGCTACGTCATATTTCCTAACAACAACATGCAAGGGTTTATATACACTAGCCTGCAATATGCCGGTACGGCTTCTTGACTGGACCATTACTACTACTCTCATCAAGCTGAGTGGATACCTTCATGGATGGAAATGAAGGTGATCATAACTGCACATTACCTTTGGTTAAGCCTACATTGAAAAAAACCAAAGGAGCAGATCATTGCCCTCAAGGGTCAAAAGATACTCTCAATAGGGGCCCACCTATTCAAAGACTCTCTCTTCAAAATATTGGGCCTCAAAGCTCTCATCAACCTTCAAAAATATGTGGACTCTAAAATCCCTAGGGCCTCTGATATCTTTTCTAAGAGTATTCAAAAAGCCATCAAAATTGCAAAACCTAGAAGAAAGAAAAACCAAGAGGAAGTGGTTTATCAGCAAAGTGGAGATCTTAACCACCAAAAATAGGTAGGCTCCGCTTCAAAAGCGGAGCCCACATGGAGGAGGCTAACCATACACACTTATTAATTAGGGCCCTAAAAGTCAAAAGAAATCAGGGCTTGGTCCACTCACTCACAAACATGGATGGAAATGATATTGAAAATCTTGATGAAATGGCTTTGCTAATGCTCAACCACCTACAACAAATCATAGGCCAGCTCGAGGCATGCTCCCCTGCAATAGATGATGCTAGATTGACTCTCCTTGGGAGCACTAAATGAACAATATCTCACTTTGAAGCCAATCTCTTGGAGAAGGTGTTCCCCGAGGATGAATGCTCCCTTGTGCTACATGCTGTGGGAAGAGGGATACCCTAGATGGGATGGGTTGACTATTGAGTTCTTCTTAAAATTTTGGGATGATCTTAAATATCCCATCGCAATAATGGATAACCAAGCCCTTGGTGATGGAATCATGGAATTAAGCATCAGAAGAGGTCTCATTATCCCCAAACAAGTTTTCTTCTCCCAACTAAAGCATCTACGTCCCATAATGATGTTGTATGTTGCATAAAAAGTTATTGCCAAAACTATTGCCTTCAGGATCTCACTTCACCTCGACTAAGTCCTCACCCTTTGAAGTTCTGTCTATGATAACATATTGGCAGCAATGGGCAGCATTGAATGGGCCGTTTTCAATAAGAAAGATTGTATTCTACTTCAACTAAATCTTGATAAAGCATACGATAGGATAACATGGTCGTTCATTGAAGATGTTATGAAGGAACTAGGCTTCGGACCACGGATGTGCCGCCTGGTCAATAACCTTGGTGTTGGTAGCCAAACAAAGCTCCTCTTCAATAAGAGAATTATTTGTTCCCTTGAGGTTAAAAAATCAATTAAAGAGGGATGCCCACTTGCCCCTCTAATGTTCGCAATAGGATCCCACTCTCTAGTCACATTACTAGAAGAAGTGCCGCTAAAGAAGAGATTCAAGGATTGTCTCTGCCTAATAATGACCAACTGATGGCAAAGCTTTTTGTGGATGATTCCTTGATCTTCCTCAAGTCTTTCCCTAACGTTACCAGGAAGGGTCTAGAAATTGTGCAAACATTTGCCTTAGCCTCAGAGTCAATGTACTATTGAAAAATTGAGATTGATCTCTCTCTCCAAGAACGACTCGTTTGATCCGTCTATGTGGACAGGGGAGATAGTGTCAAAAGGGATGTAAATTTTCTTGCCTCTCATGTAATTACTTCCTACCTCCCTTGTAATCCTTTTTGGCTTTAACTGAAAAAATAACCCTTTTTTGAAAAATTTGAGTATTGTCCGTACCTCCTTTTCTTGAAATGTCAGTCTCTCCTCTTTAATTAAATTCTTAAGGACATCTCAGCAAATGATCTTTTGTCTATGATAGTTTTGAGTAAAGATTCCAACTTTGAGTTCTTGGCTAGCTCAAAAGTTTGTTTTCTTATTCTTCTTGGGAGTTTAAATGTCAACAATATTGATGAGCTTATCTATTGCACTTTCCCATCTTGATTCCTTGTGAGTTTTTCTATTTATCTTGAGATGCTATAAGTAGAAATAAGATTGGACCATGCCATATCTCTTTGGTCCCAATCCTAGCTTTCTCTCATCGTTGTAATCTGTAAATTATTCAATAGTTGTACGCGTCCCCATAGGGTTAACCGTGTAACTCCATTCGACCCACATGTTCTCCATTTCTTAGTAGAAATGGAACCTTCCTTAGGAGATAAAAGTTCGATAAGGTGTCTCAATATGACCAACATGTTCTTTGGTTCAGCTATCCCCATTCTTTCAAGACTGTCCTATAAACTTCTTCTTCTTGAATATTCCAAGCCATCAACAATTTCAAAACGAGTCTTGCTTTATATGTGGCTAATCACAAGAACTTCTTGGATTTCTTCATTATTACTCAAAATTATCTTCTAGTCAATGTCCCAAAAATTAATTCTTCATGTGGTAGCTACCTTACCCAATCTTGCTCCTTATTTCTAAGCTTAAGGGAGAATGACAAGTAAAGCTTAATAAAAGTTTCATCCATGCCACTTTCACATGTCTTCGCACAAGTGCATGTGTCTTCATTTATTTATTCCACTTCCATGTGTCTTCGCACAAGTGCATTACCTATTCTTTCAAAAATTTCTATATCGTTCATTTCCAACTTTACTCGCACTTCCCACTTGCTTAAATCCTAGGGACAAGTATAGGTTTCTGAAAATACGAGCTCCCTAAAATGTTCCATCATAGCAAGCCTTCGCTCTAGCATAGCAGGTTCCATCCTCTCATAAATAATCTGCTGGATTTCTTCTAGAAAATACCAAGCCATCTGAAATTTTTTGAATTATTATTGGAAACATCAAGAATTCATTTTTTGTAATATAGTTAAAATTTCGATGCTAGACTGGGTTGTTTTTTTCTCATGCAGTAATCTTAAATCCAAAAATCTAAATTAGGCTCTGATACCACTTGTGAGAGCCATACCCAGACTCGACCCTACTCACCTCCCTCAGTCCTCCAGACCGTTCCAGAGAATGACGTAGATCTATCTGCAGGTATCCCTTCCACTTGGGACCGACACTCAGACAGGACTTTGGTTTATCTCAAATGCCAACCCAAGGGGGTACACCCCTTCATTCAACGATTTTATCCTCTTCTCATAATCTAAATTCCAAGGTCCAAGATTCAAAATTAGGCTCTGATACCACTTGTGAGAGCCATACCCAAACTCGACCCTAGTCACCTCCCTCAGTCCTCCAGACCGTTCCAGAGAATGACGTAGATCTATCTACAGGTATCCCTTCCACTTGGGACCGACAGTCAGACAGGACTTTGGTTTATCTCAAATGCCAACCCAAGAGGGTACACCCCTTCATTCAATGATTCTATCCTCTTCTCATAATCAATCTGTCCTTGACAACTTTCCGCACCCAAAATTGTGTTCCTTAGTCTTGATTCTCTTTCCCTTTAACTTGAGGATCTGCTCTTTCTTTCTTGTTCTCCCTTAGTTCATGACGATAACCCCTTTTTACTGACAAGCAGGCACGACAGTTATCACTTTTCACTGAGAAGTGGGATCTTGCAAACCTACCTGGTCTCGCTCGTGCCCGATTATCCATTTTTTTATCCCATGTAGTCCTAGCGTTTAACATAAAAAATTTAAATCAACATCCAGCCATATGACCCTCAAAATCCATCAACCCACGAACCATTTCATGAAATCCCTTTCCGAGGTAGTACTTAACTACTAAAAAATCAGGAAGACAGGAGTCTATCAGACATCATCAGACAACAAGCAGCATGCAATCTGCTGCATACCCTCATTCAGGGAAATTCATCTGGTTGTTCCTAACAAATCTTTATTTACAAACTTTAAATTCATTTCCTTTCCTTTATCTGCTATAATTAGCTTGTAGCTAGATTCATAACTAATCATGCAACACATTTAGTTTCAGCCAATTCATCTTGCCTCCCCATTCAGGACCAAGATAATTGGGTTACAAACCATCAAAACGGTAGCACCCTTACAATATTTCCCAGAATTAAGTGTTTGAGAAAGCCTCATCAAGTAATTGATCATTCCTTCCTAAGCATTTTATTTCGAGAGGTATAGCACCATCTGGTGACAGATGCACAGGATAGCCCCTATATTTCTAGACTTTCTAGTTCCTTTTTAAGCAACCAAGTCGAAAAAAATTTCTTAATTAAATTCACATCATCCTCCCTGAGTATGAACTTCTCATCCAACTATTGGCATCAGGCCATACCCGGATTATGGCCTTTTTCCAATAAGAAACCGTGTGTACTTCACTCGATCGGGCAAAAATAAAAAAACCCAGTCATCCCTTATCCCTCGGGCATGAATGACCTAGGTATAACAACTTTCCAGCTACACCGCCTAGCCGAAAAGGGCCAATCTCTGTTAAGTTCCCCAAGAGATTCCTCTCAATGGTTCGTCCTTTCAATCAAATTGACCCCAAGAAGATCCATCTTGGTGTCCGGTCATTTCCAGACAATCTTCAAAACTCCTAGTTAAATCTATGTTTTGCAATGGGCTATCCCTATCACCTCTCGAGTTTCCTTTTTAACTCCTAGGTGGTAATTTCTAGATTCATTCATTTATCAATCTTAATTCCTACTTTAATTAATTATCTACCAGCCAAGTTTATTTAAAAATACAAGCGAGTTTTTGCCATAGGTATTTGATGGTTAATGTCTCTTCGGAAATACCAACTTTTTAAGTTTAATTTCCGTTTTGTATGATTCCCAGGTTTTTGCAATCCTTTGCCATCCATGGGGAATCTCCATGGAAGCTTGTAGAGTTTTCGGTTCAAAAAACACGAAAATTAATTCCGCGAAGTTACCCCCTCTCTCCCCCATCCCGTATTTGCAAACAAACTTGAAATTGACAACTTTAGAAATACTCTTCAATACCAAAAATTGAACTACTTCTATCGAGTTTAGAAAACTAATCTTTTCTTATGGTGTCTAGCTTTCCATTTTAGGAATCTACAAGGTCTTTCTATAATTTATGAGTCTTCGAGCTTTCCATTAAAGCTCGCTTTGGGGATAAAATGGGAATCTAGAGCTTTCCGTTAAATCTTGGAAAGAAGGATTATAACCATGCATTCTTCCTACCGTAAAGAGACATGAAAACCCTAAAGTTGATTACCATAATGACACTAAACCTTTCTCTCTTTAATGAAACAAGGTTTCCATGGAAGCTTAACCCTAATCACACAAGGTCACCATGGAAGCTAAACCTTAAATTGCAAGATTGTCTTTCAAAGCTTTTTCTAAATTCAAATTTTTTATTAAATATTAGCTTAAGAGTGCAAATCTACCTTTGAAGCTTAACTTAATGATGTATAGATACTCTTAGCGCTTAACCCTAATTGCGAGGTTACCATTAAAGTTTAAACCTAAAAATACAAGGTAGTCACTAAATATTACACCTAAGTGCAAAGTTACCATTAAAGCTTAGCTTAAGAGTGCAAATCTACCTTTGAAGCTTAACTTTATGATGCATAGATACTCTTATCACTTAACCCTAATTGCGAGGTTTCCATTAAAGCTTAAACGTAAAATACAAGGTAGTCACTAAAGCTTACACCTAAGTGCAAAGTTACCATTAAAGCTTAGCTTATGAGTGAAAATCTACCTTTGAAGCTTAAATTTATGATGCATGGATACTCTTATCACTTAACCCTAATTGCAAGGTTTCTATTAAAGCTTAAACCTAAAATACAAGGTAGTCACTAAAGCTTACACCTAAATGCAAAGTTACTATTAAAACTAAGTTTACGAGTGCAAATCTAGCTTTGAAGCTTAAAATTATGATGCATAGATACTCTTATCACTTAACCCTAATTGTGAGATTTTCACTAAAGCTTAAACAAAAAATACAAGGTAGTCACTAAAGCTTACACCTAAGTGCAAAGTTACCATTAAAGCTTAGCTTACAAATGAAAATTTACCTTTGAAACTTAACTTTATGATGAATAGATACTCTTATCACTTAACCCTAATTGCAAGGTTGCTATTAAAGCTTAAATCTAAAATACAAGGTAGTCACTAAAGCTTACACCTAAGTGCAAAGTTACCATTAAAGCTCAGCTTACGAGTGTAAATCTACCTTTAAGGGTTAATTTAATGATACATAACTACCATTAATACTTAACTCTAATTCCAAGGTTAGCATTAAAGCTTAAACCTAAAATACAAGGTAGTCACTAAAGCCTACACCTAAAATGATGCACATAAACTTTCCTAGTATTAAAACACATGGATTAATTAATCTTACTAGAAATGCAGATTACCTCCTCTAAATAAGAGGGGAGTGGGGTTGAAGTACTTCTTGAAGAGATGTGAAGCGCAAGGATGAAGGAAAGGGATTTAGGATGAAGAGGAAGGAGAGAGAAGCTTCTTCACAAAACCCTCAAGGGTTTGGCCTTCAAGAGACGGAGAGAGCAAGAGCAAGGTTTAAAGGAAACCTTGATTTACTTAAGCATAATCTTGAGCATGGCAAGTGTGCAAGTAACTTAGCAATAATGTGTGTAAAATTACAAAGGAGAGGGGGTACTTATCTAGGAAATGGCGAGTATTCTCTTCTCATTTCCTATTGGACCCCAATTCTCTTCTCAATTCCTATTGGACCCCAATTCTCTTCTCAAATCCTACTGGACCCCAATTCTCTTCTCAATTCCTATTGGACCCCAATTTTCTTCTTAATTCTTATCTCTTAACTTTATGTTTCAATCAAGTTAGTCCCGTTTTCTCCCAGTTGTTGATCTAGATCAGTTCCCACGCGGCTTTTGATAAAGAAGTATAAAAATAATCTTAATCTTTTTGGAAAAATATAGGGATGACGTAATTTCTTATCCAAAATATCCTTGTCTTTTCATTCTCGAGTAAAGTCTCGTTGTCCGCATGTCTTCTTTGTCGGTCTTGCTTTTTCTAAGTTATTTTCTAGGCTGGAAAAGTTTTGAATGGCTCTAGGATTTTGGGAGAGACCTTACATCAAGGATTCTAGAATATTTGCATTATTTTGTCATTTGGTTTTAGGAGTCAAAGAAGGATAAGAGTAGGAAAGACAAAATGATAAACTTCAATCTTTCAAAGAAGAAAAAGGTAGATATTTCAAGCACATGAAAGTTTGTATAGGTTCATTGTAAGCCATGTTTTAGCATAAGATTTTGGTAGGTATTGAAGAAAGTGAAAAATGATGGACTTTTTGAGACCAAGAGATGAGAAAAATTACAAGTTTCTCATTTTTTCCATATGTAGTAGTTATTGAACTATAAGCTCATGAAAGGATTTTTAAAAATGAGTGGATCTACTATGGTTTTGGAATTTTTTCCCAAAAACCTGAAAGGACACTTTTATGTCCTGTTAGGTTACCATTCTAGTGTTAAGATCCATGCCATGAACAAGATCGCGACGTTTAAGATCAAGGAGTTTTGAGAAATCAGCATGAACAAAACGGTGATACCAAACTTTCCAATCAGGATCACCTGGAGTAGTGACAATATTTGCTATAGCATCATTGAGAGAGAGTTTCCATTTCAAGGAGCAGTGGTTATAGTATGTCCATCTTTCTCAATTCGGCATTTGGTATGATCAAATCTAACAAAGAGACCAAGATCAACAAGTCTAGCAACTGAAAGAAGATTATGTTGAAGATCTGGTACATGTAATACTCCTCGCAAAATTCGAGTTGAAGAAGATAAGTACCAAGATATAAATCTCCAACAACCTTTACTTGACAAGTCGTATCATCAACAAGATAAACAACATGTTGAACTAGTAGTGGATGATAGTCATGGAGCCACTTAGACTAATATGTCATATTTTCTATACCACCAGAATCAACAATAAAAAGTGATCCATCACGTATATGAAGTATTCTGTCTGGAGCAACTGAACATAGGATGCAGCTTGTTTCTGGTACAATATTGTTTCGATGTTCAGTAGAATATGTTCTATTATGATCTATGTCGAATCGACGCTTGTAGCACATGAGTGGGATGATCAGATCATCCACAATATTCAACACAAGAAAAAGAAGAAGAGTCTCTAGATAAACGTGGTTGTTTAGTGGTAATATTGTGTTCTTCATAATATTGACGTTCCCAACAATCATCTTCAGTACGGCCATTTTTATTGCAGTAAGAACGTTGCTTATTACAAAATTTGAGACGAGCGAAAATAGTACCGCGATGACCACCTCTTCGGTTTTCTTATTGAAATGGACGTCTTCGAGCATAAAAAGCATGTTTCATCTATTGTGACTCAGTCTCCTCTTGTGAAATCATAGCTGTATCATGACCAACATTACGTCGTTCTTGACATTGAGAGTATTCAATTAAATACACGCAAGCTTGGTTGAAATCGAAACCATCTTTATTAGAGAGAATAGTAACAATGTTATCATAAGAAGAGTCCTTCACCGTATCAAGGAGAAGTGTAATCAGTTGTTTTTGTGGAACGGGATCACCCATAGTAGCAAGTTGATTGATAATAGATTTGAAAGACTCAATATGTTCCGTCATGGCAGTACGAACTTCATATTATAGCTTGTTAAGCAACCCTCTCAAATAAAGTATTTCTGTAGCAGATTTCTTCTGAAAGTTTGCAATAAGGTACTTCCATACGTCGTGGGAAGTAGGCAGTTCATACATATCAAGCAAAAGGGAATCAGTAAGAGCAGAAAGAATGTACCAACGAGCTGCTTTATCACGTCGTTGCCAACCCGCGTAGGCAACATCCCAATCTTCACATATAGGTCCTTTAGTGATAAGCACGTTTTCATGATCCGTATCAACAGGCTGAGGCGAACAAACACGATTTCCAAGGACAACATCAGAGAGTTCATTATCTTCAAGAAGTAAGAACATATTTTCTTTCTAGCTTGGAAATCCTTGGCCTTGGAAAGAAGGAACAAAACGTTGGCCAGAAGGAAAGCTGTTGACGAGAATAGTCATAGCCATATCTGGCTGCAGGAAGACTTATAAAATAAGATCGCAGAATTTGCACACCGTATATGGTGAAGACTGCAATTTGCACACCATATATGGTGAAGACTAAAATTGAGGACAAGTGAAGTATGACGATTGTGTTCTGTCACCGATAAACATAAGCAGGATATACAATAAACGTCCAAAGATGTGAGGGATGTCACGCAAAAAATCAAAGAAAAGGAGACGTTAATAATAAAAGATTCCTCAAAATAGAGTGACGTGAGACACAAGATTGACGGCCACAATATGAATAGCAATAAGCTAAAATTGCTTGAAAAAGTTGATGTCAAAATTAAACAAACGATCATGGACGCTTCACGAAGATGCACAAGGACGAAAGCTCCGTCAAGATGGATTGAAGTAAAAATAGCATAACGTTTTTTTGTGAACTCCGATTTTCACAAAACTAGAATTCAAATTGAAGAGCTCGAGAAAACGAACAAGTTTTGGCTCAAACAAGCCTTTGTGCTTTTTCCTTTTTTCAAATTTTGAGCAAAAAATCCCCAATAATTGAGACGAAGTTCAAGGTGTCAAAAGACAAATCAACAAGAAAACGTAATCAATGATTCACCATATTAATAGCAATAAACACTATACAAAATCTTAATCATATTCTTCTTAACACAAAACAACCACAATTAACAATAATCAATCCTCAAAAAGAGAATTTGTAGCAATTCTGGATCTTACATGCGAATTGCACACATATACTATTTTGTCACCATGAACTGAATTGATGTGTGATCATTATCGCTCTTATACCATGTTGATATGTACAGCGCGCGCGCGCGCTCGCGCGAGAGAGAGAGAGAGAGAGAGAGAGAGAGAGAGAGAGAGAGAGAGAGAGAGAGAGAGAGAGAGAGAGAGAGAGAGAGAGAGAGAGAGAGAGAGAGAGAGAGAGAGAGAGAGAGAGAGACGAGACAAGAGATACACCATGTACGCTCCCAAAGACTAATTCATATTGAGAACAAGATACAAATATATAGGTGAGACCAAGTTGAGTAGAGTGAGCCATATATAGCTCCAGCACATGGCTAGGAATTATAAATTGCAATGTTGTTCTTTCAATTTCACGACATTGTTGCCTTAGTTGTCTGACAATAATATTTACCAAACATATCTTAAAAGTGAATGGTATATCATATCATTCACTTTTAAGGAGTGCCCTGCAATTAGTGGAGTGGCATGAAAGATCTACAAATGGATGTAAAAGACCTAGACTATTGGATTCTTCAAGAACGGCCTCTTCCTGGGTGGAAAGGCTTTTAAGAGCCAAGTGCTACTTATTCCCATGAAAATTTTCATATTCTTCTACTTCCATCATGTGTGAAAGGCCAAGAACTCTCAAGGTTTTGATAGCACTTTGGAAACTACTAGATTCATTGAGATATTACAAGGCAGCATTGTTGCCATCGAGAAACGGATAAGCTTTGATGAGTGGAATAGGTTTATTGATGCCACTATAGCTAGATAGATTTTTGAGTCCATCTTCAAAATGTTGTATGGTGGCTCCCCTGTAAGGCAATGTACTTATAGCTGTTTGAAGACATCATGGCTTGGCTCGAGCATGACTTAAATTGTAATTTTTTGGTTGTGCTAATATTATTCACTCAGCATAGTGAAAAAAAGAGTAAATGATACTCCTCTCAAATTTTAGCCACAACATCAAAAGCTGTATTTTTCAATCCTAAGCACCACTTCCATTGTTTAGAGGAGACTTAAGGGTATATTTTAACTGATGGCACATAGATTTCATCCGAGAAACTTTCTTATTTTATCACACATAATGGTTATTTTCTTCTACCCTCTTGACACCTTACTACTATCTACCAAAGATAATCATTTTATTTTATCCATCCTAGTTTATGCAAAGGATCCTCCATAAAAGAATCCTCATTTAATTTATAAGAGAGAACACATCCTTAAGTAATATATTAACTTAAGAAAAAAATAATTGTGTACACCCTTGTCCTCGTAAAAAGGATATTGTATAACACCCTAGTAATTTCTATAATCTTGCGTATACTTGAACAAGATCACCTAGCCACTTCTCCATGGCAACATGACCACCTTAAGATATGCTAAGATGGGCCTTTAAGAACTCCAGAATCATACAACCATTTTCTTTGGCCTCTAGAGGTCATCTATGCTTATCAATAGAAGCCTTTTGATTATGTTGCGCTATCATAGTGGCATTTAAAAAAAAAAAAAACACAAACGTTTTACACATACTCATCTTTACGGGAGATACTCTCAAACATCCTTAGGGACTTTGGTCTTGTTTTAATGATCTAAAATGGAGACACATTTGTCAAAGGGTAAGATCTATGACTTGTCCATTCAGTCCTCACATTGTGCATTATTAGTTTTTTCATGAGATAATTCACTTATGAATCAATTAAGTTTGGCATAAGAAAACATGTGCGAGTATATGGAGGGAGGTGGATGGAAAGATCAATAATAAAGGATTACAATGACAAGGTCAATTTTGGGACAGAAGCAGCAAAAGCAAGAAAGGAGCAGACCAACTAGCTTTACAAATGCACCACAATGGGACCAAAAACGTATTGGCCGATAAAGTTTTAGAAATGCTTGACAGCTCTATTGGCTACCTCATTGTGATTCAAGCTTTGAGTGGAAGGCATGGCGGTGGCCCACAAATAGACACTTCCTTAACACTAGTTTGGTACCAAAAAGGACACTTTAGTGTTCTTTTTTACGAATTTAAATAACTTGGTACTTGAAATCTAGAAAAAATCTCAAGGAATGCTTTTGCAAATCTATAAAATGCTATCCGAGGTACACATAAAAATTATAATCTGTCACTTTTGTAAATAGCCTCAGTAGTAGCTACACTCATGAAAAGCACTTATGCATAATAGCAGACAATGTTTCACTAAAACTCGTATTCTAATCTTAGAAAAACCGAACAAGGTGCATGCAATAAGCCATGGTAACTACTTCATATACGTATTTGACATTTCTACAATTGACATGTGAGAAAACTTTTCTTTGTGCCCGGGATTAAATATAAAAAATTGTGTCGATCAAGTTTATGCAAAATTTATGAATTCAATTGACGATCACATAAAATATTTTTTTTATCTAAGTTTGCAATATTGTATGATGCATATATACTAGATCTATGATTCCATGATTTAATGTGATACTATTTGATGGTTTTGCAAGTCACATTTGGAGATTTATGTCATATCCCAAAAATTGCGCATGTTGTAGTTCTCATATTTTATTTATCAAAAGATTTGCCTTAAAATAAAGTCCACTTTTGAATTTATCCATTTATCTCACTTATCTGTATACAAATATCTCATATGGACACAAGTACTTGAGAATCGATATATACACTTTCACTAGTTTTTCATAGCAATAGTTTTTCACAAGAAATTGTGCATTGTACATGTTTTTGAATGAGCTAAATTACAAGAAACCTGTGAGTTTGAAACCTTGAAAACTGCTTAGTTGATGGGTATTGTCCTATAGATACATCATAGACCTTAAATTTTTCCTCATAACCTCATCATACTAATGAAAGATGCCTTGAAAAAACAAAAGTCTCCTCTTTGTCAACATTTTCAAGATTTGGGTATTTTTATTATAACAAACATCTAGTCTCATAACTAAGTTATTAAGCTTAATTTCTTGCCAATATAAGTTTTTTCTTAACTTTGCACCTTGAAATCTATGCAAAATCCTATTTTGATGAGAAATTATATTAACTTTATAGAACTTCTATTATAGTTGCACTAAATTTTTATGATTTTTCTAACTTAAAATTTATCGTCATGATCTTAATTTGGCTATGTTTTTTACCTCATATTTGAGGTAAGGTATGAATATGACCTATAAATATTTTTTCTAGCTTCACCAAATAATTATGACTAGTTGCTGGAAAATCATGACACTTTAGTGTCTTAGGACAATTGAGGTCCGACTATAGAGCTAGTGTTAAACCGCAAACCAAGGCACTATACAACATCGTTATGGTCTCACCAGATTTGTTTCTTCCCCTGAACAAATAGTGGGGTATAAAAATATCGGAATCTAGATGCATGTCAATTGTGAAGAACATCTAGTATCTATCGTGGCCACTTAGGACAAAGTTTTCTCTATGGAAAGCTCTTTGGGGAGCCTTACCTACTGGTGTGAAGATATCGACCAAGGATATTGGTTTGGATAGGTGGTCTAAATGCAAAACGGATAGGAAGTACCTACCTCACTTATTCAAAGAATGTTTGGCTATCTGCAGACTGACAAGAAAGGTATATGAAAATGGATTAAAAAGTCCTGGAAGGTAGGGTTCTATTCCTTGGTGAGAAGGTATTCAAGATTCAAGCACTATTGATTGGAACACAAATTGTTAGATACTACTATTTCAAACATGATTAGAAGGTAAAAAACTGTCGGATCTTTAAGAAAGCCCTGAAAACAACTAATTCTCAAAGATATTCAAGAGTCAAGCGCTATTGATTGGAACACAAATTTCTAGATACTACGATTTCAAACATGTTTGGAAGGTCAAAAACTGTCAAATCTTTGAGAAAGCCCTAAAAACAACTAGTTTCTCAAAGATAACTCAAGAAAGCAGAGAAGCAATTTCCATTATTGGGAAAAGAAGGAACAATGGAGCAGAACAATTGATGCCGCAACGACTGGGTAAGTGATGCGTCCTCTTCAATTCTAAAAATTCTTAGTTTAGTCTCTTACTAATACCTCTACCAGTGTCCTAGGTTGGCCCCCCTATCAACTGATGTATTTGTGGTAGCTGGGAGAAGTCTTGGCTCGTCTCACACATGACTAGAATATGTAATTTATTGTTTTCACTAATATAATCCACTCACCATTGTGAGTTTTTTTTTTTTGGGGGGGGGGGGGGGGCAAGTGCGATTCCATGCTTCTTAAGCATGGCTGCAATGCATGTTTGGAGCATTATTGCACATGTTAATCTAATGTAGAGTTGATTAGAAAATCATTTAAAGAAATTACCCAAAATAAGAAAGTTACTACAAAGTCCTTTATTTCAAAGCTTCCAAAAATTATAATTTGTATGTCACCAATAGTTTAGAAAAAAAATGGGGATGGTCCCAAAGCAAGATCTAGCTTACTTGGTCTCAATAAAATATTTGGATTATTGATCC
The DNA here is from genome assembly GCF_014529385.1 of Adiantum capillus-veneris. Classification (NCBI taxonomy): domain Eukaryota; kingdom Viridiplantae; phylum Streptophyta; class Polypodiopsida; order Polypodiales; family Pteridaceae; genus Adiantum; species Adiantum capillus-veneris. The sequence goes on along the minus strand of NC_140942.1, from coordinate 143,356,075 downwards.
CAAGTCCATGTTAAGTATCAATACCAAGCTTGAAATCTTGGCCCCATAAACCATTCTACAATGTCAAGTTCAAACTTGAAAAGATGGCCAAGAGTTGGTGGAAGGACCATTGTAAACAAGGCTATTATTGCCAATCTCAAACTCAAAAAGATGGCCAGATGTTGGGCTAGTCGTTGGTGGAAGTATCATTGTGATGAGAATAACATCACCACTGACATAGAGACTTCAGTTTATCTCAAAGAACAATCAAAGGAGAATTATCAGAATAAGATATACCACTCTGACCGCATGAATGAGTTTCTTGATTGCACTCCAGAAACTAGATACTTAGAGTCATAATATATCAACATTTCTTGACCCTTGTCAATTATGCTTTAGCTAGAATGACTCAAGAAGTCTCAAAGTAGCTTGATTTGTGGCACGTTCATATAATCCTATAAATACTAAACTTTAGAGTCTTCGACTTACCAATTTTTCACATGTCCTTGATGTAGGTAAAAGCATTGAAATTAAACTATCTACTAATGGGAAGAAAAAATCAAAGAATCCTCCTATCCATGAGGCCAAGAGATCCCGTCTTGAAGATGAATAAAGTTCCATAAAGCCACAACAAAAAAGAGGGAGCTTGGTACGTATGAAGATTAGGCGAGATCACCTTTGTACCCTTACATTGATCCTCATCATCAATTTAGGGATTGTTTATTTAATGACTCAAAGTTTACAAGATTAGAAAATAATTAGAATCCCAAGAATCAAAACCCTTATCGAAATTTCAAAAAATTTATACAAAGAACATCTAGATCCTAGCAAAACTTCAACCAAATCAAGAACCACCTCAAAGCCAAGGGAATTTTAGATCGGGAAAACCATCGTTTGTGAAGAATGGGTTACTCAAAAACAATGGGAATATTGACCACCTCATTCAAAAGGAGGATGGGGAAACCAATGACTTCAAGGAAGAGCTCAAGTCAATAGAGCTCAATGTGCTAGAGGTAATGGAAATCAAGCAATTTCATATTTTTATACTGCAATCAAACATCAGGAAATTGATGAAAAACATTTAACTAATTCAAATTTTAACTAATACATATTCTTTCCTAAATATATTAGAAACCTCATCTTGTTTGAACATCTTAATACTAACCTTACACTAGGATTAGCTATGAGTAGAAAGTTAGATCTTCCACTTCAATAAGTGACTAGAATTTTTTCTTAATGGTCATAAAACTTTATCTCATTTTAGGGTCTAACCTAGGGGTCTATGCCATAGTTTTAGGGATGGATTGGCTTAAGGCATATGATGCTCACTTACATTGTAAGAATGCTTCATCCACTTTTATAAATGAGCACAGCTCTAGGATTACTGTTACCAAAAAGTGAGGACAACCTAAACTTTATCTTGTAAACTTCATTAAGTTACTAAAACGCTACAAAAAGAATGAGATAGTTTATGTTCTAAAACTTAACCAAACAAAGAAGTCAAAAATGCCTGAATCTTAATGGCTTACCAAATTTGATGATGTGTTTCCTAAAGAACTTTCAAAGTTACTACCCAAGCACAGAGTTGATCATGTAGGGCTTAACTTGCTCAAAGACCATAAAAGATGTCGATACTTAAAATCTACAGAACTCAAAGAGCAACTTACTCAACTTCTTGACCACGGTTTCATTCAACCTAGTGTTTCTCATGGAGTACTCCTATTCTTTTTAATGAAAAAAGGAACGATGCTCTATGCCTTTGTATCTACTATCATGGATTAAATCAGGTAATAGTTATAAATAACTATGCAGAACCTAGGATGGAGAGTTACTAGACTGACCTAGGAGCTTCTATTTTCACAAAAAATTATCTTAAGTTTTATTATTATCAAACATGAATCAAAGAGGAGGATATGACAAATATAGAATTTGTTGGAATTTTTATGGCATGAGAAAATGAAAATGTACAAGTACTAAAATGAACTCCATTTGCAATCCCTTAATTTTTTTCATACCTTATATGTAGGCTTTGGAACTTGCAACCATGGGCTAGAAGCATTTTATCTCTTTCCATTGGTGCAACTAATCATTTCATCTATTCAAAATGACTAGATGGGTTTCCCACACGCTCATACTTGTCAAGTTGGTCTTAACCCCAACAAATGCCCCCTTAAATCAAAATTGGGGAGATTTGTACAATGAATAATATAGTGTTACTCGCTCATGCTTATTGTGGGTAGTTTACTCCTTGGATATTATTTATACATCTAGGCATAGAAAACACTGATTCATCATTATGGGTCTACACAGATTCATCACCATGCTTCACAAGTTGTTTTTAATATCCTACGCTAGGTTCACAAAGTAGTTCCTTTAGTAGTAGAAGATTATACCATTCATTCATTCGTATGTTGTTGATGTTGTGTAGCAGATCGATCTTCATGCTTCATCATCATCGGTTTTGTTCTTTTTCTTCATCTTCATGCTCTTGTTCCTGATATTTGTTGGTCCAATTGGTCAAGAGTGCAAACTCCATAACTAATGATGACTTAGGAGGTGGATTATCATAAATACATATTATACTAGGCTTACACTCAACGCAAATTGCTTGATAGGCATATAATACAAAGTGGGTAGAGAGATCACCATAAACATGATTGTGATAATGATAAAGATCTTACCATTCATAGATACGGTAGTGCCTAGTTCTTGAAGGCATTTAATTACAACATCATCTCCAAACAAAAGAGTAAACATGGCAAAATGTGATACAAAATTTACAAAGCTCATAAGTGCTTTAGCTATAAAATAATGCTTACAAAATAAACCACAAAGTAATGTTATGAGATTGTGTCCATATGTGAAAGATCCTTCATGGGTGTAATTTTCAAATAATATTGCGAAGCCAATTATTCATATGATGGTGAATCCCCAAGTCTGGCCAGTGATTGAAGCTGGATGATAGAGATTGTAACACTTTGATAAGCTCTTGATAATCCGAGTGACGGAGAAAATCAATTCCGGCTTCTTCTATGCTCAAAGATCTGACAAGAACTCTTTTAAGCTTGGCTTTGAGCAATCTGATGACCTTCAACTTAAAACTCTCTACTCCCACACTTGATTTGTAAATGGTGGAGAGTATGACTAATTGCCCAATGTGGAAAAAAATGGCATGTGAATCAAAAACCCTCATGCATAGGAAGGGCTTGAAGGATGAGTGCAGAGGTTCAGTGGTGGCACCCTCTTGTGTGCGGATGGAGAAATGGCAGTAAATGAGCATTGCACAAGGCTTCAAAGGTGCTATGTAGGTAATAGCATAGTGATGATTAGGGAGGTAAAGCTGGAGAGGCCAAGGCTGTGATGCTTTTTTGCTATATGGTTGTATGCTTAGGAGAGGATGAGCCCCAATGGAAGGAACTTCTACAGTTGATACTATTGTACGTGATAGAAAAGAGTGGCAAGAAATGGAGACATCACACCATTCACCAAATGTTTTTAATGGGTGAAAGCAATCTTGCATCTGCTTTTGTGCGCATGTGGGAATTGGGTGAAGCAAGGACAAGAGCAGGCTGAGAAAGGTGTGGGAGAGGATGATGCACCACCTGTAGCTGGGCCTTGCCATGCAGTGCTGTGAAGCCTTGGTTGGTGAGTCCTTTGACTTTGAGTTTGGCTTTATGATTAAGATGGTTGGACACCATTCACAAAATAGCTTGTGCTTAGGAAATAAAGTTGCCCTATGAGGATAACAAACTAACCATGGATTGTGCAAACCAAGATTTGATACCAAAGGTAGGAATTTTGTGGCATGAGAAAATGAAAATTCACAAGTACTAAAATGAACCCCGTTTGCAATCCCTTGATTTTTTTATACATGTGAGCCTCATATGTAGGCGTTGGAACGTGCAACCAATGGCTAGAAGCATTACACATCCTATTGGTCCAACTACTTATTTCATCTATTCAAGATGACTAGAGGGTTTTACCACACGATCATACTCGTCAAGTCAGGCTTAACCCCAATAGGATTCAAGACCTAATTTGGAGATTATCAAGTTACAATAATGCCCTTTGGACTAACGAATGGTCCATCAATTTACAACCGCCTTATGACAGACGTGTTTAAATAACATCTTGATGAATTTATTAGTCTTATTTGATGATATTTTGGTATATTCAAAGAATAAGGAACAACATGAACATCATGTACGACAAGTCCTTGAATTTCTACGAGAAAAGTAGCTTTAAGCTAAGCATAAGAAAGGTACTTTTTTTAGTGAGAGAGTGGTATACTTGAGATTCATTGTTTCTAAGGATGATGTTTCTACCGAGCCAAGTAGGATTGGAGCTTTTTATAGCTTGATATACACCTAAACATGTCAAAAACGTACGCGGTTTTCTTAGATTGATGGGATGGTATCATGCTTTTATTAAATGTTATACTAAAATAGGTGCACCATTTATCAATACCCTTAAGAATACTAAGCGTTTACTTGAAATAATCGTGTCCAAGCTAGCTTTGAGAGACTCAAAGAAGCTTTGGTAAATGTACCTATTTCACAAATACAACTTCCACATTTCACAAAAACATTCACTGTCCAATGCAAGTGTACAAGAGATTGGTGAAGTCAAGAAGAAAGACCAATAACTTATGAATCTCATAAGTTGAAGATTCATGAATTAAATATTCCTACATACAATTTGGAGTTGTTAGTTGGTATACAAGCTCTCAAGGTATGGTGACATTATCTTCTTGGAAGGCAATTTGAGTTACACACATATTACAAAACCCTCTAGTGGATCTACATTCCAACTCATCTTAATATGCGACAACAAAGATGGATGGAATTATCATGAAAATAAAACTTTGGGATTAAACATAAACTGAGAAAGAAAAACTTAGTGACCTATACTTTAAGCAAGAAGAGTATAGTAGCGGCAATTATAACATCTACTACCTCTTTGATTGACATTATTCGCAAGGATATATCTCAGGATCTATTTTTCATGAGAATTTACTATTTATTAGAATTACATAATCAAACAAAGAAAGAAAATAGAAAAATCAAAGGCTTCCACATTGAAGACAATGATGTTTACTTAAATAGTCATCTTTATGTCCCAAATGACGAAGAAATCAAATATTACAAGAAGCTCACGACATACATATTTCAAACACCCAAGTTATGTTAAGACTTATGCTAATGTGAGGAAGAGTTTCTTTTGGCCAATATTAAGGCGTGGTGTTAAACTATGTTCCAAGATCTTAGCACATCAACGCCTTAAAGATAAATAAGTTCAATACATTAATAAGCTTCATCCAACTGATGCTTCACAAATGAAACGGGAATGCATATCCATGGATTCAGTCATAGGACTTTCCACATCTCTAAGACATGATTGTATTTTTGTGGTCAGTGATATGCTTACAAAAATGATTGATTTAATTTCGACAAAAATAACATTTATAGCTTAAGACATAGTTCCAGTTTTCATGAAAGATATGTTTATGCATCGTGGTTTACCTCATCACATAATTTTGGATTATAATGCTTTTTTTTGGCATCCTTACTCTCAGCCACATGAACCCAATTAGCTTTCAACATCGTTTATCATTCTCAAACTAATGTTCAAATATATAGAACCAATCAGATTATCGAAGACATTCTATGAGCTTATTATATGTATGAACAAAGTAAATGGACTAGGTATATATTTTTGGTAGAATTTGCATATAGTTATCTTCATTACAACATACAATTGATATGTCTTCTTTTCAAGCATTGTATGGGCAAGAGTACCTTACTTCATTTAAGTGGATACACCCACTCATGAATGTTTAAGAATTTAAAAACATGTTGTATGCGATGAAATTGCAGATTGACTTAATACACCATGATGTAAAGTCTGCTTAGGATAGATATAAGATTTATGTTGACCCTAAGTGAACTACTTAACTCTTTGAAGATGAAGATAGGGTAATTTTTAGAATGATGCCAAAACATAGCTCTTTGTCAATGGAAAAGTGCAAGAAGCTTAGTGCAAGATATTGTGGACCTTTTGTCATCACCGAAAGAGTCAATGACCAAACCTACCAATTATTGCTACCACCTCATATCAAGCTAAGATGATGTTTTTCATATTAGCTTCCTTAAATAGTATGTACCTGACCCAAATCAGAATCTTGATGATTATCTCTTGTTTACTTTATATTGCCCTAATTTGGAAAAAGATAAGGAAAACCCCTAAAGTCAAATTCTAAGATATTCAAGAGCACCCCCTCAAGGCTCAAGAAGGAGGAAGCAAGCATCTGACAAGATTTTGGTGTTTTATGGAGAGGGAGTAGATGTGTACAGCAGAGTCCTCACCATTGTGGATAGAGACCTAGAGCCAGAAGTAGTTCTGAAACATGTTTCAAGGGGAATCCTAGGGGTAAGATTGACTCGACGGGGCTGTCAATCACTCTTATAAATATGTGCAGACCTTGTGATTCCAAGAGTAGAGCCAAACTATGGGGATATCTCAGAGACTCCCTTCTTGAGGGAGACTAGTGCTTGGTAGGAAACTTTGGTATGGTGAGGAATAGAAAAGTCAAAATCAGCTCATCAAGTTTTCTCATGGGCTTAGAAAAATCAAAATGGAAACTCCTACATGACAAATGGGCCTTGGTGGACCTTTAGTTGATATGACCATGGAGCAACACTCTAGGCTTTACCTAAACAAGCCTACAATATGTTGAAATTGCCAGACACCTTGATAGGTGTTATTGCTCTCATCAAGCCAATTGGGTCTCCTTTTGAGTGAAAATGAAGCTAAAATCTTCACAAATCTTATGTGATCACCTACCACTTTCCACCAAACCAAGAACAATCAAGGGGGATGCTCCCTATCCCAAAGTAACAAAGAAGAAGCTAGTCATGAGGGCTCATCTATTCATTGATCCTCTCTTTTTTAAGTTTGGCCAAAAAATCCTTGACTAAACCCAAAAAAGATGTAGAATTGGAGAATCCTAAATCTTGGGCTATCTTTGCTCAAAAACTAAAAACAACGATTAAAAGAGCAAGTCCCACGGTGAAGAAGGAATATGAGGAAATGATGAACATATTAAAAAGTGAGGGCATCGCCTCTGAAGAACACATGAGTCTCGAAGAAGTTAGAAGAATCAAAATTAGACTTGCTGGAGAAACCATTTACCAAAGATGAATGCTTATTGAACTATATTCACTTGGCAAGGAAGAGTTTCAAGGATGGTACAAAAGGACTATAAAATTCTTCAAGGAGTTATGGGAGGATCTGAAATCCCCTATTATGCATTTTTCCAACAGAGCTATATTATAAGGGGTGCTCGATACAGGTGTGAATTAAAAAGGTCCCATCAAACCTATCCCAAAGCTTGTGTGTTTCTCTCATGTGAAACATGTGTGTCCCATCACGATGACGACAGTAGCGTACAAAATCATTGACAAAGTTGTCTCCCTTAGGCTAACCCCACTCTTGGATAAAGCTACCACCCCCCATTAGCACAACTTTATCAAAGGAAGATCAATTTATGGAAACATACTGGCAATAGTGATTGGCATCAAGTGCACAAGCTTCATTGGACAAGAATTTATCCTCTTATAGCTTGACTTGAATAAAGCATATGATTGTACCCTTTGGTCATACAAAGACGTAATGAAAGTGCTAGGTTTTGGTTCTTGGCTCTGTCAAATCATACACAACATTGAAGTAGACAGCCACTCTGAACTATTTTTTAACAACAAGATTTTGGGAGCCTTTGAAGTTAAAAGATTGATCAAACAGGGTTGCTCAATTGCCTGTTTTTTTCTGCCCTAAAAATTCAGCTTATGCAAGTTTCTTCAAAGGGGATAGGGTCCAGGGTAGCAATAGAGTGCTTGGAAGAAGTTTCAAGTAATTTGGACATTTGACTGCATGAACACTTGATTTATAATTGAAACTTCTAGATACAAAAACTATTGGGGAATTAGACCAATAGTAAGACTCTAAATTCATTCAATCGGGTCTCACCTTTTGGTTTCCATCTTGGAGGAAAGAGGGGACATTCAAGGGCTATCTTTGTCTGAAAACAAGGAACTCCTAGCCAAGTTCTTCTTCGACTCACTTCTTTTCCTAAAATCTAGTTCTGAGGTGCCGAGGAAGGCTCTAGAGATTGTCCTAATGTTTTCCATAGCCTCTAGGTATAACTGCAATGTGGAAAATCAAGAATATTCTTTCTAACAGAAAATGACTCATTTGACCCTTTTGAATGGTTACAATATATTATCTCAAAAGAAAAGGTCTTATGCCACCTCAGATCCCCATAAGAGGTACAAATATCTCATAAACAAAGATTTCAGTGGTCCATGGACAATATGCGGAACAAGATGCAAAAATGGAAATTCTTGCTCCAAGTCTTCCCTTCCCAAGGTAGGATCAATTTGTTCATGATCCCATATCTTTCCTTCATTGGGCCTCTCCTTTAACTTACAAAATACAATAGAAAAGAATTCATGAAACCAGTAATAGAAATTTCTATGGAAAAATAATACCAAAGATATGGTTCATTGGCAATGGGCTAAATGAAAGTATTTTTCGAGACCTAAGAAGCAAGGAGGTATTAAAATCCTTGACCATGCAATTCATGTTGAAACCTAGTACTATGGTCTCAATTGCCAAAAAACACCAAGCATGGCCACAGGGATTTCATTAACGTAACCACAATTAGGTGATTACGTCAATAACTCTAGTATTTACACAAAAAAATCACGTGATCACGTTTAATTGTTAACGTGACTTTGATTTTGACCTGCGAAAACCTAAAGAGCCGATTAGCCCTCCGGGGTTTCTATTTTTCCCTGCTACAATCCTTCATTGGGTACAAGTAGTCCTCAATTGAGTGATATATTGAATATTTATTTGGATTAGTTCATGCATTGGTTTATACAGAGAGTGCATTATGTATTACGATAGATTATTAGTGCATGAAATGACCAATCATATATTTTATTTCTTTCATTTGTTTTTTTGTAGCAAATGAAATTAGATGTGTCTTATTGTCTGCAAATCAAAGTGGACATATAAATAATCATTATAATAATAATTGCATAGAGAGATTCATAGCATTGTTATAGTTATTATGTCATGCATAGACTACATTGCAATGTGCATGATTGCTCACACTATAGGTGATCGATATGTGGATTGACTAACATGCATTGAAAAACTCATATTGTGCATCATGGTTACTTTCATGTTGAATGGTTTTTAAATTATATTATATATTGAAAATAAGAAAAATGTTTCAAAAACTGAACATCTAGTTCTTTTTTCTTTAGTTATAATTTAGAAGCAATGGAACAAAATGTGGTACAAAGAAGCTAAAGAAAAAAAACGGTCCTGGCAAAGAGAGGGATTATGCTCACAACATATGCAGCCGATATATGGAGTGGAAAATGTAAATTTTGTCACACAACAAAATCAGGCGGTGCACCACGTATTAGGGATCATTTTCTGGGTAGCGGTAAAAACAGTTATAAGAAATGTGAACATCCTGAGGCACCTGCAGTTGCAAAGTGTTTAAGAAAAGAGCTCGCCAAAAAGGGCGGCAAGAGACAATAGATATATAGCTCTATGGCTTTGAGTCAAGAGTTCCCAGATCCAACTATTAACTCTAAGATCCTGGAGTGACGCCAACTAACCTTGAAGAACAACCTGCACAAGGAGAGGAAATTCTAGGCAGTGTTCCTTTTAAACGTCACAATGAAGGTGGACTTTGTCAAATGTGTCAAAAATCATTACATCAAAGCTTGCGAGTGCACTCTCTAGAAGAAGCACAAACTGCACTCGCCAAAGCAATATTCTTTACTAGAAGTGCTTTGGTCATGGTAGACAACAATCATTGGAAGGCTGCTTGGAAGAAAATTCGTGAGTTTGGTCCAGGATTTTCAGATCCTTCTTATCACACGATAAGAAATGTTTTTCTCGACAAATCTTACATCGAAGTCAAACAGCGTGTTGGCCAAATAATACTTCGCTTTCAGGATATACAATTGTGAGTGATGGGGCTGGTCAAATATTCAGAGAAGACCCCGTTGATCGATGTAATGCTGGTTTGTCCAAGGGGAGAAACATTTATAAAGGTGATTGATCGTTCTTGTGCAATTAAAAGTGGAAAATACATTTCTAAGGTCTTGATTAATGTAATTAAAGAATTTGGTCTAAACATGTTGTTCAAGTAGTCATGGACAACGCAAAGAATTGTAAAAACACCAGTAAATTAATAAAGAAGCACTTTCCACACATTTTTTCCAATGGTTGTAATACGCACAGCTTCAACTTGGTGCTAAAAGATTGGTACACTAGCGAAAAAATCACATGGTTTGCCAAAATAATTGATACAGCACGTGAGGTTATCAAATGTATCTTAAAATGACAAAGAGTGCTCGATTTGTATAGGATGCACATGTTAGTGATGTTGAAACTTCCTACTGAAACTCGGTTCTACACACACTTTTATAAATTGGAATTACTTATCCGTAATAAATGCATTGTGATTTACACATTCAATTACACAACCTTTGATGAATGGCAGCTTGAGTAGAAAGAAAAAGTAAAAGATAAAATTACATGTCTATGTGTCAATGTAAACATGTTGCTTGGTGGAGAAGTGTAATGGATGCATACCATGTAATGATACCCGTTATGTTCGCGATCCGCAATCTTGATCAAAGGGCGCCAAACTTGGGCAAAGTGTGGATGACATGGTGGTCAGTCCAACAGAGTCTGGAAAATCTTGAAGAACTGAAAGAGTCTGTAATAGAGAAGGAGTGGCAATTATCATTCACTGGCAAAGAGCGAAAAATTTTCATGCAAGGTGGAAGAGCGCTCATAGTCCACTCCATAGTGTTGCTTACATGCTCGATCCAGAGTATTGGAATTTAGATCTGATGTTCAATACAGAGGTGGTAAGCGATTTCTATCACGTGGTCAACACGTTCTACTCCAACGTTCAGGACCGAATTGATTGCATCAAAGAAATGAGTGCATTTAGATTAAAAGAAGGTCCTTTTGCGAATGATTTTGTACAGGTAATGGCAAAAGAGAAACCTACATGGAAGTGGTGGATGATGAATGGTGGAGAGCATTACTCTACCTTACGTCCCCTTGCAATGAAAGTACTCGTACAATGGGACATAAAACTTCAGTTCAGAGAGAAACTAGAGTATGTACAAGTATATTGACAGCACTATTTGCAACAGACTATTAGCAGACAAAGCAGAAAAATTAGTGTAAATGTTTTGCAGCAAAAAGATATTGAATCACATCGAAAGTGCTGGCTACGAGGAGGAAATGCCAACCTAGTTGCATGATTGTTGAGACGAAGATGAAGAAGAGTTCAATATTGGTGTATCTCAATGCACTGTAGACGAAATAGAAGAGAATTTGATAATAGATGTGGAGGTTGAATTACAAGGAGAACCACAACTCTCAGACTTAGAACCAGATAACAACTCAACTGATTCAATATAGCTTGAGAGTAGAATGAGTAAATGTCAAAACCATTGTAAAAGACCTTGTATTCAAATGTGTTTTGCGTAATTACAATGCTTCGTATTCGCGATAGTACATAGTTTGTCGATATCAATTGTGTTGCCCTGAAGCAGCATCTTTCTCATCAAACAGATTTCTAATTATGCCAGGGGTATTTGGGCATGCTTGATTGAATTTATATTTGTTTGCCATGCCAAACATAATATATATTTCTTGTACAATATCTTGCATGTCAACAACTTGTGCATCGACTACTATTTTGCATTAAACAAATAAGACAAACTAAATGATAATAATGACCACATGTCAATGTATAATATCCACTCCATCCATAAAAATTCTTGTAGCTAACTGGACATTCGAAAGAGGAGGATGCATCTGAAGTAGACAAGGGGACCAACTCTGGATGCATGACAAGGTGGCTAACGTCTGTCCCTTGTACAAGTGTTGGATTTACTCGCTGTGTCAGATTTTGAACATCTGACTTAAGCGGGGAATGTTTTTCTGCATCCGGACTTATGGGAGTTGGTGTATCTCGGTGGCTATAGAAAGCCATGTTATTTCTGCATCTTTCTCTGTCAACTGTGTCATGTAAATATCCTTCTCTCCCTTTCACTGTAGATCGGCGCCTTCTACTATCAATGTCAGTTCATCTCGGGTGAAAGTGACACAACTCTCCCTTAAATCATGAGTGGCAATAGTTGTCTCCTTTGACAAGAAGTCTACTAGTCGTTGTTGCACAAAGTGAACATATAACATTTTTGCAAAAAATAGCACACAATCTGCATTGTGCAGCGGATGGCCATAAACCTCCAAATGAATCCTCTCAGCGTTATCTTTGATCACATCATGGTTGCACTTTGAAACCTATCTCTACGTCCTCACATAGCCATATTGTCTTGATCATGTCCTTTGTCACTTCTTCATTGATCTCTTTCCATTGCATATGGTTTGGATTTTCCCACATTGAGAGTCAGTGAGTAATACGCATCGCTTGTTGTGCCGACATGCCGTGTGTTAGAGACTTCATGCACACAGCCGCTTGTTGTTGATCATGAGGCAGTGATTGGGTGCCAATATCTTGTTCTTCATCGGCCATTTTCTCTTAGAGTTGCAGTCAACACATAGAAAAATATTCAATATCATTGGCAAAAATATATTCTCACTCAATGGGATACTGTGCAGAATCCACTAAATCAAGCCACAACAAATGCTACTAATTGAAGCACAAGGCAAATTTGAAATATTGATAGTTAAATGGAAAATTTGAAATGACTAAAGATAATTTACTTAAATAGATGAACCACTTCAAACCATATAATACACTTCAATAAAAATAATAATATCCTGGACAAGACATATGTATATCATAGAAATGTTTAAATCAGATAAAATGATGGTGCAAGCTGAACAACTCGACGTTGGACAGGGTTAGGGTCTGTCTTTAAATGTTCCTTGAAAAATATCAGCACATCATAAGCATTCTTTTTTTGGGCCTGCTCTTTTAATTTCATCCAACAATCTACTTTAATTCGAATAGCCCTCATAACATCTTCATTCGGGTGGTGAAAAACTTCTTCTGGAAAATAAAATTTTCTGGTTGCACTCCAAAAATCTATCAGCATGTCGAATAGGTATCCCAATGCGTAAATGTCGCTCAATTTTGTGTATACATTTGTGTACCGTGGATCGTATAGTTCAAGAGCAATCCACTGTTTCTTAGCCATCTCGGCATTCCCTTCTCTCTGTGCATTCAAAACTGCTTTGTCTGACTGTGCGCTTCGATGCAAATAATTATTTGCTGCACACTTAGCTGGTGTTCTCAACATCATACCCCAATCAATGATGCCAACGCGGGGTTTATTGATGCAAGTAAAGTCCAACATTATGTTGAACGGGTGCAGGTCAGTGTAGACTATACCGGCCAAGTGAACAGCTGCAACGCCATCGATTAAGGCATGACAATTGGCTGGCATCTGCTCCATCACTACTTTGATCTACACCGTGTCTATCTCGCTTATAGGAAGATTTGCTACAGGCAATGACCTCCATCCGTGTTATAGTCTGTGCATGTGTCGTCTGAACAAATTGTGAGCGAATGGTAAGCGACACATCATGTCATCCACGGTACCCCCATTGTAGTATAGGAATATCATGATCCAAGGAGCTTCTGTAGTAAACCAAATGCACCTTACAATGTAGGGGTGAAGCGTTTGCATTCCTTGCTCTATCTTAAAGTAGTCAATTTTCGCCCCAGTCCGTCCCTTGTAACAATTTTCCACATCTGTAATGTGGTCAGGAAAAAATGAGATGCCTTTGATGGTGTACAATGTGAACACACAGAAGGAGCCTTCTCCAAACCTCATACCTTCTATCAAAGCTTCATGAGGGATGCCGACAAGATGAGCGCACTTTGCATTCAAAGCAGTGCGCATGATTGTGCCGGTGCCGCTGGCATCGGATCGACCTCCCAAAGCTACTTGCACATCTAGGGCCATCTTCAATCTCTTGGGCAAGATTTCTTGGTCTTGCGATTTCACATGCTTCATCTTTACCTTCTGTTCTTCCCACAATTTATCCCAGAGCTCTAATTTTGACATGTCGCAGGCAGGTGGGATATCTTCCTTTAAGTCTCTGCAACATACTTTCATATTGCGCAACACTGTCATGACCTTGTGGTGGGGGTGAAATTCTCGTATCCGTGCTGGAAGCAACAATTCATATCGGCCTTCAAAGTCGCTACATGTGCTCTGTGTTCTCCCATATAGTACTAGTGATGTCTTTGATGTAGACATCGCTTTCACTAATGTGCTGTATGTGATCAGCTACACATGATGAGATTGCCAAAATATAATCTTTACAAATGGCACGCATAATACATTTTTTTTTATATGGCGTCATATTTGCACTAGAAAATAAAAAAACAACATATCAAATACAAATTCATGGTTGCGAATGACACTAGCACTCTCACACTATCTCAAATAAACTCTTAACCACCACTTGGAGAATTTAACAAATGTGCGAGGAAATATTAATAAAAAATTGAAAATAATATTTACTTAAAATTGCAATCTGTTATACGTATAAAATGCAGTTCAAACAAGTGGTTTATAAGAACTTAATTCAGACTAAACAATCCATGTTGACAGTCTGGCACATTTCAACATATATTGAGTTTTTAACTTATATTATTCTCTGTCCGCACATACTAATTCAAACAAAGCACACACCAACTTAAAAACTTCAAAAACATTTAAAACATTGGAAGTATACAAATTGGACTAGCAAATTGTGTTCACACACTTTTTTACATAGAATTTATGTAAATGTAGCAACCAAAAAGCGATGATAATTGATGCTCTTTTAAAAGATACAAAAGAATATTTAACATACAAATTGTGTGCATTTAGATTTTTTATAGAGAATTTATGTAAATGAAGCAGTAAAAATAGCGATAATGCAGAGTCCTTTAAAAAGATTAAAAAAGAATATTCAACATGCAATTTGTGTGCAAATACTTTTTTACATATAGTTTTTATAAATGGAACATAAAATAGCAATGATTGATGAGTAAAGTATTCTTTTGAATATGATTAGCTAGTATATAATTTCAAATGGACAATTAAAACAATCAAAATCAAACAATTTATACATTTTGTATATGAAATACTCTTCACAGCTGCGTTATCGACCAAGTATTTCATATACTTAATACTTAAAAAACTAACTGCACATGCACATACAAATTATATGACGTTCGTACGACCGGGTTAATGACTTTATCGCCACATTTATGCAAAACAGATGCTTCTAACAATCGATACTCTATTAGCCGCGTTACCGACCGAGTGCCGCCTGAATCTAAGGAGAAATAGTGCCTTGCATACGAACATCATATAGCTGCGTTACCGATCGATGCCCAAATGTTTTTTGGGAAAGGGGAAGGGAAGTTGACTTACCAGAAGGATACTAGAGTCACCGCATTACAGACGTAGTACCCAGACAGTAAGCCAATACTTACCACAAACACACCATCTTCCTCGCGTCATCGAGGTGATGCCCCTATGATAAGCACTGTTTTGTAGAACAACTTACACACACACTCCCATTGTGTGGTAAGGTACCTTATTACTGTCATGCAATACGACAAAAGACACGCTACCACACAACGCATACACACACAACAGATACCCAGATCGTGTGTTCGGGTATTGTTGCTCCCGTGCACTACGATGCACCCCCTCTCTCCCTCTCTCCTCTCTCCTCTCGCCGTACCTGCAAAGGTTGTCGACGAGCACTCTCTCTCTCTCTCTCTCTCTCTCTCTCTCTCTCTCTCTCTCTCTCTCTCTCTCTCTCTCTCTCCTCTCTCTCTCTCTCTCTCTCTCTCTCTCTCTCTCTCTCTCTCTCATAGGATGAAAGCAAGACGAAAAAACACCCAGCGGGCCCGATCGGGCCCGCGTAAATATAATTTTGCAAGCCCGATAGATATTTCATTATTCCGGGCGGGCCCGTAGGGAAAATGATGAACCCCGGCGGGCCTGTCGGAAATGCTAAAAAGCCCAACGGGAATTTAGTGGGTTTGCAGGTCGCCCTTAATCGGGTTCTGTGTGATTATGTTTAGTGTAATCATGTAAATGTGTGATCACACAAAATTTGATGTAGTTATGTAAATATTAAATCCCCAATGGGCCATCATGACATGGGACATGATTGACAAGGTGAAGCTAATCTCCCAGAGGGGCTCATGGAAAGAGGTCACGGTCCATGACAAAGTGTTGGCACCTCGATGGGCAAACCTAAAACTGGGTGGTCATACATGCTAGCTAGTACAAAAATGTACTAGAGCATCAAAGACACTAGAATGGAGTGATGCAATCAAATATCTTTAAAAAATTCATAGCACACTAGTTCCCTTGGCTCTGAAAAGTAGCAAGGGATCTTCTTACTCTGTTCTAAAGAGTAGTCACTAGAAACGTTGATAGACCGCTTTTGGCGTGTACAAAGTAGCATTTATATGCATGGTCATATGTACAAAAAGATGTAAATACATGTTGACAGCGAAAGAGAGAGCACAAAAATAGAACCCCAAAGTGTGGATAATACACACATGAGATGATGTATATATAGAGGGGACCTGGGTGCCATATATAGAGAAGCCATATATTAAGTAGCTTCACATATAAGCTCAACACCCCCGCTCAAATAAAGGTCCCTAGCTGTGGATGAAAAAACCCTTGGGGGATCAAGAGAAAAACCCACAGCTCTATATACACCTAGGTTGAGTTGCTTTCACTAGTGTATAGAACGTTTAGATTTTATTTCCACTAGTAGATATTGTCTTAGAAGGTCAAGAAGGTGCTTGACATCCATCTTCTTGTTTCCACATGCCTACGGGTTAAGTGTCCTCCTTGGTTGACATAGAGTTTTTGGTTTTGTTCTTGCTATGCTAGCATCTGCTTGTGCGGCGTATCTGCCACCGGTTCTTGAGAAGTCACGTCTTCCCTCTTTGTGATTACTTCATCTCTCGTTGTCGCACTAGAAGGGAATCTAGATGGCTCCCCTTTTGGAATTTTCGTAGGAATTCTTGTGTTTGGTGGAGATACCTATGGTCCTTTATTGACCAAATATCCAACCATGTCTAATGCAGTCCATGGATTTGCGCTTTCTACAGCTCTATATTCTCATTCGTACTTGTCAATTATGGACTTCCATTGATAGTCGACATTGTATGTATAAACATATATGAGCTTGTAATTTGTCAACTCTTCTGGGTATGGCTCTGAGCACCTATATAGGTTGACCTCACTGCCATCAACATATCTATACACTCCTTCAATCGAATGATCTGTTATCCAAACTCTTTCAACAAGCTTGTTCTTTATCAATTGCAAGTTTGGAACATCCATTATGGGCGGATGTTCCTCTATTGTTGGGATCTCAAAGCTCGTGTAATTTGGGTTTGTACCTAAAGTGTACATGATTTTTGGGCTTAAGAATCTAGATTGATGTAAGTAGACTTAGTCCACTATGTTCAATTGCTTTGGTTAGAGAAAATGTCAAAATTATGTCCAAACCCGTGATCATTTTCTCAACATTCTCACTTTTGGACACCCCTAATTTGCGGATGCATTTTGAGACCTTAAATGATGTTTTTTCGAGCGTTGACAAATAATGAATGACCACATAGGAGGGCTGGAAATGAAGTCTTAGTGGCCAGATTTGGGTCAAAACAGACATTTGGGCATACCTCAGTATCCCATAGCATAGATTAAAAGAAGTCCCTAGTCAAAATGTCATTGCATTTGGAGCTCATTTGACCTTGTAAAGGCCAGAAGATAGATCTTGACAAATTCATGCTTGTATAATGTATACAAGAATTAGAACATCATTTTCAACCCTCCTATGTGGTCAAACATGAAATTTAACTTTCGATCTTGGCATGAGACATTACACGCGTATAATGTCGATGTGCTTAGATTTTGACAAAACTTGGTATGTGAGCTTGTCTTGTGGTGCTCGTATGCTCAGATCTCAGTTTTGGTCTCTAAAAGTGTCCTTTGAACATTATACGTGTATAATGTATAACTTGTCATATTGAAGTGAATTTCACTCCAGAGGCTCCTCTCTATACTGGCAACTCACAACAAGTTTCAAAATGGAATTTTGACACTTTTTTAGCAAGTTATGGTCACTTTAAGAAATCACTTTGCGTAGATCTGTCTGTGGTCTTTGAAAGCTCACAATTGCTCAAATTGGATGAAATTTGGCCCATATGCTTCCTAAATGCTATAGATGACAAGGGTGCACTCACTTCCAAATTTTGACTCATTTTGGCTGCGAGAATCACCCTTTAGACATCATACACGTATGATGTCTATTGATGAATTTTTGTTCATAATTCATTCATAATCATCCCCAAGTCTTCAACATTTGTTTTCAAGCACTTGTACCAATTTTCATGCAAAAATGTGCTTAGGATCACAAGTTTCTCTTTTTTTCGTTTTCGACACTTCGTCTTGTCTTTTGGATGTCAAGAGTTGGTCAAAACTCTAGTCTTAATGTGTACTTAGGGTAAAACCTCCCTTCTGAACACTCAGTCAAATTTTTCAAATTTGGTCTTCAAATACCCTTTGAGACATCATACACGTATAATGTCCCGGTTAACAGAACTCTTGCATAAGCCCTCTTATAATATGCTCAGCATCAATCACTCATGAAAATATGTCAATAAAAAGCTGTTTATTGCATTTTTTCCCTCAAAAGCAAACTTTTCAAAGATTCTAAATGCAAACAATCACTTTAGCAAATGAATCCGTGATGATTAGCTCCCGATCCAAATCACATTACTTACCTAAAGATACTCCTACAAATCATATGGGATTTTGCATCTATGAGTAAAAAAACGCTTTCATGCCACACACGGACTATCAGACGCTTTTATCACCTCACAAATCACTTTACCACCAACAACTACTCTAGTCTACCACTAACACTACAAATCCTAACTAAATCTACCTAGTCGCAGACCCTCGGTAAGACACACTCTTCCTGGCTATCCACTTGATCTTGGAATAAACTCTTCCAAATCCACTTGAGAAAAATGCTTTCTTTAGCCAAAACTAAAGAAAGAAACCATCACACGTGTGTTAGTAGGAATACCTACCTAAGTTCTTGTATCCTTGGCAATGGCGCTAATGTTGCGAGAGCAAATCACACCACCCATAAAGTGCATGGAGGACAACCTAGATCGACATAATGTCAATCAAGGACACATGTGAGATGATAGGTGCACAAAGGAAATATCTCTAGCATCCCATGCATACAACACTCTGGAACGCTAACTAAACCACAATCTAGAATCTCACTACTCTCAACTACACCACCAACCCACATACACACAAACTGAAGGAAACTCACCAAACCATGCTTGAATCATACAAAACTTAAGGAACACCATCCTCTCACTAGGATACACGTGTCCCAATGCCTCTACACTCAGAACCCTAACTCTAAACCCATATGCAAAAAACACATATGAAGAAAGAGTTGAATTTTGAAACTGCCAAACATTTAAGTTTATGAGTACCTAGGGGTAGCTTATGTCGCCATGATGCTAATGACTACTTGCAAGCATAAAGCAAACATCATTTGATATACTTACAACCACAAATAGCTTCACTCCATTCCACGAGGAATGCTTGGCATTGTTTTGTAGGTCTCACCAAGCCTAGCACAATGGTGTAGTTGGATCTACAATGTGATGAACGAGCGAGGAGTAGCACCAGGATGAAGCTCATGCTCTCTCTTTTCCTCTCTCACACACAGTTGATGGAAGCTTAACACTTGATTTATGATAAAGTTTCTCTTTACAAAATTACCTAGGTACCTTATATACTAAGACTACCATAGGTTAAACCTGAAGTAGAGTTCAAGGGGTCAAATGGATTTGTATTTACAATCTAGAAATGCCATTTCACCCCTGCTTTTGCAACAAGACTAGCTACTTATTATACAAATGATGTTTCTAACCATAACTTGCAACATTTCATAACTCTCAAAAAATAAGACTTTGTTGAGTTATGTTGTGTTGTTGATCCAACGGTCAACATGGTGAAAGACAAGGAAGAAGAGGCAATGCTTTCATGGGGTTGGGAGGTTAATGGAGATTTATACAATATCACTATAGATAAGATAGAAAATGCAATTATTATTGCTTTAAAAGGCAAGCAAGTGAATTATAGAATTCAACCAAGAAGACTATTCTGAACCATTTATACAGTCTCATGAAGATGAACAAAAAAGAAGAAGAAGATAGTTAGTGATTAGATCTTAGGTTTAGATTTAATGTGAGGTTTTGGATTTAGTTTTTATATTTAAGTTTAGCTTCAGGATTATCATTTAAATCTAGAGTTAGGTTTATGGGTATTTTTACAGTAGTTTTCATGTAACTCACATGAGTTTAGGTATGTAGTTATTTGCAAGCTCCTATGCACAAACGGCTTGCGGAAAATCTCTTTGCGCATGTGAGCTTGCAAGTAAGTAAAGGGAAATGGCTATAAGTGAAGCCACCCTTTTGTGCGGTGTGCAATTTTGAGAGTGATCCCACTTTTGTAAAGTGTTTTGAAAAAGATCTTCTTTACGTGAAAAAGATGGAGTTCAAAAATGAGTTTCTACTCTCTTCTCTCTACCTCCTCGATCTTTATTTCTCTCTTTCTGTCTATCTCTCTCTTTCTCCCTCTCTTTCTCTCCATGGATGCGGCATCAGGTTGGAAAGCTTTTAATGACACAATACCTCATAATGGAGGTAGGCACGTAATGTGCATAGTAATCCCTCAACCAAGGACTTGTTGTAAAGAGATGTTGAGCAAGAAGCTCTTCTTCAAAGCACTCTAGATAAACGGGAGTACTCTTGCACTTTGCACACCACAAAATGGTGGCTTCACTTATGGCCATAGATCTTTAAGTAGTTTACACTAGGGAAAGGCTAGAGCAGGCAAAGGGTTTTTTTCACTACATGCATTGTTATGTAGACGTGGCTGTGTATACTTCTTATAACGAAAAATATAGGGATTGACCAATAAAGAGGTGACTATAACCCCGTGGTTTGGATCTCCATGAGGTAGTTTACAATTTGATCTATGGTTTGTTGATTAGGAAGAAGATTAAGAGAGAGAGAGAGAGAGAGAGAGAGAGAGAGATAAGAGACGGAGGAGAGTAAGAGAAAATTAAATTTATGTTCATGGTTCAAGGTTTTTACATTCATTATGGAGTAGTGACGATGATGTGGGGTTGTCCAACCAAAATGCCTATCTCTCAACAAGGATCTTATGTCCTTGTAATCAATGCAAACATGATGTGCAATGGACAAGACACGTTTCTTTGCAGCATGTTTGCAAATTTGGCGAGTTTGACCCATCTATTATAGATCGAGTTGTTGCCAATTACAACTCGTCGGACTCTGATGCTGACAAACGTGCAGCAATCTTGCAACCCAATAGACGTGTTCACAGGCGCTTTACTTAAGCAGTATACATGAGGCCACAAGATGCAACCTCTGACATCTCAGAGGGTGATCATGCAGAGCACATTCCCAACGATGCTATGTTTGGGCTGGAGATTAACGTAATGATCGAGATGATCATGGATTCAAAAAGGATTATTTATGATGACATGACAAGTGAGGCCGATATGCCATTATATGGTAGAGAAAAAGTGTCTAGATTTAAGGCACTCTTGGTTCTTCTCAACATGAATGCAAAGTTTGAATAGAGTGACACTAGTGTCACCGCAGTGTTCAGATGAGCTATTACAATGTCTCTACTCCGATAAACAAACTATAAATGTATAATGTACCAAATTACGTGCACATTGTTTTGCATTTTTTCTCTGTGTATATTGATCAAAGAGCACATACTATCAGCTGATAATGTGGGTAATCTACTGTGGGACCATCTCATCCACAAGAAAGGTACTTTGGGAGCCATAATTGATATTAGGAATGATGGTTGTATACAACACCCAATGGATCAATAAAGCACCATGGATTTTGATAGGAGGCCAAGAATGCAAGGTAAAAGAGATCATTCAATCTGTGCATATGTCCACTAGCGTGATGCACTCAATCCAATCATGTTTCACTAAAGAAGGGAATCTTAATGGTTTGAAGTCACAAGACTGGCATAAAATGTGCCAGATATGTTTGAAGTGAAACTGATCATAGTGGGAATTGCGTAGCATATCCATGTGTGGATTTTAATACCATTGCTAGAATTGTTTTACAATTTATTTTACTGGTGACCATTGAGGGTTATTTGTCCCCTAGCGTCAAGACCACAATCTACAAACTTGCAAACTTGGTGCAATGGATCTCCCAGAAGGAGATTGATGTAGGTTTCATACCATCCACCAAACTAAACGTTGTGGAGGTTGTTTGCATGTTTGAGAAACATTTTCCTACTACCATGCTAGTTTTTCAAGTGCATCTTCTTGTTCACATAGTTGATGAGGTGGAAATAGCAAGTATAGTGCATTCCATATGGATGTTCTTTTTATAATGTTTCATGAAAAATCTCAAGGGATATGTGCGTCAAAAGTCACATCTAGAGAATAGTATGACAGAGAGTTGACGAGTTCCAGAGTCCATTTTTTATATTGGAGAGTGGCTCTTTGGATTTGATCGTGTTCAAGATATTGTTTGGTGCACCATAGATGACGAGCGCATATCTGGGATTGTGATGTGCAAAATCGGTGTTGAAAATAAAATAATGAAACATCTAGAGACTAAGATCAATTGATTTTGCATGCTTCACAATCGAGTGATTCAAAAGTAGATTTCATAGTACGAGGATGCAAAGCAAGAGTGACAAATGGCACGAATCGAGTGGAGACAAGGAAGACGACCACCAATGCATTATCCAGTGGGTCTTGAGAACCTACCAACATTCATGAGCTTAATATGGTTACACAGCGAGTTGAAAAGCACACAACTGTGCGGCAAACAGGTGACTGAGGAGGAGTGGGAGCACTCGTGGGGTTGTAGCCCCAAGGTATGTTTGCAATATTTGACTCGTGGCTTTCTAGATGTTTGGACGACCACCCATAATCGTTGTTGGTTGTAGTATAAGTCATATATGGAATCATGATGTAAAGGTTGACTTTTCAGGATAAACGGATCGACTAAAAGCATTTTACACAAGATTGTGGAATCATAGAAAAATTCAAACAATCTAGTCGACGATGGTCCTGTGATGCAGATCCTATGGTGGTGGAATTCCTTCCTTGATTTTTCAATCCCATCGCTTATCCAAAAATTCTAAAGCATTGTCATAATCGTGATATTGTTCTAAATTAGCATGGTATTATTTAACATAATGGTCTCATTGGTAAATAAAAAATAAAAAAGACATGAATGGGCATGCATATATTGATTTTCACTATTAACCTAGCAAACTGCTAGCTTAAGTCCTCTTTGAACTTCATGAAAAAGTTTCAATCGGTAATCTTCACTAATCTCACTTGTTGAAAGATACAATCAATGCTAGTGAATGCTGGTAAAAAGATAAGTTGTAGTGTTTGAGAAGAGAGGCCATTTCCCACATGAAAGAAATGATCCTAAAAAAGACTCCCAATTTAGCAAGTTGTCTATTTGTTCTCCCTTAATATTATTGGTTGTCTATGAGTGAATCATAAACTTTTAAAAACATCAATAATGCACTCCACTAATTTCCATTCTTCGTAAGAGTAAGAATAAACATCTTCAAATAATAAAGAAAGTCAAAATGATGACTTTCCTACATAATATTTGCATAAAAGAAATAAAAAGAACTGATAGTTTGGTTTTTTTATCAAAAGATACATTGGCCATTCACTAAGAATAAGTTCTTCATGCTTATATATATGTTGAACAAGAAATTTTTCAACACTTTTTGTTCTCATTAACTCTAAAGTCCTTCACTCTTCCTTTCCATGAAGCCAAAAACTCATTTGAGCTCGTTCTCTTTCTCTTTCTTGATTGAAGTAAAATCCAAGAGCTTTTGTTTTGCAAGTGGTATACATTGATTTCTCTCATCAAGGGTGTTTGAAACAATGACAGATGCAATAGTTGCTAGTGGTTTTCCTTATCTCTCCATAGAAGCCATGAAGAATGTAGATGATAGAAAAGTTACTTGTAGTGTTTTGATAGAGAGGAGACTATGATCCGCCTGGAACAAAAAGAGATCAAATTATCCCTTAATCCTCTTGTATCTCCTTATTATGAGTGCTGCTTTGAATGAGGAGAATCTAAGAAAGATTCTCTTTTACTGAAATCTCTACAAAATCATAATCATGAGATTATTTTCACAAGAATTACTTCCTAAGGGCCTAAGTATTTACTTTTTCTATATCATTGGATCTTTTTTCTAAGTTCAATTATCATACATATTTTCTAAAAGATATTTGGTTGCAGTGCTTACCATGCAATTGGTTGCACTAGATTGTTTCTTAATTCTTAAAAGGCCCTTAAGTTTCTCTCTCTCTCTCTCTCTCTCTCTCTCTCTCTGTCTGTCGTGCAGCCATTTTTGAGACATCAGTTTACTCATTTCATCATTGCTTCTTAATCCAAACTCAGATTTCTGTGATATATAGCTTCAATCAAATACCACAATTCCACATACATATTGATGTAAAAATAGAAAATTTAAAATTATGTGAATATTTTCTACAATAGATTTTTTGAAGTGAAAAAATTTGAGAAAGTTGACTCTCATCTCTTATCTTACATACAATGTCTTTTGGCACTTGCAAGGATTTTGTTTCTTCAACAAGGTCCAAAAACATTGGAAAAAATGATCTAAAATCTTTTCAGTGTGGAGATAGCAACCTAACCACTCAACCAACAACATTGGAAACCATGATCATGGCATATACTTGGTCTCATTGCAAGAGATCGTAAACAAGTAAGGTGAAGATTTATGGGAACTCGCAATGGAGAATGGCATGCTAAGGGTTCCTGTGGTTGAGAATGAGAATCCCAAGAAAAGAAATGAGATTCAAACAACATGTTTGATGCAACTTGAAGAGGAAGTCAAGCAGTGTAAATGCTCGCTTGTGGACCTCAATGCTTTGAAGGCTTGCATGAGCAAAGTGGAGAATCACTATAACATATGCGCGGTATTATCGCTAACATTACCGCAAAAAACAAACAAACTTGAAATATAAAAATTCCCGTACGTGGAAAATAGTGCGAAAACGTTTGCGGTAATGGTTGCGGCTAAATTTCCGCGCCTATTACCACGTTTTTTGCCGCAAACATCACCGCGTGTGCGTTATCGTGGGCATTACCGTGGCAAGATTTATTATAAAAAATCAGATGATCGTTTGGATTGTCCTTTGCAGGACCATCCAAAAGGTCATCTATTTTTTTATTTACAATAGTTATTTTACAAAATTATTATTAATTACAACAAAATATCACAATTGGACAATACATTGAACCAAGAAAAGATTGATAATTTCATTTACATAAGTGGAATTACAATTGGGGAAGGTATTGAGCCAAAAAATGATAGGTATTGCATTTACATAAAGGGCAAAAAAAGCCCGCGTGTACAAAATAGAGTATGGTCATGTGGGATAGGGCAAACGGGGCCCGTGTATACAAAATAGAGGATGCTCATGGGGGAGTTGGCGGCATTTCACGTGGAACTCCTTGACTCTGCAAAACCATAAAAAAGAAACAATTAACACTTTGTTATTTAATATTTGATATAAAATCAACAATTTGATTATTTAAATAAGATTAAACTTACATGTTGCATACTTCTGCACGCATTTTCGAACTCCTCTCGAGAGATCATTTGATTTTCAAACAACCAACACCAAGTTTGATACTCGGTATGGTTCTCTCTATACCTCTGCACATCTCTGGTTGGGCGACTCATGGTAATGTTATACTGACAAAAAATAGCAACCAATTAATTAAATGAAAAACATTAGATTTTTTACAATAAAACTAATATTTTTACTTACATATTTGTCTTTCCAAGACGTTTTTCCTCCCGAACCATAATGCATAGGAGTCTCATGGGATCTGGTCTCAACTCAACGCGTATATGAAGGGGATCGGGGAGCACCACAGACGGAGAGTGAGAGAGAGAGAAGGAGACACACACACAATGTGGGTGGGGAGACTGTGAAGTGGCAACTCCCCCTATACAATATACTCACTATAAGTATAGGGTAACAGTGGGTTGGCGCCCATGACCTGGGCGACCCGTCAAGGCACATAGGCCTTAACCCCAACAACCTCCCACTTAAAGGCCAATGTGCCTTTAAGCAAGATCTACTAGTGTACAACTAATAGAAGGTGAGAGATTCTCTCAACCTATGCCCACTGACTCTCGATGAGCTAGTGCATCCGGCTCTACTGATAGACAAACATCCTGCTGCGGAAGCCACACAGAGCTAGCTCCAAGCTCTGCAAGTAGTCTACAAGAGCTCATACACTCCTGCAAGTATCGGTCCAATACCTGCAAACCTCCCCTATGCTCTATGCCGAGATTAGTCATCGAAGAACTAATCAACCCTGCTGCAAATGCTCCCACTGTAGCTGCTATGTCGGGCCTCAAGATCAGCATCTTGTACATGAGGACACCGAACGTTGATGCAACCCTGGCAACCTCTGCCACCTCCAACTCAGAACTCAACTCCTGGCAATCCTGTCCCCTATCATAGAGACCATGGCACTCTGACTCCGAGCTCTGGAGTGACTCCTCGTGCCCACCACATATCACATGTGTACCAAGAGTATCCATCTGTCCTGAATCTGCATCAAGCTCTGGCATAAGCATATCAAGAAATGACTCCACAATAGCCGACATCTCAGCATCCATGTGAGTCATCTCTGTCATCACCTCTGATGACTCATCCTGTTGTGACTCACTAGAGCTGTCCCACTGTGCCTGTGCATCCGTAGACGCAACCTACACAACAAGGTCACTGCTTTGCACTCCATGCAAAGCATCCTGCAATCCACAAGCAAAAGAGACTCGCTTGCTCTCTCGCTCTCTACTTGGCTGCATGATCACAGAGACAACACCGTCTCTCACGTGATCCACATGTAATGGGCAACCTGTACCACTCCTGGCACCTCTCGCAATCACTACAGAACCCAAATGCATCACAAAATATCGCTCTCATAGCGAAATCTGACATCCACAATCTCTAAGCTAACCAATCGAGATCAAACTCACTGTCAAATCTGGTACATAGCGCACATGTCGTAACAAGTAAGATGTACCACTCGGTAATGACAGTCTCACATCTCCTGCACTTGCTATCCCATGCACCGATCCATCGGTCAAATGTACACTTCCAAGCATCCCGCTAGAATAGCTACAAAACCATTCACGATGAGGCGTGACATGAAACATAGCATTTGCATCTAGCAACCACTGCGAAGGGAGTGCACTATCCGCATGTATAGCATCTCGTGCATAGCTCGAGGTAAAAGTGACATCCCCGTCACTAGTATACTCCGACACTACATCTGCCTCAACTGTCAAAGCAACTAAGTCCATGGCATCACTACATACATCTCTGAGACTGCCATGTCGCCTACGATGTCGCATACGACGAAAACAACGCCGTCTAACGTGTCCAGAATGACCACAATACCAACATATCATCTGTCGGCGTACTCGTGAATGTGCATGTCTCACACGAGTCCATGATGACTCATATCTATCATACATATCATGTAATCTGTGCCAAAGTGCTCTCGAAGTAGCCTCATACATAACAAGAGCATATACAGATTCCACAAGGTCCAAAGAGAGTGTAGATAGTGCCATATCCTCTAGCTCCTTCCACTTGATCATCAGACATGTTTGAAGGTCTACCTCCATCACCACTCAATGGTCGATGCAACCCTCGCTGTGTCAGTGCATCAAGCATACAATCTCTCCATGCCGCAAAGTCTGACCCATCAAACACGCACATCTCTGAGAGGTCACAATCTGATCAATCACCTGTCTCTGCCATGAGCACAAGTAGCAAGCTAGATAGAAAAACCACCTCACCAACAACACCTGGAAACTGTCTACAAATATGGCTAGAAACACAATGTAAAGCTTGTGAGACACACTTCAAAGTAGAGCACCCGCAATGTCAATACAAGCCTCGCCTGCTCTAGTATCACACTGAAATCTGTGAGCTAATCACTAATCCCACACTGTGCGGTATCGATGCATACACATGCACAAATCTCCCACCTGTAGAGAATACCGCACGCAAACTCTGAGTGTAACCAACACTCTCAAAGCCAAAAAACTGAGTGCCAAAATCAAGCCAAGCTAAGCAAGAAATATGCACATTATGTCACAAAATACTAGGAAAAGTTTTCCAGAATTTCGACGTAAAATGGATATCTAACCCAAAATAACCATAAGTCGATCAACCGCTCAACAAGAGCCAATGCGCAATCAATCAGCACTCAACATGCATGA
Source organism: Adiantum capillus-veneris (assembly GCF_014529385.1). Classification (NCBI taxonomy): domain Eukaryota; kingdom Viridiplantae; phylum Streptophyta; class Polypodiopsida; order Polypodiales; family Pteridaceae; genus Adiantum; species Adiantum capillus-veneris. Next base: position 143,327,561 of record NC_140942.1, on the reverse strand, counting down.
TCAAATCCTTGCAAATCTGTGCATTAAATTGCCTGCACAAAACCTGTGCTACAAACCTCTGTCATAAAACCAGCCAGCAATGCAATCAGAGTGACCACCTCTGAGCGCGTAAGCGGAAAACCTATCTGCAAGCAACAAGTCAATGCATGACTAATACCTTACGAACACTGTCACAACATGCATAAAACTCCTAGCACAAATCGGGCAGAGTCTTATTTGTATGGGGACTAAGTCACACCCAAAACAACAAAGGAAATAAGATGCCAAATCCTATGGCAAACAATCTGGGAGTAGCTCAGCTAGATCACTGAGCATACAAAGAGCTCCCGCATTGTACATACATGAGCACAAACCAGCTAACAAGACATTGCCATGCATGAAATCGAGTCACTGTAGTACATCTGCCATCCGAAGAGAAGTCACATGTACACCTGTGGCAAAGCAAGGTACGAAAGCCAGTAAACAGGACACTGCAACACCTCTGGAACTGAAATCCAGGAGACTAGAGCGTAACAGCTCTCCACAATGTCATACATAGCCTGGCAAAGCACAAAACATGCTCTATGCCAACCCGGCACCTAGAGCAATCTGTAGTGCAAACCCTGTATATGTACTTCATCTCTTGGCTTGAATCTGGAGGAGCTTCGTCAATCTCCTACACACTCCCCTCCCTTCAGAGATATGACTGGCTCTCTTGCAACTAGGACAACTTCCTCCATAGATCCACTTGCCGATTTTGGTTAGATAGAGTATCAGATCGTAAAAAAATTTGACACTACCCCAAATCTTCCCCTGTTGCTGCTGTAGATCACCTATTCCTGTCTACAGACCTACTCTCCTGACAGCTACAGCCTCGAAAAAAAGCTGCCAAAGTTTCCCCGCAGAGTGATCAAAAAATCACACACAAAACTAAACCATGAGTGACAATCCACATCCTGCATACATCACGTGCCAAACACATGACAAATGAGCTCACTTCTGCAGGAGTAGCTCCTAGACAACCTCTCCACCTGTATGCACGTGAATATGTCACCTACAAACTGTCAAAAGCTCAACATGTATCCAAACATGCCATACATAGCATATCTGCACAAAGCTTGTACGTCATCTTTCTGAGCTTGTGACAACACAAATCATACACACGATCTGTATTCTCATCCAATATGTTGAACCTGCTGCCAGTAAGTTATGTGCAGAGTCCTCAATGCACAACCAGCTGTGTAGCAAGCTAGCTCAAACACATGAGCTAACAACATCCATGTGAATGCAAAACAACAACACTCAAGGCATAAACCACCGATCGAAGCACCTGCAATCACAACCTAGGTCAAATACAAGACTCTAATATATGTCTTGCAAACATGCTCAACATGAGCACCACATGAGATAGGCATACATCTCAGCCATAACCATCTTTGTCAGACCTGCCAAGAAACCTACGTCCTGTCACAAGGGCTTACTACCCACCTGCAAGAACTATCAGCCTGTCTTGTAATCCGCCCACTTTCAAGAGCTCATACCTGGATCTCAGCCGTAGGAGACTTCAATGCCATACATGGTCTTGAGCACATGCCAACCCACACAAGCAAATTGAATCCGCTCTGAAAGGCCCTCAAAGCTCAAGTTTTGCTACTATTGCTCACTAGCTGTGCTGCTGCCTCCTACTTTGAAATGTAAATTTGACAGCCAAAATGAGCGCAGACCCAGGTACAAAGTACCTTCTTTATTTTGGGCGGCCGATTTGGGTAAAATCAAGTCTTTGATCACCTAATTTTGACATTGTCACAAAAGCCTACTGTTTTGCAATAAATCTACAGCAGATGTGGCACCTGTAGTAGGCAATGAAGCTAGCTCTGCAAGCTTGAGGCAAAATAGCCCACGACCTCTCTAGAATGCTCAGATCTACACCGACTCTTGCACTTCAAGATCTCCAAAGCTCCAAGCTCTTTGAGCTCTCCAATCCAAGCTCCTTGCTTCATGCCTGTGTAAGCTCTCTCTCGCCGAGCACTTCTCTAACGAGCTCCCTCTGCCATAGCCGAGCTTCGAGCTCCGGGCACCTGCTCCGCCGCCAAACCAGATCTGATACCAATTGAAGGAGATCGGGGAACACCACAGACGGAGAGTGAGAGAGAGAGAAGGAGACACACACACAATGTGGGTGGGGAGACTGTGAAGTGGCAGCTCCCCCTATATAGTATACTCACTATAAGTATAGGGTAACAGTGGGCGGGCGCCCATGACCTGGGCGACCGGTCAAGGCACATAGGCCTTAACCCCAACAGTATACATCCTCGCGCCCATTGCCCTTTTGTCCTATTTCTCTCCCATAGCGGTCTCCCACTCCACATCATTGACATTTCCTGGCCGATAGCTATGCTCTAGAGACTCCATTGTCTTCTTTGCAGCTCTCCTCATACTAGATTTTTTGTTCTTCAGAAATGTTTTGAGATGCTCTTGCAACCATTGCCTTGAGAATTGTTGCGCCTCAGGGTTGGGGAAACACATATGCATGGTTGTCTCTATATATGTGAGGTTGTACGGATCTTGCTGATCAAATTTGAGAAAACAATTGATATATGTGGAGTGGATTAATTGGTTGACGTGTGTGCGGAATCTCCTGCCCTGCGCTGTCCTGAGATCCACCATACCTCCTCTATGAACCTGGTAGTATAACCCGCAAGCATCTTGTGAAGGCATGTCATGGTCCTCATCTTCTGCTAGAGCAGGGAGCCGTGACTATGGAGGAGAATCTGTAGTACTCCCCTCCCCCCCCCCCCCCCCCCCCAAAAAAAAAAACAACAACTAGCTTCGCTCCCTTGTCAAGATCGACTGACGCTAGCGCGCGAGCTGTCCTGACGCTGACTACCAGAAGAGCGCCGACGTGAATCTGAGACAGAAGGTGGGATAGGTGATGGATAGGTGGACGCCCGTGGCATCGGACCCTGTGGCGTCGCACCCAACGGCATCGGACCCTGGGGCGTTGGACCCTGTGAGGGAAAATTTGAACCTGGAGCTGTAGCTGAAAAACTTTGCTGGTATGGAGTGCCAGCAGTCGGAGTAGAGACCTCTGATAATCGAAAAGCTGCTAGCTGCGCCGCTGAATAGCGTTGCATAAGGGTCTGTTGCGAACCTAACCACTCAGCCCGAAGACGCAATGCCCTCTCCACATCTGGATCGGTCACAGGTACGGCAGCGGACCCACCAAGAGCATTCCGAAACCAGTCGAACCCTGATGATGACTACAGAGGTGACGGCTGTGAATGATAGGCAGAGAGAGCATCGCGATATGACATCTCGTCTGCCATGAAATCCTCAATGCTGTGAAAGCGTGATGTGGAAGAAGAAGACATGGTCTGCATTCATTATGACAAAGATTAAACTAGGGTATAAAATTCGAATATATGATTAAAAATTTACACATTGTTTTTTTTCAAATATTGGATTTTTTAACCTTGGATTCTCTATAGTATCCAATGTTGAAAGAATCCAATGTGTCTCTACAACCTATAAAAGAGTCTTGCAAAGCTTTGAGTGCTAATAAGATATTAGTGTGTGTATTGACTAATAAGAGATTATTGTGTTTATGATTAGTGTGACCGATTGAGCGATCACTTGGACGACCATTGGGGCCTAATACGTCACCTATGACTTAACCATGGAGGCATGTTTATGTTTTTGTGTTGATTGTTGTTTAATTTAACATAATTAGTGTGTGTTTTAGTGGTGGCTTGTGTAATTGTCTTGTGCACACACTAATTAGTGTGTGCATTAGATTAGTGTATGTTAACATACACTAATTAGTGTGTGCATTAGTGTGTGCACACACTAATTAGTGTGTGCATTGGCTTGTGCACACACTAATTAGTGTGTGTTAACATACACTAATTAGTGTGTGTTAACACACACTAATTAGTGTGTGCATTGGCCAATTCCATTGGTCAATGCACACACTAATCACACACTAATCACACACTAAATAGTGTTTGTATTGGCCAATCCAATTGGCTTGTGCACACACTAATCACACACTAAATAGTGTGTGTATTGGCCAATCCAATTAACCAATGCACACACTAATCCCAAACTAATTAGTGTGTGCATTGACCAATCACATTGGCCAATGCTTACACTAATCACACACAAACTAGTGTGTGTTAACACATACTAATTAGTGTGTGTATTGGCCAATCCAATTGGCTTGTGCACACACTAATCACATACTAAATAGTGTGTGTATTGGCCAATCCAATTGATCAATGCATACACTAATCCCAAACTAATTAGTGTGTGCATTGACTAAGCACATTGGCCAATGCACTCACTAATTAGTATGTGCATTGACCAATCACATTGGCCAATGGACACACTAATCACACACAAATTAGCGTGTGTTAACACATACTAATTAGTGTGTGAATTGGCCAATCTCCTTGACCAATGCACACACTAATCACACACTAAATAGTGTGTGTATTGGCCAATCCCATTGACCAATGCACACACTAATCACACACTAAATAGTGTGTGTATTGGCCAATGCACACACTAATCACACACTAATTAGTGTGTACATTGACCAATCACATTGGCCAATGCACACACTAATCACACACAAATTAGTGTCTGTTAACACACACTAATTATTGTGTGAATTGGCCAATCCCATTGACCAATGCACACACTAATCACACACTAATTAGTGTGTGCATTGAGCAATCACATTGGCCAATGCACACACTAATCACACACTAATTAGTGCATGTGTGCATTGGCCAATGCACACACTAATTAGTGTGTGTTAACACACACTAATTAGTGTGTGCATGGCCAATCCCAAATTTAACATATTAGGTTATTGAAGTAATAAATTTAACAAATTTGACAAATCTAACAAGTTTAGATTTTGTAAGTAACTAATAATTAACAAATTTAGGTTTTGGTGTGTCTTTACTTACACTAATTAGTGTGTGCATTAGAATAATGGACACACTAGTTATTGTGTGTAAAGAACACATGCACTAATTAGTGTGTGTATTAATGTTTAGATTTTGCAAGTAACCACTAATTAAAAAATTTAGGTTATGGTGTACTTTACTTACACTTATTAGTGTGTGTAAAGAACACATGCACTAATTAGTGTGTGTGTATGCATGCGTGTGTATGAGTGTATGCATGTGTGTATGCGTGTGTGTATGCATGTGTGTGTACATGCATGTGTGTGCATTAAAATAATGCACACATTAATTAGTGTGTGTAAAGAACACATGCACTAATTAGTGTGTGTAATTAGTGTGTAAAGAACACATGCACTAATAAGTGTGTGTAATTAGTGTGTGTGTATGCATGTGTGTGCATGCGTGTGTATGAGTGTATGCATGTGTGTATGCGTGTGAAAAAATCAAAAAACATAACAACAAAACTTACATGGAATTGAAGCGCTTGTTGGGAGAGGGTAGGAGAGTGGAAGAGTAGAGATGGTGGAGAGTAGAAGAGTAGAGATGGAGGTAGAGCTCAAGGTTGTGAGGTTCGCGCTCTCGGCTTCTGTGGAGAAGACGATGAAATTCAAATTTTAGGGTTTTGAACTTCACGGGGGTATCCCTATTTATAAAAAAATTTGAAAATTGATTTGCCCCTCCTATTACCACAAGCATTACCGCGTGTCTTACCGCGCCGATTATCGCACCTATTACTGCGGTGCAAATTCGGGCCATATACACAGATGGCCATGTTCTAACATTATTAGTATTGATCCTCAAAATCTATTGGTACTATATTTTTTATAAAATATAGTTCTGACATTATTGATCCTGTTCTGACATTATTGATCCTCAAAATCTATTGGTACTATATTTTTTATAAAATATATATAAAATGAAAGTATTCCTAGTACTTTGAAATGACATTTTAACCTAAAAGTTTAATTTTTACTTTTTACTGATATTTTATTAACATTCTTTGGGAATTTGATTTTAATTAGTGTATGTAATTTATTAATGTAGGTTGCTTGTGATGATTTTGGCCCGTCTACTGAACCGGATAGATCACGGTGGTTGGCCGAGCGATTACCATGCCCATGCGTGCGGTGCAAATGCGCCATTGCTCGACCTCGACGGATATGCTTGAGCCATGTAGAAGATTATGGACTATGGGACGATCCTCGCAAGCGTGCACGGATGGAAACAAATGATCCGCGAATTGTTGCGGCTATTGACGTCACCCCTCATTGGCGTGTGGTTGGTGGAGGAGGGGAAAGGAGGGTGGAAGAGCGCATGTGCCAGGAATCCATTAGAGAGGGAGGAAGCACATCAAATCAGCCAAGTACTGCTGCTCCCTCTTATCCGAGTGACCACATCCCATCTCCTTATGTGGATGCAGAAGACGACCATTTGCATAGAATGGTTGAGGATCTCTTTGCACAAGAGGAGGAGCATGAACCAGAGTGTGCATGCGAAGAAGCTTCCGAAAGAACGAGGAGTGAGCTACTCGATTTGGCACACACCACACTATATGATAGATGCTCTTACTCCATTTTAAGGGCATCTCTCGAAGTCCTTAACCTTCAGGCGATGTTTGGATGGAGCAATTCTAGTGTCGACGCACTTTTGAGGTATGTATACAGATTGTGAAGGATGCTTGTGGAGTGCATAAATTAGCTTCTAATGTACTTTCTTCGTGTGATAGGTTGCTGAGAAAGATGCTTCCAGCTGGCAATCACATACCAGAGAATAGACAAAAAGCCCGCGAAGTGGTGACTGCATTAGGGATGGATTATGATCGCATTCATGCTTGCATGATCTTTCGTAATGAGCATGCCGATTGTGACACATGTCCATCGTGCGGGGAGCCTAGGTTCAAAGAAGGAATGCAGAGCAACAGAATTCCACGTAAAGTTTTGAGGCATTTTCCACTCATCCCTCGCATCTAACACATGTTTAGATCGAAGGGTACGAGCGAGCTTTTGAGTTGGCATGCAAGAAATCGCTCCACAGATGGTATTATGAGAGTGCAAGCTGACTCACCAACATGGAAGCACATAGAGGACACATGGCCAGAGTTCCGGGATGAGCCTCGTCACTTGAGGATTGGGTTAGCTAGTGATGGAGTGAATCCATTTGGGCACCGCTCTACTTCATGGAGCACTTGGCCGGTGGTGGTTGTAAACTACAATATTCCGCCTTGGGAGGCAACAAAAAAGGGAAACATTTTACTATCACTTCTCATTCCAGGAAAGCACAAGGTAAAAAACATGGATGTATATCTGCAGCCTCTTATTGATGAGCTTCAAGAACTATGGAGAGGCATAGATGTCATTGACATTTCACGGCCACCACAAGACCGCAAAACCGTCATCAAGTGCATACTCATGTGGACCATGCATGATTACCCAGGATTTGGAGAGGTATCTGGTAAGTATGCACATGTTAATTATACTCTTTTCTTTAGGTTTATCATCTCATGTCTCATGTTTGTTTACCTCTTGGCAAGATTGGCAACATCTGGACATAGTGCGTGTCCCACTTGTGGCCCTTCCCTTGTGACAGAGAGACCTCCTCTTCTTGGGAAGGTGATCTATCCCAACAACCATCGCTTCCTACCTCCTTCACATCGTAGATATGCTCCCCCTATCAATGGAGTGCAGCCGTTCCATTGGAACATGGCTGATTGGGCGAAGCATTGGGAGGAGCATCATGGTACCTTACCGCCTCCCAATGGTTTGCCAAAGGTTATGTCGAGGTACTCAATCTTCTTGTCGCTCCCCTATTCGGCTTCGTTGAAAATTCAGCACTTATTGGACCCTATGCATGTATTCAAAAATGTTGGGCAAGCTATATGGGATCACATAATTGGCAAGAAGGATTCATTGGGTGCTAGGGAAGATTTAAGAGCCATTAGACGTCTCCCCCCTTTCAGCCACACCCTGCATGGGGGAGCGGGGAAAGATGATTCTCCCAAAAGCACTGTGGATAATGTCAAAGGCAGACCAAGAGCGGACAAAGCAAGTTATTGCATCCATCAGAACTCCAACGGGATATATACGGTCACTCAAAGGTGCTTTCACAAAACCAAAAAGGGTGGCTCCACTTAATTGTATGGATTGAAATCCCATGATTGGCATAAAATCCTTCAGGTAAGAGTAGAACAGTTTGTGGTGTCTATGTGTCCTTATATATAGGTTGACGTTCACTAAGATGTTTTATTTTTTGTAGTTTGTACTTCCCATAACTATTAGTGGTTATGGGGACACTAAGGTGAAGCCTACAATATTCAAAGTGGGTGAGATTGTGAGGTAATGGGTTTTTTTCAAGTACTATATCATGTTGTGCATGCATGAACAATGGAATTTTTTTTCATCTACTATATAACGTTTGCCCTGTAGATTTGTGAGCTCCAAGGAGATAGAAGTAGAAGCCATACCAGTAGCCCATCAGCTAGCAGTAGAGGTAGTGTGTGCTATTGAGGATGCATTCCCACGTACAATCCTTGTTATCCAAATACATCTATTGCTTCACCTTGTTGAGGAGATTGCCATTTGTGGGGTGGTTCACTTTAGATTGATGTTCTTCTTCGAGAGATTCTTGAAGACTTTAAAGGATTTTGTTAGATTGAGGTCACAACCGGAGGTATGCAAAATCAATACAATATAGATAGAATTTATACGCTATGGAGTTACTAATAAAAATATGTGGTTTTAATGTTTTCAGGCGAGCATGGCAGAAGGTTGGGTGGTGCAAGAGGCATTTGTGTATGTCTCACAATATCTCATCACAGTGGATCCATCATTGCCTCGTCTGTGGAGTGAAGAAGAGGATCCTAGGAAGCACTCAACCATTCCCAGTGGAAAAGGCTCACTCTTGGTCATGGATAGAGAGTTTCATGCCATAGTCAACAACTACTCTTTACTCAATGCCACTATCATGACCAAATGGGTCAATATGTAATTGGAAGCCCGCGCAGCTAGAGAAAGGGATAGAGATGCATGGAAGAGGTCCCATGGAGGTAGATGTGCACCTCCTTTTCCTAAAGATCTTGCAAAATATCCTGATTTGATTCAAGTAGAGTGGATCCATAATGCCATGACCAATGCCAAAGCACAAGGAGAACAAATAAGCCCTAAAAAATGGAAGTATGCGTGAGGATGCTTGCGCAAGGTGAGTGTGTATATGTTATGTATGCATGTATGCAAATCACTTAATGAAATGCGATGTAACCTCTTATGCGTTGTGATTGTAGGGTCTCATTTTCAACTCCATTTGGTCCGAAGGTCGACATTTTCGCACCCGCAAGATAGATGAACGTCGGACCACTAATGATTGTGGCATGATGGAAAACTTTGACACAACAACAGATGAGGTCTGATATTGTCGTACTATAGAGAGAATAATCAAAGTGGATTTTAGATCTTTTCACAAATTCCTATTTGAGTGCCGATGGTTTGCGGGTGAGGTCAAAAGACATGAAAATGGGCTCATTATGGTGGATTCCACCCAATTCCATCGGGGAAAAACTGACAACTTGGTGTATCCTAGTAGTTGCGAGCAGGTAATTTAGGCTATGTGCAATTAACTTAAATTAAAAATTTAAGTTATGTATATCAGCTTATTCTTTGTGTATGACGTACAGGTCTTTTATGTGACATGCATATATCAAAGAAGACTTTGGTATGTCATTCCATTCACGCCGCGGGGTAGATCTATCTTTGCAGAGACGGACATCGAGCCAGTAATTGATCCCATCATACCATCACCACAAGATGTAGACGAAGATGTAGTAGAAGTTGAAGAAGGTCAACCAAGCCTTGCAAATAGTCATCTTGAGGAGGAGGAAGAGGGAGAAAGCGGTGATGATTCTACAGGAGGTGATGGAGAGGAGGAAGAATCTCTAAATTTGTTTATTGATTTGAATACTATGGGTCTAGATCCTAGTGCTTGTAGAGATCTTATACAAGATGAGAATTAATAAAACTCTCCATTCTTTCACTTGGTGTAGTATATGATTAATTTGCAAATGTTTCGTTATGTGCTTATGAATAGTTTTTGTAATGGTTTTGTTGTGAGTTCAATGATTTATGTATAGAATTTTTAGAGTGAAAGAGAGATTAAGTGAAGTGAGCAAGCATTCTGGAGAGTGTAGGAGTTGTAGTGTGTAAATACATTTTGAGTTGTATTGGATTTAAATGGAAACCCACGGGAGAGGGAGGGGGGAGGGGGGTCCAGCTTTAGCGGTAATGTGTGCGGCAATATTCGCAAAAATGCACACGATAATATCTGCGGTAAAGTGCCGCTTGAGCATCAAAAGGATTCTCTCTCCTCATTTTGAATTCCTCTCTCTTGTTTTGCGGTAATGGCCCGCGGTAAACACCACGATCTCTCATAGTGCATGGGTATGTATTGAAAGAGGATAAAGTTGACACCATGATCTAGGATGTATGCAACATGAAAAATGTATGGACAAACAAGTTGTGGGGTGATTTATGTCCTAACAATGTAGTTCATAATCCTACATTATGCAAACTATGGATCATACAAAGAACGTTGAGAATGTGGATGTAGAGGAGTTGAAGGAACAAGAGTGACATTCCAAGAACATTGTTATTCATGGAATTTAAAAACCCACTTTGGCATGTCAAGAATTATGGTTTATGAAGCACATCGAGTGGGTAAGCAAGGAGATCCTTGGTCAGGAGAACGGCCAATTCCAAGCACCATGCCGGATGAGACCAAATGAAATATTATCATTGATAATAGCGAAATTTATTTGATGCAAATATTGCAATATTAAGCATCAGATTATGTGTCTCAAGGTATACAAATAGAGGAATAAGAAAAAACAAGGAGATCTCTCATGAAGAAAATGTGCCCAAGGAGGAGGCAAGTCCCTTGAGAGAATATGAGGCCAAGTTACATATGAAAGTATTATTTTGGAATTGCAATGGATACCCATGCCATGGAATGCAAGGGTTGGCATAGATGAAGTAACAAGCAAAGACAATGTTGTACTACTTATTGTTGAAACTTGGGAGCATGATACACAAAGGATTAATAGGTTGGAGTATTACAATGTACATTCATTGATGTGGTCAAAGAATATCAAGCAACCAAGAAGGCAAGTAGGGGTAACATGTCTGGTTAAGAAAATAATGTAATATTTTGTATCAGTTGTGCAGCAAGATGACAAGTACAAACTTTATGATCAATTGAAAATTATGATACCAAAAGAGCATCCATTTTTGTAGCCGATTGCTAAATTCTTCATCACGACTCTCCATTTTATGCTTGTATGGATAGAGACCAAACATTTGTTGATTTATAGGAGGACATCGATTATTTTAAAGGAAAAGGTGATGTTATTGTCTTTAAGGATATGAATGCTCGCACAAAACATTGCAACATGATACTCACCAATTTGATATGCCATGCATTTCAAGAAATTTGGAGGAAGTTCAATGTATGATTGTATTTCAAGGGATGAGAAAGATCCGGATCACTATATGAAGTTACTTTTACACACATGCAATAGCATGGGTATGCTCATTGCCAATGTCGTATCTCTTTGGAGTGGAACTGATGGATTTACATGTAGAAAACACCATCAAGATAGTGTAATTGACTATATGCTACACTCCAAATCCATCATGTATCACATAAAGAGTTTTAAGCTTGGCCAATAAACCCTAGAATCAAAACATTGGACCTTATTTATTGATCTTGAATGTGGAGAAACAACTAAGCATGATAATCTCAATCAAAGGGAAGAGAAGTTATCACTTTGTATGGATCTTAGATGGACAACAATGTATATTGAAATGGTTGACAAAACCTTATGGATGAAAAAGCTTCGATATGACACATCATTGGAAATCCAATGGGAAGCTTTCAAGATATTTATTGGTTATTGTCCTAGAGAATTCTTCATATCCATGGTATCTACAAAGGTAGATCACAAAAATGGTGGTTTGATAAAGAATGTCAAGATGTTCAAAAGTCCTTGATAAATCTAGATACAACTATCAACAAAGACAACTATCAAAGTCATTTGCATACATATAAGGCATGGATTCAAAATTAAAGAAGAACATGGAAAATCAAGCATCAATTGTTTCAAGTCCAAGAAAAGGCATGCACATGTGGAATATTTTGGCAAAACTTAAGGGGACATCATGTTGAGAGTTTTGATAACTTGAGTCTTGTGGATATGTGAACACATTGTAGGCAACTAGATGCTATAAAGATGACATTTTATGGTTCACTCTCATGTATGCCCTCTTTTTTTACTATTGAGGATGTGTGCAGTGGGCTCAAAAAAATGGTCACTTGTAAAGCACAAGACCTTCAAGTTATCAAGCTAGAAATAAATAGAAGAAATATTTCACATGAGTGGATGTGTGATATGTTCAACCTTGCACTTCAACATGGTATGCCTTTGATTGGAGCACTAATGGGGTGAAGCCTTTGCATAAAGGAGGGGATGTAAAGACTGTAAGTAACTACCAGCCTATAATGACTGGGTCTCTTATGGCAAAGTCTTTTGGTTGCATAGTGGAGATAAAATTGAGTGATTGGGCTGATGAGAATGGTAAGCATGAAAATGTACAAGCGGGCTTTTGTGAATTCCATAGCACCATTGATCATCTTGTCACTCTTCGTGTTCTCATGTAGGAAAGTCTATTGAAAGGCAATCAATTGTTGTTTCTTTGTGGACTTTAAGAAAGCCTTTGATATGATTCCAGGTAACAATTTGTGGAGAAGGATGGAATAACTCCAAGTGAAAAGTGAATTTATGATTGGGGTTTCTTGAATCTATGAAAAAGTGACATGTCAATTCTGCATGTGAAGATAAATTTTAGAATGTTTTGCAAGCACTCTTGGGGTTAAACAAGGATTTCATTGTAACCAACTCTCTTTGGACAAATGGTACTTAAGGTTATTCAAGAAAGTATTGACGAGGTTATTATTTTCAATTTGATAATCAATCTTTTATTGTATGTGGATGATGTAGTGCTGCTAGCACACACTTTATAGGATGCAAAAAATATTACAGTTGTCCTTGAGAACTTTTTCATAGTGGGCTGATTGTGAATGAATCCAAAAAAAAGGTTATGCTTGTGAAAAGCAACAATAAGGAGAATCCATGCATTGTATACAACAATGAGACACTTGAGGTTGTGAGAGCTTTAAGTACCTTGTCCTTGAGGTTTTGTCCAATCACAAATGGCATAAATGTGCTATGTTCATTTGAAAGCCAAAAAGAGAGTGTACCATAAATTTGATAACATGTCTAATGCGGAATACATCAAGTGTTGGCTCTCAAGAAGTATCTATTTGACACATTGGTGACACCGGTTCTTCTTTATGGAGCTGAAGTGTGGGGGGAAGCATTGCAAAGTCTACTTGAAAAGAGTTTGAGAATGTCCAAAAGAAATTTCTTACAAAATTTCTCCCAGTTAAGACACAAATACCATATATGCTCTTACTTCTTGAGTCGAGAGTACATGATAAAGATGCATCAAAACCCCTCACATAGACTTATGGTGGTACCCAAGCCATATCGGCACCCTTCGAGTTGACCCCTTCATTCACGAGTCCTAAAATTTTGATGTACCTTCATTATTTTTCTAGGAAGCCTTGTAAATAGTTAAGAGACTCTAATAGTAATTGTATGTTCATGCCAAGCTAAGCTGTAAAGTTTGAGTCTTGTAAAGGTGGCCATTGACCCAAAGAGCCCTAGGTATAAATTTCATTTTTTTAAGTGGGAAAAGGATACCTTATCATTATCAAAGTTTCAAGTTTTGAAGCATATGACTAAGAGAAGCTACTCTAATGCATCTTATTATCCTCATATCTTGAGCTTTGGTAATCACACTTCGATTCCAAAACCTGCAATGTGTTCGTTGTCTATTACTCTTTCATTCAAGTATATTCATTGTCAATTTTTCTATGGTCTACAACCACAAGGAAAGTGTTACTAGACCCTATGGCAACCTTTCTGGTAGGTTATGTTGCAATTTTGAGCACCTTGGCCATGATGGATCGTGATTTTGGTACCTCATTATATTGGGACCAAACTTGGTAGGATAGTGTCCCTAAGTGTCATAAACCTCCTCCCAATGTTTTCTAGTATTTGGACCTCATTTGAGTTCCAAAATGTGTCAATGACTGAGTGCCATGACACCCTCAAAGAGTCTCCCTGCTCCATCCGAGTCACTTCCTTGACTATTGACATTATATTAATGGTAGAAAGCTATGCTATAGACGTCCATCATAGCAACCCGCTAACATTGGCGTCGTTGCTAGGAATAGAAATCCTTAGGTGGTGAGTGACCTAGTTGTAGATTTTTACTTATAATTTTGATTTTGGTTTCAGTTTCATCTCTACACTTTAACATTCAAGAGCTAGACACGAGGTTTAGTGCTTGGTAGAAGCTAGAAGTCAAGGACTATCTAGGTATACTCTTGAGAGGTATTAGGAGTTGTGAGTGAGATATGAGAGCAATTTATTTTGCGTATTCTTTGGTGCTTTGAAAGATCTATTCCATATTCCGTTTTTATTTTAGTTTTTCACCATTTCTTGGTTGTTCGTCATAGTATTCAATTTTGCAATTACAAGTAGGCTATGTAACATCCATAACCATCAAATTGAGCAAAAAGGATCAAGAAAATAAATGTCAAAACCTTATTTTGGTTGTCAAGACCATAAACTCTGAAATTTTAAAAAACGTGATGGTTGGAGCTTAAAGGCAAGTTGAAACCCAGAATTAACTGGGAAAAGGGGTAAACCAATCCACAAGGAGCTGATCTAGAAAGTTTCAAGACAAAATGTGAAAGAACATGGATCGATCCATGAACCCCTAAAACATTTAGTTAGAAATTGATACCAAAGAGTTCAATTGGGTTCCAAATTTCTAGATACACACTTTTGGTGGAAAATTTGACACATCAAACTCATCTAAATCAAGAGTTTAGGCACAAAGTACACAAACCTTGGACTCATAAAAAAATTGGGTCTTTTTTACTTTTGGGTATCTAAACTCAAAAGTAAGTGATAATCTAACCTCTACAAGGGATAGGCATACAACTGACCAAATGTCATGACCAAATGAGGGGGACCATGGATCATGATCCATGATCCCTTGAAGCATTCTAGTTTGATATTTTCATAGTGTGTTGCTGAAATCATTTGGGGAACTTTTGGTGAAGGTCATCATAGCAAGAAAGAACAAAGGGTTGACCAAAACACCAAAATACAAACTGCAAGTCAAAAACCACAAATAGCCACAAATGTTTTCTTTTGGCAAGTAGAAAGGTTTTCAAATCCAAAAAATAGTGGAAAGGAAAACTCCATATGCTTCAAGTAACCATCTGACCAAGTTTGGGGTTCAAACCTTATGAAACATTGATGTTTGGGGTTTAAACCTGATGGAACATGGATCACAATCCATGTTCTCCTACTAGATTTTAAGATTGTAACCTTACATACTTGTAGCAAAGACTAACATAAACAACTTCTCAAAAAACAAGGGTACCAAAAAACTTCAAAAAGTGGGGACAAAACAAGGGTAGAGCCATTCAAAAACAAAAACTGTGAAATAAACTTGAGAAGTGACTTTTGGGTGACCCAAGGGGAATCAAACCATGTAAGGTTCACAATAACATGAACCAGGAGACTATGAGAGATATGTGTGTCAAGTTTCAAGAATTTCTAACACTAGGGTACATGGATCACAATTCATGACCCCTCGACACAGAAACAACTCAGAGTGGTACTATTACTAGCACTAACTCCTAGTAGCATAGGGGTGTTTTCAAAATTCAATTTGGAATTGAGTTGTGCATGTTACAAGAAAAATAGAAGTTAGTGTGAAAGGTTTGCTAAAATTTTATTCGATTAGATTGTACTAACCCAACATCTATAAACCTATAGCCACCAAGTGCTTTTTTTTACAGGTTGTGTGAGTGAGAGTTGGAGAAAATTGCTTTTGATCGAAGTCTAGATGCACCATAAAAGGTAACAGGTCAAGTTTTTCAAGAAAATTTATTGATGTATCTAAGATCAAGTAGGCTTTACCAGAATAGAAACCCTTCTCCTAGAGACCATCGAGCCATATTTTAACAGACGGTAGTGAAAATCAAGGGACCATACCCACCTTAGAGCCAATCAAGCCATATTTCAACATAGGGTAGTGTAAATCAAGGGGCCATAACCACCTTAGAGCCAATATTGGAAAAGAGTCTTTTAGACACATTGTTAGAGAGATCATTCACCCATGGATAAGAGTTCTAAAAATGTCATGAGTTTCAAGGAAGAAACCAAAATGGGAACGGGACCATTGCATCCTACAAAAAACCTGAAACTTTTGCACCTACAATACTAGTTTGAAAATGAAGAGGGTGCCCAAATCTTTAAAAATGGTATGGATCACTAAGAATTAAAATTGAAGAGAGGTGTAGTCAGCTAAATCTTGTAGTGCCCATAATTATAGTGGTGATTGATATTTTGACGAAGAGGGAAACATGTATATAGTTGTGCTTAATCCCTTCATTATGGACAAATAGGGATTAACTAGCAGTAAGAAAAAGGTTGACATCGAGTTTGAGGAGAATCTGGCAAAGTTGGACATTCCTAAATGTGGCTAGGTGCATCAACACCAACAATACACATGTGGGCTTATATAAGTACAATAGCAGAGAGAAAACGATCTATTATAAATGTAGAGGAGCCTAATGTGAGGGAGGTAACAGAGTAGAATGGTTGTATGTATTTACGTTCGAAATCAAGAGAGATACACATGTAGTCATGTTAGACAAGTATTGTCAAAAGTATTCGACAGTGAATCAAGGAGCTCAAGGGATATACATACTTCGAGGGACCACTCCATCAATACTATGTCACCCCAAGAATGCACAAACCCACTATCTCAAAAACAACACGATTGGAAACCATGAGAGTGAGTTCTCTAAAATCCCATGTGTGAGACTCTTTCAGTCGACCACATCTCTCTGAGCTGAAATCGATGGGCTCCTTGGATTCCCAGGTTCCTATGTATACACATAGAGGTAGTGAGCTTCTAGACATGAATTTTAGCACAAGGATGCCAGATATAAGGACCGAAAGTTGGGATGTAAGACCCGAGTAAAGGAGGACAGAGTGAACCCCATCTAGAGTACCTTTGAGTGGTTACAAGACAAGAGATGTAATGGTAAGAGAACCCATAATGATAAGGGTTGCATAAACTCAAAGAATGCAACCTTATCAAGTGGCCAAATTTGTGCCAAAGAAGTATAGTGGATCACGGGGCCCATATGCGCATGTATCCATTTTTAAGTAAGTCTTAAGAGCGGAACAAGTATCCGATTTTCACACTCAATACGAGGGGTTTGGTTTAGCAATTAAAGGAAGTGCGTTGATTTGGTTCCAGCCACATAATATAGAGATTTATTGAATTGATGAACTCTTATGAGAGTTTACTGAGGAATTCTCTAAGAGGGGAATCAAGCACAACATGATTTCTAAAATCTACGGCTTTAAACCAAAAGAAAATGAAAAGGTGAAAGAGGTTTCACTTTGCTTCAAACAATACATTGAAAGATGTCCAGTGTTAGAGTTACCACAAGACAATTTCTTGTCGGTTCTCTTTATAGAGGGCTTAACACTAGGTTGGTAATGGGACACTTTTATGTCCTGTTAAGTGACCATTTTCCTTGAATTATGTCAAGAGTTTCAAAATGTATTTTGAGGTGCTATCTATTTAGAAAGTTGTCTCATTAGCTGAAAAAAACTCGACATTTTTTTGGAATATCAATTCCATCTTTAACGTTGTCCTTGCACAACATTTCACAACCTAAACTGTGTGAAAAAACGGGTCTTGTTTTTGGTTTTTTTTCAACTTTTTGCAACTATACCACTCTAGAATTCATGTTTGTGAAGTCCATAATGCTATAGAACTATCTTTAGTAGTCCTCAACATGTCCTAATGCTTCTAGGGAGAAATAAATGTTAAAGTTGTAAGTTATGACCAAATTACATTGTCAAATCCTGTTTTTTAGCCAATTTTAGCTCTTCTATGATTTTTTTGGTGGCTTTCATGATTACCAAATGCAGTTTTGATTTTCTATGTCGCATATTGTAACATAAAGATAATATTCCTTGAGTTTTGGGGCACCTAATACCCTATTTTGCATAGTAGACAACGATGGTTGATTTTTTCAATTATAGAAGAAAACGAAACATTCTAGTATATCAAGTATAGCTTTTTCAATATTGTTAGTTTCTTGTGACAACTACATGCATTTTGTAGGTAGTAACCATATCTAGTCATAAGGATCAAATTTGACTAGATATTGAATAGTTTCTATGGGATTCTACAACTCATAATGTTGAACCTAGTTTTTTCATGTTTGTGCTGTATTTAGCACTTCATCTTTGTCCCCAAGATTCCCCTTGGTAAGAGATGTGTTATTCTTTTGACATGCTCCATGGCTCCTTATGAACCTAAAGGACAATAGGGAACTAATAAAACATGCATATATTATTTGTATTGAGCGTGGCTATAGAAACTTTGATGATAGGTTTGAAGAATGGTAAAAATTTAACTTTTTTGTACCTATTTCTTTTGGCAAAACAAAAAATAGTGAGTGAGAAGCAATCATATGTTCTGATCACCAACCCATTGAAGTGAACTAGGTAATTTATCTCAAGTCCTACAAAAATCCCTAATCTTGTTTTTATGCAACAAAACGTAAGAAATGACTGTTTTGATGAAAATGTACTGGTCCATCAACTTTGGAGGCTTGGTGTGACCAAAAGATGATATATTTTAAAAGTTTCTTATTTTTTCCATGTGTAGTAGGCCTTGAACTATAACCTCATGAAAGGATTTTACAAAATGAGTGGATCTACTATGATTTTGGAGGTTTTTTTCAAAACCCTGAAAGGACACTTTTATGTCCTGTTAGGTTACCAACCTAGTGTTAAGAAACAAAACTCTCAAAAAATACTTACACTTGAAGGCATGCACAACATTCAAGCAAGTCACTAGGGAAGCATTGTACCTAGTTAACAATTACAAAACATACAAGGAGGTAACGGAGGATGTAGAGCCAAACACCAATAGTGCTTCTTCCATCACCAATGAGTCAACAACAAAATGTAGTGCTCTTGCTTCAATCACACAAAATGTGGATCAACTAGTCTGTTAACCCTCACGGCACACGGACACCCTATGATTTATAAACGTTGTATTATTTAGAGTCAGGTACTGGGCTTGTCGGACCAATAGGAACAGGGTAGGGGTGATCGCCGATGACAGGCGCACTCTAACTGGAATATTCAAGGAGTTAGTTGGCTAAGTATGGGCGCCCAAGTGTGAATGGGGTGAGCTCATATAAAAGCCACTAAACCTAATTTTTACTCATTCTCTCATTGTGCAATAGAAGCTGCTCTTGCTCCATCTCCACCTTCTCCTTCACCATCTCCTTGTGTGTGTGCGTGAGAGAGAGAGAGAGAGAGTGAGAGTGTGTGTGCGATCGAGCGTTGCGGCGGCACGACGGCGGCGAGGCGGTTGAGTGCGACGTAGCGGCGTCTCCCTCTTCTTCGCGGCGCGGGAATGCTTCATTCGCAACTACGCATGAAGGTGAGTGACACACCGTTCTTCCTTGTGAGCTTGTCTGTTGTATGAATGTGTGCTAGGAGCCTTTGTGGCTCACACACGGCGCGTAGCAAGTCCCTAGCCTTGACATTTTTGGCGCCGCTGCCGGGGAGATGCTCTGATACCAAGTGTTACGGGGACTCCCGGGACACTCAAGATGAACACCTTCACCAAGAGGCCAAGGGCCCATAACTTGGAGCTCGCACACTGGGAGGCTCGCATCCTCTGACTTGAGTCCCTTTAGGTGGCTCGTTGATGGGCTCGTCTAGAAAACGACCTGAGATCACGTCTAGCTTCAACTCCGCGCGGTGCCACCAAGGCTCCCGCACGTGTCAAGCTAGACGTGATCTCGGGTCGTTTTCTAGACGAGCCCATCAACGAGCCACTAAATGCTGCAACAAAGAGGGACCACTTCCCTCTCCCATTTCAAGATGAGATTCTAAATGAAGTAGCAGGTCATGAGAGATACACAGTGTGTGATGGCTACTCTGGCTACTTTCAAATACGCATTGCAGAGGAGGACCAGAAAAAGACTACTTTCATCACACCATGGGGATGTTTTGCATTTCAAGTCATGCCTTTTGGTCTCACCAATGCTCCAACCACCTTTCAACGATTCATGAACATGGTCTTCCAACCTTACTTTGGTAAGTCCATAAGGGTTTTCATAGATGACTTTTGTATTTACAGCTCCAAAAGTATACATCTCGGCAAGATTGATGAAGGATTTACTCGTTTAGCTAAGCTGGGTGGACAACTAAACAAGGACCAATGTCACATTGGGGAAAGCAAGGTTACACTATTAGGGCATGTAGTGTCCATTGATGGAATCGAGGTAGATCCTGAAAAGATAGAAACATTGCTAAATCTACCTTCCCCAACTTCCATCAAACAATTAATCTCTTTCTTGCAAAAGCTAAGATATTTGAGTAGATTCATACACTTACTCTCCCAAGTGATATTTCCTCTACAACAGTTGACTCGTCAAGAGACGCTTGTTTGGAGTGAAGAAAGTGATGGGCATTTTAGAGAGATTAAAAAAATGTTAGGGTCACAACCTGTAATGCTTCAACCTTGTTGGGAAGAAACATTCTTTGTAAACCCTAGTGTGGGAGAAGAGGCCATTGGTGCTGCCCTCCTACAAAAAGATCCAAAAACATCCTTTATGAGGCCTGTGTATTTTGCTAGCTGCCTCAGGG
Source organism: Adiantum capillus-veneris (assembly GCF_014529385.1). Lineage (NCBI taxonomy): Eukaryota > Viridiplantae > Streptophyta > Polypodiopsida > Polypodiales > Pteridaceae > Adiantum > Adiantum capillus-veneris. The sequence continues at coordinate 143,306,720 of NC_140942.1, read as the reverse complement.
AAAACACAGAGAAGGCCTACACCCTGATGGAACAGCTAGTGTTAGCTCTTATGTTTGCGGTAACCAAATTTCGGCCATACTTGCTGCCGAAAAGGTTTGTAATTATCACTGTGGAGGATATGTTTCCCTATGCACTACAACATATGGAAATCTCTGACAAAATAGCAAAGTGGGTGGTGCGACTTCAAGAGTTTGATTATACAATACAGGTTGAAAGAACAACTCGAGCATGCTTAGCCGACATTTTAACAAACAAGTGCTATGAAAAAGTTTTCCATTTGAAGAGAAAGGAACTTCCACCACCTCCAGCTCTAGAGGCTTTGGTCAATGCTTACAGCCTCTACTTTGATGGAGCATACAAGAGAACCAAGGATAAGGCAGCTGCAGGCATCGTGGTCTTATCTCCATTGGGAGAGAGGATCCATGGTGAAGGGATCACTCTAGAAGATGTCCACTCCAACAATGAAGCAGAATATCATGCTCTAATTCATGGCCTTTGTTGGTGCCTCGATAATTCAATTAAGAGATTAAACGCTTTTGGTGACTCCATGCTTTTGGTAAGGCAAATGCAAGGTACATGGGCTTGCAAAACTGCCTGTCTCTCTACTAAAATGAGAGAAGCCAAAGCTCTTATGAGGAGATCTAGGGAGGCACAAGTACATCATGTGCCAAGAGACCAGAACAAGGATGCAGACCACCTATCATCATCAAAGTTAAATGAGTCAATAGTGGGAGCAGTGGCCATCAAACTTCCACTTCAGCAAGGCAAGGAGGACTTGGAAGATATTATGCACATTCTAGAGCAAGGAGAGGCTCCTAAACACTTGAATGCAGGGGAAAGGCGATGGTTAGCTAGGAAGGCTACTAGGTATCGCATAGTAAATGATGACTTGTATTGTCTTGGTAAGGATGGTGTGCTTAGGAGAGTGCCTTTGAAGAGTGAAATTGAAGAGATTTTAAAAGCTTGTCACGATGATATGTGCGGAGGACACTTTGCACACGATGTCACTAGTAGAAAGGTTCTACAAGCTGGGTTTACTTGGCCAAGTCTTCATCGTGATGTCAAATACTGGTGTCAAACATGTGATGAATGTCAGAAAGCAGGACCACGACGGCTCATAGCTGAACCTCAGAACCCAATAAAGGTATATGGGCCCTTTGAGAAGTGGGGAATTGATGCCATAGGGCCTCTACCACGCACTCAGTCAAGTAAAGAGTACATCATCATGGGAGTAGACTACATGACTAGATGGGCTGAGGCTATGCCGACCAATAGAATTACTGCTAAGGATGTGAGTCAGTTCATCTTTGACCACATCTGTTGCCGGTTTGGCACCCCTCTTGAAATACAATATGATAGAGGACCAGGGTTTAGAGCAGACTTGGTAGGAGAACTCATGAAGAAGCTAAATATTCAGCATCAACACTCTACTCCTTACTACCCTCAGTGCAATGGTTTGGTGGAAAAGGTAAATGGAATCATTTGCAAAATTCTCACCAAACAGGTACATGCCAGGCGCCAAGATTGGGACAAACACCTGAATGGAGCTCTATGGGCCTATAGAACCTTCTTCAAAACCACATTAGGGTACACACCCTTTCATTTGGTTTATGGAAAGGAGGCGCTTTTGCCCATTGAAGTGAAGTTAACAAGTCTTCGAATATTGGGTAGCCAGGTAGGCTCTCAAAAGGAGAAAGTACATCAACGGATCATGGATCTAGAGAGGCTGCAATTGGATCGTGAAGAAGCCATCAACCACTATTCTCAAGAAGCAGAGAAGCGCAGAGAAAAGTTCAACAAAAAGCTAGCATCCAAAGACATCAAAAAGGGATCTCTGGTGCTTCGATATGACAATCGCTTCGACACTCGTAAGGATGGAAAGTTTCTTTTCCGATGGGAAGGCCCGTTCTTGGTCACCAAAAAGTTCAAAAATGGCTCTTACAGACTTCAAGACATTGATGGTAAAGTGCACAAGACCAGGACAAATGGATGGCGTCTAAAGCCTTATCACATCAGGATAAGGTCAGCTCAAGATCAAAGAAAGTAGGCTAGAGGCATAAATACCCCTAGCCAGGTTTGGGGGGGCTATGATCCGAGCCTATCACAAATTTCTATTTATTATATTTTGTTGGTTTTCCTTGCTTCTAGAGGTTTACAATAAAAGAAAGAGTGAGAACAACCTCTTGGAAAAATTTAAAAAAAATGATTTGATGGGAATTTTTTCTTGACTAGTTCACCGGAGGTGAAAGGTAGAAGGAGAACCTAGTGGTAAAGGGAAGGGAAAATATGTAAATGTGAAAAGAAAAGATATGATGTGGTTGTGGAGCCATGCACCCATGATTCAAGGGTCATGAGTGGCTCATATCATCATGGCTTTGGAGCCATATGATGATTCAAACAAATGGGACCCAAGTGGAAGACTTGGTAAAGGAAGGAACCAGACACATGATTTTGCTGAATTTTTAAAAACTACTTCCACTCCGATCCAAGAAAAGTTGTCTTCATCAAAGTTGTAGCTGATGAGCTGGAGATTCTGGCCATATTTTTTTTATAATTTTTGCATCTACAGTTTAGGAGATATGGCCAAAATGGCGGACGCCATTTTTTTCAACTATGGTGGAGACCACCCCCTCTACCTTTACACACACACACCCTTCCTTTTCCACATTGAGACCTTCTCTAAATCAGCCATTAGTCTTCTCACCCTCCTCTCCTTCCTCCTCTCTCTCAAGCTCAAAAACCCATCAGAATTCCTCTTCTAATCACCTCTCAAGTCATGCTTAATCTTGTTGTATTCATAAGTTCTCATTCAACCCCTTTCTATTATTACTAGATATGTATTGATTTTATGTAGATTCTTTACATTTTAAAATAAGGAAGCTCTTGGACTCAAGCTATGGAGGAAGGAGTGAAGACAACACAAGTGATGATGGAGCTAATTGGTCAACAAATCACTTGGAAGGAGCTTCTTCATTGGTTGAATGTCCCTAATCAAGCTTCATTTGTACAAATTACACTTGGATCCTAACCTCACTCCTAATCACTCCCTTTCCTATATAAAGATGCCTTCCCCTTTGTAATTTTAAGCCTCCCTCAGCCCTATTGAGTCTTTGTATCACTCACCATGAGCCCATAAGCTCATTCATTCACTCTATTCTTGCACATTCTAGAGTGCAAATTGTTTCATGCTAGTAACCTCTCCTTCTCTTACTTATGTTAATTAAGAGAAATCTTTTATATATGTGTGAGAGTGCTTGATGTGATCTTGGCTAATCCTTGAGTGGTTGTTTGGTAATCTACATGCTATTTGTGTTGGGAGTGTTTGAAGTCATCCATTCCTTGTACACACACTAAGGTTAATGCTTCATTCATAGTGATCTCTCTCTCTCTCTCTCTCGCTCTCTCTCTCTCTCTCTCTCTCTCTCTCTCTCTCTCTCTCTTTACACTTGGTGAATGGAATCCGGAATCGGATCATAGGATGTTATGTATTGACCTCAAGTGTGGTAAACGGCCCGAGCATGTAGCCTCCAATCATGATGTGAATCATTTGTACCTACGTCTAGACTTCAAACGAGCACTTATATATGCTGATATGGTGGACCAAATGTTAAGCATGATAGAGCATCAAGGGAGCCCAACATTAGAATACAAGTGGAAAGTTTTCAAATAAGTAATTTTCTCTTGTGCGAAGGAATGCTTTTCGGTGAAACACATGTCTTGCAAAAGGTCTAAGAAGGGTAGCACCAAGAAGAAATGGTTTGACATGGAATGTAGTCAAGCCCGAAAATACTTGCTAAGATTGGATGCAATCAAAGACAAGGAAGTTTATTTGGAATGTTCATACACATACAAAGCACTTGTTCAAAAGAAGAGAAGAAGGTGGGAAGTCGAAAAACAACTTCTTTTAGCACAAGAGAAAGCACATGCATGTGGCAAGTTTTGGCAAAATCTAAAAGGCAAGCGTGTTGAGAGCTTTGGTGACTTGACTCTTGAGGAGATGTATATGCATTGTAAGAACCTCTATGAGCAACCCAATGTTGATAAGATGGAGGGTTGTAGCTCCCTTCCATTTATGTCTCCCTTCTTTACCATTGAAGATGTATGCCGCGCGCTTGAGAAACTTGCTACTCGCAAGGCAGGTGACCTTCAAGGTGTCAAGGCTGAAATGATTAAATGGACAAGCAAGAAAACACGATATTGGATATGCGATATGTTTAACCTTGCACTTCAGTATGGCATGCCTCATGATTGGAGTGCAAATTGGATCAAACCTTTGCACAAAGGAGGAGATGTAAACAATGTGAACAACTATCGCACTATAATGGTTGGTTCTTTGATGGCAAAGTTATTTGGATGTATCATGGAGATGAAGATAAGTGAATGGGCTGAAAAGAATGGCAAACGTGCGCTTGGCCAAGCAGGTTTTCGAAAGCATCATTGCACTATTGATCACCTTGTCACTCTTCGAGTTCTTATGGAAGCGTCTCGATTGAAAGGAAAAAAGTTGTATTGTTGCTTTGTGGATTTCAAGAAAGATTTTGACATGGTACCGCGAGGAAATCTTTGGAGACGTATGCAAAGCCTTCAAGTGCCGAGAGAATTTATGCATGGAGTCTTTCGCATCTACCAAAAAGTGATATGTCGATTACGTATGGGAGATGGAATTTCAGGAATTTTTTGCAAGCACTATTGGTGTCAAACAAGGATGCCCACTTTCCCCAACCCTCTTTGGGCTACTCATTGATGAATTGGAATACATGGTTCTTGATTTTATGCAGCAAGAAGGCATAGAAGAGGTTAAGATTGGAAATGCGGTGATCATGCTTTTGCTTTATGCCGATGATGTAGTGCTCTTGGCACATACCTTAGAAGATGCACAAAAGCTTATGAGTGTCTTGGAACGCTTTTGCCTACATAGCGGGCTAATCGTGAATGGATCCAAAACCAAGGTTATGCTTGTAAAGACCCTCAATGACGAAAATCCATGCATTGTATACAACAATGAGAAACTTGAAGTGGTAGATCACTTCAAGTACCTTGGCCTTGAGGTTCCATCCAATCATAAATGGAAGGATTGTGCAATGCGTCGCTTGGAAGCTGGAAAGAGGGCTTATTATGCATTTGAGAACATGTGCAATGCAGGAGAGATCAAGTGTTGGGCTCTCAAAAAGTACCTCTTTGACACATTGGTGACACCGGTGCTTCTTTATGGAGTGGAGGTGTGGGGTGGAAGCATCGGGAAGTCTACTTGGAAAGAGTTTGAGAATGTCCAAAAGCGTTTTCTCACCAACTTTCTCCAAGTCAAGACACAAACACCCTACATGCTCTTACTTCTTGAGTCCGGATCGCTTCCCATTGAGGTCTTGGGCATGGAAAGGGTTGTGGAGTACATGCGTAAGACACAACGTAGCCCTTTGCATCTACTTCCTAGAATCGCATATGAAGCAAGTCAAAAGGTTCAAAAGACATGCAAGAGCAAAATACTAAGTTCGGGGTGGATGCTTGATATCAAGAAATGGTTTGGAAGATGGGATGCATGTCACTTGGTCAAGGATGCGTCGATCGACTCCCAAGTTAATGAGGCCTTCTTACAACGCCAATGTATCATGGCTTGGGAGAAATCTTGAGGTTCTCGCTTCAGCCATTACACCACACACGTTGCCCAAAACTACAAATCTCTCTTCTTCTCGGAACGAGGTAACCGAACCCATTCCTACATCCTTGAGCCCATCCCATTGAGTGCGATCCGCACCATTGCCTCCATTCGTCTTAGCTCCCATTCTCTACACTGCGAGACAGGACGTTGGGGCACTGGCGAGGAGTGTCATCGACTTTGCACCTTATGTCCTCGTCAAGTGCGAGAGAGTGAGTACCACACACTACTTGAGTGCTCAGCTTTTGACCACATTAGGTCCTCTTTTCCCCATATATTTAGCCATGAGCTCTCCCTACATACCTTCCTCTCCCAACCACGATGTGGACTCTCTATTGCGACGCTCATTTCAGCCATTTTTGAGCATCGAGAGTCACTTATGAACTCCACTCACACCACGTGACATGTTCATTTGGTCCCATAGGTCATATTTGACCTCCCAGGACGATAATAGAACTATCTATCTATCTATCTATCTCTCTCTCTGTCTCTCTCTCTCTCTTTGTGTAGCGGTCCTAGCCCACGCTTCCAAGACTAGGTGGTGCCCTTATCTCATTTCCCTTGTGGCGCAATGGAGTTTGTTTTGGTGTAGAGGCCGCCATTCCAAATTTCCTTCGTCAGCGTGAAGCTCCAATGGCGACCTGTAAATTGTATTGAAGCTATTTTTTATGTAGGAAAGGGGCGGTTTAAGTTTGATTATTGTTGTTATGCAAAAACAGTAGAGAAAGACACAATGTTGTTGACTACATTCAACTTTTCTGTGTTCTGTTAAGCTCAGATTTCAGCTTACACAGTTAGCATTTCTTGCGTTTCTACGTTTTCTGCATTTTCTGGTTTGCACTGCACAGTTCTGTCAAGTTTCAATTTTCTGCATTTTCTGGGTTGTGCACAGTTAGGCGCACAATTAGTTAATTAAGCAGGTTAGTAATTAGGTGGACCACTGATTAGCAGCTTAGTAGGAAGGTGGGACAGTAAATAGGTAGGTGAGGTCAACACGCACCAAAACGCGTACCAAATAATATCCACAAAAAACAAAAAAAAATCAAAAAATAAAAAGTGAGCGAGGGGGAGGTTATAAAAACGGACGGGAAAAAATCGAAAATATTTAAGTGTGAGCGACTGGGGGGATCAGTAAAATTTTGATCGAAAAGTGAGCGAGGGGGAGGTTATAAAAACAGACGGGAAAAAATCAAAAATATTTAAGCGTGAGCAACTGGGGGGATCACTAAAATTTTGATCGGGATCGGGATCATTTCCCCAAGCCCAAGCCCAGGCCTCAGTCCTCTGATATATACTAGACTCACTCTTATATATATACCCTACCCCATCAAGAGGGAATGAGGGCATGTGGGGCAAGTCCTCCACTCTCCTCCCTTCTCTTCCCACTTGCACCCTTAGACTTGGTATTTAGAGCCTAGTTCCCCAGCTAGGAAAAGACTGTTTCGGGCTTTTCTGGAGCAAAATAGAACCAAACAGTGGGCTGTAAAGCACAGTGCGTCCCTCCTAGCGATATGCTCATTTCGAGCTATCACACGGCCCATTCCACGACGCGCTCTAAAAAATCTAGCAAAAAAACAAACAAAAAACACGCAAAAAACTAGTCACAAGGCCTCCTAGAGCAGCTTTTTGACACCTGAGGGTATCAAAAGCACATGCACTTACGCTCAGGGTGGGTTCCTCTATTCATATGGACACCCATTACCCAGTCACGATAGGCTCTAGACCCTCAGCGGGGACACAAGGTAGCACCACCCAAGACCCGAAAATAGCCGCTAGTGATTCCTCCTCCAACTCAGAAATCATGGAAGCATACCCTACCCAAAACACTGAGAGAGAAGGCCATGCACCTCCCGAAGCTCCACAGCCTAGTACTAGTATGTTTAGCCGTTTCATGGAAACATTAGGTAGAGCTACTCGCTCGGAACCTGATGCAAATGAAGCACACGAAGGGGGTGGGGAAGTGGACTCTCCTTTCACATCGTACGTGGACCCCACACCCCCAAAGAGTGTCCATGTGGATATCCTGCCAACTTCTTACCAAGAAGGACCTGTTGAGCTGCCTCCTTCAGAAGTTCCCTCTAGAGTACCGTTGGTGACAAGTAAAACCACGGGGAGCAACATTGCTTCTACCTCACAAGAAACCGTTAACACGTCGACTCTAGAAGGATTGTTCATTAATGATCATTGGACATACGACCTCCACACTGAGGTGTTGACGGATCTACACTCTGGCCACGCCTACCATGTAGGATGGATAGAGATTGTACGATCCACCTCTAGTGCCACGAGCCTCGAAGATCAACAGAAAATGATCTGTAATGTTATCCATGGCATTATTCAATCAGAAAGGCAAAACCGAGGGGTAAATATACTCTCAACTAGCCCCATGAGATTTTTGGATACGAGCAAGGCTCAACAGCCTACTCTATCACAAATGGAGACTCCTCTAATGAGCCCCATGGACCCATCTTACGTCATTTCACCTGGGGTCTCTATGCAATTTGAGCCTCCGAGCGACAACTTTAGCTTCCCTAACTTGGCTCAACCCTCTATTAAGGAAAACACAGTGCTCACTCTAGGGATAAGCCTGACAGAGAATGTACCAATGACATCTACGGTTAGCGCAGTGCCACTACCTAGTGTCGTAGTACCTAATATGGGGCCTCGACCATATGTGCCTCTAGCCCCTTATGCACACATGGACCCCACACCTCCAATTGTACCACTTGCTTATGCTCCTCGAGTGCCGCTCCCTTGCCCTTATCCGAGTGGACCTATGCCCGGTTATGTTCCATATCCTGCATCATCCACACATATGCCAAGACCGGTACCCGTCCCTCTCCCACATATGATTCCAAGAGTATCTCCACCGGCCCTACCTCCTCACATAGGTGACTTGGCAGCATTTGCTCAAACCATAGGTCGATCTATCGCCGAAAATATGCATCATGCATCTGATAGAGAGCCTAGAAGTAAGGCAGTACAAATTGCCAAACTCACGCAAAAATTCAATGGGGACGAAGATGCTAGAAAACACATTGAAGTGTTTGAACAAGTATGTGATTCCTTAGGGGAACGCAACGAACTACATAAGTGCAATGCCTTAAGCTTGACATTAAGTGGGAAGGCTCGAGATTGGTATAGAACCCTAAGGGTGGACGAGAAAACAATCTACCCTACCCTTCGAAGGTTGTTTCTAAAGGAGTACATACGAGAAGGTGTGCTTTGGGGTGTAGCATCTCAGCTACAGAAGGCCAAACGTAAGGAAGTAGAGTCAGTAAGGGACTTCATTAGTAGTCTAAAGCACTTAAACTCTCGCTGCCCTCTAAATGAGCGCTTCAACAATAACCAACTGCTTGATCGATTCATTCGAGGGTTGAGGAATGAAGGAATCTATAATGGACTAGTGATTAGAGGTATCACAACCTGGGAAGATGTCACTCCCAATGCAATCCAATTAGAGGACAACTTGATGATAGCAGGCATGAGGGTGTCTACTGACACGAGATCCACTAGCTCACAAGCCATTGAGTATGAACCCATGACTGCAAAGCCCATTGCCAATGAGCCAAAGGTATTTGAGACATTCTTGACAGACCTCACCAAGGCAATCCAAGAGTCTCTTAAGGATAATCGACCCCCTCAAAATAGTCATATGTATCCAAGAAGGGAGCAACGATGGTGTTCCATTTGCTTAGGTCCACATAGCACTAGTGAGCGCCCTACATTTAGAGTAAAATTTAATGGAACTTGCAACGCATGTAGTAGGTATGGTCACCAAGCTAAGGATTGTTTAATGATCAAAAGTATGATGGCAAATAGACCACCTGTAGCCTGGACGGATGCGCCTCGAGCTCCTGTATTGATGCCTGCTCCACCTATTGAGCAACTACCGCAACACATGGTCCCTAGATCTCAAAATGTTGTACAAGCTACACCGCTACCACCTCCTGTGCTAGGACCGCAGCCCCCGCATCCAAGAGTCGCCCCTATGAACCAAGTGGGTTGCGATCCATCTAATGCTTATGCAGATGGGTGTGAGGAGGAAATAGACACTAGTATTGCCTACGGACTTGATACATTGGAAGAGTGTCCTATATACTACATGGAAGATTGTTGGGGGCAAGTCAAGCCGGTTTATCAAGCTGCTGCTCTCGCATCCAGAGGTCAAAATATCAACACCTAGGCTAGGAGGCCACCTCTTCAATGCTACAAGTGTGGTGGACCACATCGGGTAGCGGAGTGCCCTATTAGGCTGCAAAAGAATGCTGCACAGATGCAAATGAATCAAGGGAGCACGTCTGCAATGCCAATACTCATGTGTAATCATTGTGGCATAGATCACTTGATTTCCCAATGCCCCTATAACCCAAATGCGCCTAAAATCACACCCCTAAATTTGGTCGAAATTGCTAGTGTGACATCGCCAATACCACCCGTCGCACCCGCTTATGCGATAACACGGTCCATGCTTCAAGGGCCAGGCCATATCCTCGAAGAGAGAGATACCGCTTCAGTTATCCAAGCAAAGAAAAAGAAGACACGAAGGAAGAGGTCACAGAATACGGGAAATTCAAAGCCAAGTTCCAAAACAAACATAGGAATAGGAGATGACCCCGTGTATATGAATGACCTCGTGGATGATTCAGATTCAATCGAGACAATGGAGACTAGAACCAATACCACAAAGGGAAAGACCGACAAAGAAAACCGTAACATGGAACCAAATGAAAACGGAATAAGAGAAAACCATAAAGAGCCTCTGAAAACACCACAAGTGTTTCCAAATCCAATCCAAGACCCCCAAGATAAACCGCAGGGGCAAAAAGGGAAGAATCGTAAAAAGAAGATTGGGACGTACCCAAACCCAGTAGACGAGATTGAGCAGGTGAAACATCTAAGAGGTTTAGTGGAGGAGACTCAAAGGAAACTAGAACCAGAACCCATGCATGTCAAAATTCATGACACAGTGTTTCCCATGCAAGTTCATCCACCCCACATGAACCATAGACCGTTAGCCATATCTAGTATCATCCAAGAAGGGAGTGAGGACGGGACATCAGAAAGTGAGCATACACCTTTCTTGTTGGAAAGGATGTTTAACGAAGGAATATGAGATTCCACCCTCACCAGTTCCTAGTCAAGGACCTACACCCTGCAAAATGCCAATGAATGTTTCCAAACTAGTGGACTTCATGTCTTCTGAGGTCCGAACCACGATCATAGCAAAGCTGTATGGAGATCTTGAGTTATTCCTTGCACTTCGAGCATTTCTTAACGGAGAGCTACGAACGGGATTATCGCAGTTTGCGCAACCAAATAGGCCTGACTCGATTATGATTGATGAGGAAAATCATGTGCAATCACTTGACTTAGATGGACACGAGTCTGTGATCGAGATACCCATTAACGAATTAGGGCAGTATTTTGAAGGCGACGAGTCTAATGCGACCCTACCCATCACTACCAAGGGATTAACTATAAAGGGAATTCTTGATGGTGGTGCGGGAGTTAGCATCGTTACAAAAGATTGTTGGGAATCCATGGGAAAACCCCGCCTCAGTGTTACTAACATTGTGGTAAAGATGGCAAATGGTACCATAGCCAAACCTATGGGGATGCTCAAGGATCTTAAGATCAAAGTTATAGGAAACAAGGTACGACATACGTTCATTGTAATGGATTTCTCTAAACACCTTATGTCATATGAAATGATTTTAGGACGACCATTCATGAGGGAAGCACAAATGGTTCATGATTGGGCTAAAAATCATGTCTATTTGCAATTCCAAGACTCTGTCCTTAGAGTGGATTTGGTGACTTGTAAGGTACACCCCTTAGGGAGTAAAACCATTATTGATCATCGCTCTGACACCACAGTTCACTCAGCCCCACTACAATATTGTTACACTTGTAAGAAGGATACAGAAATTGGCCAAGATTCACCTTATATGGATGTGTTACCGGGTATGACGGAATCAGACAACGTAGACTGGGTACACCTAGCTGCAACCATAGATTCGTGGGGAAATAGAGGAACCACTTGGGTCACACCAGAAGGGGAAGAGGTACCACAAATTGCACCTCTGAACATGATAAGTGCCATACATGCATCTTCTAAGGGCAAGGCAATTGTAGACCAATCTGACAGTGACACCGATAGCTCAATAGAAGACTTTGACCAACACGACTCAGCACGGACTCCCAAAGTGAAACGGATTCTGAATCTCATGAATTAGAGAGTGGAGCAAGTTCAGAGTCAAAACATTCGGAAGGACTGAGCAATTCAACCGATGATAGCTCCTCCGAGAATGAAGAGGACACCAACGAGGACTCCTTTAGTGAGCCAGATCTAAATGCAAATCAAAAGCAGGTCTCAAATAAGAAAAAGAAAAACTTTAAGAGGCATCGATATCGAGCCAATGTACGTGCTAGGATAAAAAAGAAGAGATCCTCAGCAGAATGGCTCAGTTATATAGGAGCATGTGATGCTCATCGTAAATTGGTAGACGATTGGGGTGAATATCTCCAAAATGTTATGTGGTGTAGACCGCGACCCCATGACATAGCCCAATTCGAGATCATAGACAAGCCAAAGTTGAGCCGCACTGCAAGGAGGCGTCAAAACCAAGAGTTAGCTCGACAACACAAGAAAGCAGAAATGGAAGCACAGACCAAAGCACAACCAGAGTCCACAGACTTGCATCCTGCACCAGAACATTTCAAATCTTACACCACGGGGGAAGCAAAGGTTGTGTACACAAAAGCCCAAAGAATACCTATCGATGGGAATAATGGAATCTATGATGGTCCGGCAATAGTTAAAGAAATAGAATTAGCCGACCCCGGTGAAGAATCAAAACCTGTTTTTATTGCCCAAGACCTCACAGAAGTTGAAGAGGCGGTCCTCAAAGAGCTTCTCAAGGAATTCAAGGACATATTTGCTTGGACATACCATGATATGAAAGGTGTTCCACCTTCTGTGGTCCAACATACAATCCCTATGATTAGCACTGCGAAGCCCATACAACAAAGACCCTACCTGATGAATCCTAAGTACGCAAGGATCATTCAAGAAGAACTAGAAAATCTTATCAAATGTGGGTTCATATATCCTATTGAACACTCTGAATGGGTGTCTCCAATAGTTATCATGCCAAAAATGAATGTGAAACTCAGGGTGTGCATGGACCTCAAAAAAGTTAATGCAGCTACTAGAAGAGACCATTACCCCCTACCATATTCCGAACATGTACTCGAAAGAGTTGCAGGCAAGGAAGCTTATAGCTTTCTAGATGGGTACTCAGGCTACAACCAAATCATGATAGCACTAGAGGACCAAGCTAAAACTGCCTTTATCATAGACTTTGGCGTGTTTGCATTTCGTGTGATGGCTTTTGGCTTAACAAATGCCCCTGCTACATTCCAACGATTAATAAACACTACTTTTAAGGAATATTTGAGAGAGTTTTGTGAAGCTTTCTTAGACAACCTTTGTGTTTACTCTTCTTGGAAAGAACATCTATCATGTTTGCGGAAGGTGTTTGAAAAGTGTAGGTTATATCGTATCTCATTGAACCCGTTCAAATGCCAATTTTGGGTCAAGCATGGAGTTATTTTAGGGCATATAGTATCTAAGAATGGTATCTCAACCGATAAGAGAAAAATTAAAGTGATTCTAGAGTTACCACCACCAACCAATTACAAGGGAGTTCAAAGGTTCATGGGACACGTGGGTTATTATCGACGGTTTATTTTATTTTTCGCTAAGATAGCACGTCCTTTGTACAAGCTTCTCATTGAATTTAAATGGACTGAAGAGTGTGACCAGGCCTATGAACATTTTCCATGTGCATATTGATGCATCAAACTTTGCTGTTGGGTGTGTTCTCACTCAACCAGGAGAAGATAAATTGGACTATCCCATTAGCTTTGCAAGCTGTCAATTGAACGATGCTGAAAGGAACTACACCACTACAGAGCGAGAAGGTTTAGCAATGGTTTATGCAGTAAAGAAATTTCGCTACTACCTTCTGGCAAACAAGTTTGTATTTTATGTGGATCATCAAGCGTTGCTGTATCTGGTAAACAAGCCATGCTCCACAGGAAGAATCACACGATGGTTGTTAATTCTTCTGGAGTTTGATTTCACGATTGTAGTGAGACCCGGTAAAAGGCACGTCATGGCTGGTCATTTGTCTCACATACCCAATGGTGAAGCCCCTACAGGAGTTGATGATGAATTACCCGATACTTCCCTATTCATAGTTGAGACTATGCCTGAATGGAGTGAGAACATTGTTAACTTTTTAGTTAATAGTTTTCCACCCAAGGAACTTCGTAAGGATATCGCTCGAAGGCTAGTAAAAGAATGTGAACCCTATTGTTTGATTGCCGGAACTCTGTATAGACTAGGCAAGGACGATATTCTTAGGCGTTGTGCCCGCGAGGATGAATATTTGTATATCTTGCAAGAAGCACATATGGGCATAGCAGGAGGAAATTTTTCAGGAGACCTGACTGCTAGAAAGGTGCTGCAATCAGGCTATTGGTGGCCAACTTTATTTAAGGATGCATCACTTTTTACAAAAGGGTGTGATGAGTGCCAACATTACAAGACCACACAGCGCAAAGACAGAATGCCCTTACATCCTATTAAAGTAACCCAACCATTTGAAAAATGGGGCTTAGACTTTGTAGGTCCAATTAGTCCCGTAGCTCGCAACACTCAATCTCGATATATTCTAGTTGCTACGGACTATGTAACAAAGTGGGCTGAAGCTAAGGCTTCACCAAAAGCTGACGCGAGGACAACAGCTAAGTTTCTTTTTGAGAACATTATCACAAGATTTGGTTGCCCTTTTGAAATTGTTAGTGATAATGGTACCCATTTTATAAATGAGGTAATAAGAGAGCTTACCACGACCTTTATGATATCCCACCATAAGTCTACACCTTATTACCTACAAGCTAATGGACAAGCTGAGAGCACCAACAAGAATCTAATCTCTATTTTAACCAAGACGGTAGAAGCTCATCGCACTGATTGGGATTTGAAGTTGACATCTGCTCTATAGGCTTATCGTATTGCTTATAAAGTGGCTATTAATTGTACACCATTAAAAATGGTATACGGCCAAGAAGCGGTTTGTCATTCCTAGTCTTAGGGTAGCTTCGCAAGAAGGATGGAATGGTAACCCCTTAACCGAGCGTTTGTATATCTTAGAAAAACTAGACGAAGAGAGACAGTTGTCTGTGCAAAATGCTCTTGTGGAAAAGGATAGGAGAAAGAAGTGGTTTGATCGCCATGTGAAGGACAAGGACATCAAAGTTGGTGATAAAGTCCTTATGTATGGAGTACGTAAAGAGAAGAAAAAGTTGAAATATGTTGGTAAAGGACCATATAGAGTATGTGAAATTACCCCACAAGGTACCCTTCGTGTGGAAACTCTTGATGGAGTTGAAACCATTGGATTCCTCAATGGGAGTAAATTCAAAAGATATTATGATCCTTTAAGCCAAGAAGAACTACGGGCCGTTCATTAAAAGAAGGCCGCCAAAGCACAAACCGAGTTAAACAAGATACAAGCTCAAGCTGAGGCTAAGGAGCGACAACAACGTATAAAACAAAAACGAGAGGCTAACCTTGGAGTCACAAATGCATTCCACGTGGAAATCGAAGAGGATGGGTTGGACTCTGACACACCTCTACGATACCCTATTGAGTTAAATAGTGCCTATGGAAAAGTTCTATATAACGCCTTATTGGACACAGGTGCTAAATATAATCTGCTATCCTATGGGGTGTGGTGTCAGTTAGGGAAGCCACCTCTATCTGAGAGTATTATCCAAGTCAAGGGTGTCAACAAGAAAAAAACTACGGTTTTTGGAATCTGGCACACTTATGTAAGTTATGACAATGGAATTGTAGCTCAAGACTTTTTGGTCATGCCTACTGGAACTATGGAGGGTAATATAAACCTAGGACGCACGTGGATGATAGCCACCAAATGCACTATTGATTAGGGGACTGGGGGTGTCACAACGCAAAAACCAACTCTTATCCCTACCACTCAAGCCATAGTCCCTGAGATATTGCCTGAGGAAATAAAACCCAAGACATTGCATGTCTAGGAGGTTGAACCATACGTCCCCATAGCCCAACTCTCTAGATCTTCAACTGATGTAGTTGAAAGAAAGCTTGAGACACACAAGAACCATCCTAATATAACAAAGAAAGCATACAAGTGGGTCCCTAAAGCTTATTTAGTAACCATGACTGATGCTAAAAAACAGAAGCCTCATAAGAAACGTCCCACTCGCTCCAAGAAATGTAAGAAAACGTGGCGCTGGATTCCTAAACGACTATTAAAAGCCCAAGGATACTATGATGGAAATGAGCAAATTTGGATACCTAAACGTAAGATGTGTCCTTCCCTATCGACAACAAACCCATATGAGTCAAATAGTGTAACGCTAAAGCCAATGGCAGACCGTGGGAAGGGAAAGATCACAGAATGCTACACACCTAGTCCAGAGCTAGTTTGGGCTCCAAGGAAAACCCAATTTATTCCACCTAGCTCAGGAAGGGGGGAGTTCCATGAAGCTTCTAGATCCTCATGTAATACATCCATAGAGGTAAAAGCTTCTACACAGCCTCCATCTATAGTAATGGGCCTCAATGAAGCTACAAAAGAATCCACACCTCCCAGTGTTCAAGAATCACCTGATGAACCACTTCAAGTTCGATCCTGGGAGAGTACCTTACCACCCTTGCAACTCGACGAGGCACCTAGGGTAATAGAAAACTACTGGCAAAAATCCTTACCTATTACCAACTGGAACAATTGGTTTCAAAGGGTGACAAGCTCATTTCAAACGGTATGATCTACCCAAGGAAGGGGGGAGTGTTTGTGGACATCCATCATTCACTTGCTTTCCTCTCAACCTTTCTCCCTGACCTCTTAATCTCCAATCTTAGGGAATGTATATATAAAGCCTTATACTCACAAAAACAAGATAACAAAGTAAAAGAGCAAGAGCCATAACACAAATCATAAAAACAAATTATGCACAAGAACATGACCCTTGTAATATTTGCACTCTAACCATCATCTATTTGCGTGTACAGATATGGCTAGTACGCTAGAGTCATCCACTCCTGCCTTGGGTGAGAGGTACCCTTGTTACTTTTCACAAATATTTCACATGGTCTTTCCAGTGCTTGCATGTGAATGGGATTTGATAGATACGCTAGCATGTGAGAGGAATTTTGAGGAGTTAGAATGGTTGATACGTCTCTTGACCACGTCTGATCCATACTTAGTAGAGAGCGTTTCTCCCATTGCACAAGCCTACCCTTTTGACCAAGATGACTATAGGCGTCTAGTGACCTTCTTAGTAAACATGGGCACCTATGATGAAGAAGAAAATTTACATGACTACACGGATGGCATATATGGTCTCATGGATGATGACTTTGTTTATCTCGATGACGAGGATAGGGGTTTAGCCTTAGGGTTTCCCCCCAACCTCTACAATATCCTATTCCCTTGACTCTTTAGGGAGAGTGCAAATAATTAGGTTAGGGTTCCTTATGTTTTTTGTTGTGTTCAATAAGTGTTGGTACCTTTTTCCACTAATGTGCCTTCTGGAGGTATTCCTTTTGTTTCCTAGTGTGTACAGGAGCGTGTTGCTATTGATAGGATTTGGACCTTCATGGAACCTTTCTCTCGTTCACACTTCAAATGAAGCACGACCATCAACACAAACAGGTGTTTTATGTCCATTAGCACTGCCCTTATCTTTTTGCATCCATGTTTGTCTGCTTTGATTGTGATTGGTAGCATAATATTCAGCGCATTTGCTTAGTATCAAACATTTAATTCAACGTAATGTTTTGTCATAATCACTTGTCTAGGTTTAAAAATCAAGCAGTCCGACTAAGCTAGTTTGACCAAGCTAGGTATTAGAAATCTTCTCTTAATACCATGGGGAATGCCTTCCTAATACGCAATGGTTACTTAGGTTCTTAATCCGATTTAGGCAGCACACTAGGGCTTTCTAGTGGGCTTAACCCTATTGACCTTTAGCTTAAGTATTATAAAGGGAATTAAATGTGATGAGCCTGGGGAGGGTAACAGTGTTATATGACCCCCCAAAGTTAAAAAATTAAAATGCTGAAAATGAACAAACAAAAAATCAAAGTGCCACAATGTAAAATCTTAAGCTGGAAGAGAAATCCCTGCTTAAATTGGTACTTCACTCACATGTATCGCCTATGGTACTAGAGCCCAAGAGGTTCCCAGTGTGGGCGCTTTTCCTTGAAAAGCAAAAAACGCAAGGCATACAAAATAAGCACACACATCAAAATTGAATCAATGTGAAAAGACTTTGGGGGGTCAAAGAAAAGGTAATGAGTCAGGTGATGATTTCATGAGAAATTCCTTTTATCGTAGCTTAACTACAAGGTCTTCTAGGTATAGCCTCTAGTCAGCCCTCGAACATCAAATACTTGGCTCTCACGATTAAACAACTTAATTGACCAGAAAAAATTGAGAAGTTACCCATGGTATTAATAGTCGAGCTCTAGTGCCTTTTGACCGTTAAATTAGCGACCCCGGACTTGTTTAATTTTTTACCTTTACATCTGTTTATGCATTTGATTATATTGCAATTTAATGTTTATTGCTGACAAATTGTCTAAAATTCTGTTACCAATCAATTTGTATGTCTATTGCATATGATTTTTAATTGTATATGAGAATGCAATTAGTGTGGCAATGTTGTTTGATTTTGCAGTGATTGAAGATGACTACGCACATCCATGTCGACTGCTCTCCCATCTCGACGAACGATCTTCAACTGGATAGCTTCCGAGGACGGAATCTACATCAGGAAGGGGGGCATGTTAACCCTCACGGCACACGGACACCCTATGATCTATAAATGTTGTATTATTTAGAGTCAGGTATCGGGCTTGTCGGACCAATAGGAACAGGGTAAGGGTGATCGCCGATGACAGGCGCACTCTAACTGGAATATTCAAGGAGTTAGTTGTCTAAGTATGGGCGCCCAAGTGTGAATGGGGTGAGCTCATATAAAAGCCACTTAACCTAATTTTTACTCATTCTCTCATTCTGCAATAGAAGCTTCTCTTGCTCCATCTCCACCTTCTCCTTCACCATCTCCTTGTGTGTGTGTGCGTGTGAGAGAGAGAGAGAGTGTGAGAGTGTGTGTGCGATCGAGCGTTGCGGCGGCACGACGGCGGCGAGGCGGTTGAGAGCGGCGTAGCGGCTTCTCCCTCTTCTTTACGGCGCGGGAATCCTTCATTCGCAACTACGCAGGAAGGTGAGTGACACACCGTTCTTCCTTGTGAGCTTGTCTGTTGTATGACTGTGTGCTAGGAGCCTTTGTGGCTCGCACACGGCGCGTAGCAAGTCCCTAGCCTTGACATAGTCAAAAGCTTTCTTGCCTGCTTTCTTCAGTCCAAAGGATACTAAATAGCTAGCGCCCCTCAATTTAAGGTGAGGTGGCTTCCTAGACTAGGGTAGTTCTCTCCCATCTAGGGAGAAAGAGTTCCCTTCAGTCCAAACTTTATTTTAGTTCAAAGCTCCCTTCAATCCAAAGAAAGTATAATGAAATATTTTCCGTACCACAAAAAGCTTTCGGTGTCTCATAACCACCTCACCGGCACCATCTAGCTTGTTGCCACTAAGATCAACCCACGATAGACACCTAGAGTTCCCAAGTTTAGGCAGTATTGTGCCCGACAATGAATTGTTGTTGAGATGCAAAAAATTGATTCTTGGCATAAGCCCCAGCTCCGGTGGAATGTAAGTTGTGAGACGATTGTTTGAGTTTGAAATAGTTAGCCACTTTAGGCTGCTGCACTTTGAGAGGGTGGGTGGGATGGTGCCGTTGATAAGGTTGAGGTTGAGCACTAGTAGCCATAATTGCCATGTTGCACGGTGGATGTCAACGGGGATTTCTTGTTCACTCAACAAAGTTTCCCTACATAACCATCTCTCTCATGTTAGGCATAGCCGGTAGCGGTGTTGGGAAGGAGCAAGTCATAAAGTTGCAACTGACATCTATTGCAGCAAGGCTGCTACAACTCTCCAAGGGCACCACCCCAGACAAATCATTGTCTGCTAATAGCAATCTGTGGAGCGAAGGACCACAGATCTTGCCAGGAATACTTCCTGTGATGGCATTTTCACTGAGGTCAAGTACCCTTAACCTACAAGAGTTGGGGAGGGGTGCAGTAAGAGGCCCCATGAACTTGTTGAAGCTCAATACAACCTTATGTAGAGCCAGCAATTGGGATTATCCTGTTTCTTCTTGTTGCCGAAAGATCCAACTTCTTAAGCTGGTGTAAAGAATCCCCAAAATCGGGTAGTATTGCGCCTAAGAGGTTGTTTTTGGAGGTGGAAAGCACCTCTAGGCTTACTAGCTGGTTGAAGATGGTGGGAATATTTCGAGGAGTTCAAGGAGATGTTGACATGGCGCAAGCTTTGGCAGGATCTGAGGGATGTGGGAATTGGGCCTGTTATAAAAGTTTTAGAGAGATCTAACAGAGTTAGGTCTGAGCAACTACCAGTTATGGCAGTTGTGAGGCTCAAGGTAGAAAATAAGAAGGCTTTAAGAGGTATTTTGCCAGTTCCTTGATTAAAGGAAATGTTAAGATGTTTAAGTGTCTTGCATTGGCCGATACCCATCGGGAGGCTGTCTGAAAGGCTATTGTTTGAAACGTTAAGCCGTGAAAGAAAGGGCGCCGCAATGGAGGAGAGAGCACCACAGAAGTTGTTGTGCAATAGCCTTGTCAAGCACGTAGTCAAACTCTTCGCTTCCCCAAGATTACAAATCCTCTCCCTGTTGTACTGCGCCCCTTCTGCCTCCACCATTAAAAGAAAATAGCCGCTGGATGAACTGAACCCGGGTGGGGTACTTTTTAATGTTGATCGTCAATTTCTGTCAACAATTTGATGATGAATCATCGAACCCACTCTGCGAAGCTACCATACCAGTTATCGTGAAAGTGGAATGCTCAAGGCAGGACTGGAACTACTCTAGTGGGTTTCTCCATCTTTCGAGATAGATCATCTAACCTATAGGTTAGGTGGCTTGCAGGAGGGGATGAATTGGACTTTAGTCGACTCGACTTTTAGCGCGCGCAAGAAATCTTCCGGAATTCCTCCATTATTAGGTGCTCTCTCCCATAAGCTGCGGCTAATTCTTCAAGTAAGTGTATTTTTCCTGTAGTTTCTATCGATATAACCAAAGAAAAGAAGCCTACACACGATTTCCATGGTACGTTCTTTGAGTCTGGAATAGGTACGTTGAGTGAACTAGCTTTAGTGGATGAAAGGTGTTGTTACTTCGAGTGAAGTACCTTTAGTGGATGAAGTCGTGGATGAAGATGCAGGTGCTTTAGGGAAAGTACCTTTAGTAGAAATGCAACCTTAAACCTTATCGTACCTTCTTTTCTTGTTAGGTAGTGTTGGTCAGGGGCAAGCCACTATCTGGCCATCTGTCTTATCTGAGTTAAGCTTATTGTGCTTATCCGAGTCAGGCTTATCTGAGTTGAGCCTATCGGTGTTAGGCGAGCCGGAGGTCATATCGTATATGAGGGATTACGAGAGCTATCATTCAATAGTTTGTCGATCGCTCCCGACGACCATGTTGGCTGCCTTTTTGTCATTAGCTCTGAAAACACCAACCACCCTGAAGCTATGCACATTGCCTTTGTCTGTGCATTTGGGAGCTTGGTAGTACCGAGACATATTCAAGTGTCCCCTGCGCTCATAGCACAACACAATCAGACATGTGTCACATGCTCTCACTAACCACGCCATCTCGAAGTCAACGATGTGAGCCTCTAGCGCCTCGTCAAGAAGCACATTCGCTGTCTTGAGGTCTCAATGTAGGATGTTTGGACGCCAATCATTATGGTTGAATAATAAACCTTTGTCTGTGCCTAGAGTGATCCTTTTCCCTAAGGTAACTTAAGTTGGAGAGCGGTGTGATGGGTAACCATCTTGCACGGTTCGGAGAGCACCTGTGTATGTAACGCAAGTAAACGTATACAATATAGCAGCAGCTAGCATCAAGTAGCTTTTAACCCTATTTAAGGTTTCATGATGGCTTAAGGACACGCTTATCCCTTGGCTGTAGAGAGACCTTGTAATTGTGAGGTACCGTTATGAGCTTAATATATATGAGTGTTATTCAATGAAATAACTTGAATCCCAAATCATTTACCTGCTTTAACTACTTATGCCATGGATGTGGGAGCATTAACTTTGTTTCCGTGGGCTTTTGAAGAGTGAGAAAAACCTTTGGAATTCTATGAAAGGGTCTCGGGAGCTAGGATGTATGCCACTTATATATGCTTAGGTGGAGTGGCATAAGATCTTCCTTTGGGCTTCAGTGGAGACACCTTTTCATTTAAGTAATAATTTGCTTCTCGTATTGACGAATCGGAGGAAACGCCAACCAACAACCGTATCTAGAAATAATGATTAGTGGATATCGGTACCATCAATGCATAGTAAGCTTTGGATCGGGGATTCAATGGTGTAATGTTAAGAGGTCGTGTGACATGAAGACATCGATAGCAATATGGGGAAGGTTCTCATCAGGCAACGGTTCTACCCGACCTTTCTCAAGCACGCTTTGACTGTAAAGACTTGGTATGAAGCCTTGAAGACGACGTCTCTTAATCCAAAATAGAGGCTAAGCTGAGATGAGGAAAGGGCAGCGTAAGAAAATTTGTATAAGCTCAGTAAAACATAACCAAGGCAAGGCTAGGGCCATCTTTGACTAGTTAGTTTAATGGGCCAGCCGTGAACGGGTTTACCCTTGGCCTCTAGGTATATTGAAATTGCATGAGTTCACTGGAGAAGAGCACTGTTTGCTAAAATCGCCATAGGTTGTTGAACCGGAGGGAAAGAAAGCAACTAGACAAAGAGAGTCGAAGGAGAAGAGAGAGAGAACTCCATAACTGCAAACCCCAAAGTGTGTCTATTGATCACACGAGATGTGTTTATATAGAGGGGACCGGGGTGCTATATATAGAGATACTATATATAGCTCAACACCCCCACTCAAATGAAGGTCCCTAACTGTGGATGAAAAAACCCTTGGGGGCTCAAGGGAAAAACCCACAGCTCTATATATACCCACTGTTTTATTGAGAATTTGTTTTAAATATATATTTACAATGCTCAACAGAGCTACACCACTCCTGGTTTAGAATGTGCCCTTTCAAGGGTCTTTAACAACCCTATACATACAATTGAATTGATGCTAATTCTTGAATATCTTTGAACATCTTCAATATGTTTGAGCCACTTCAATATCTTGCCCATGTACACACTGTTTGAAGTGCCTTTTATCCTATAAACAACATCAACTCAAGAAACATATTGAGACGTGAAGGTTAGAAATATAAACATCACATTATCCTTAGAGACGGTTCGCGACGCCACTGAACATAATGCCAATGCAATCACATGTGTAGATGACAAAGAAATAAAAGTAACATCAATGTAATCACATGCGCACAAATATATACAAAGCCTGCATGTAATAAACACATTGGGGCCCCCAAGATCTCAACTAATAGTTGTCATCATCATGGCTTTACGTACCATGGCATTAGAGACTCTTTTCAACAAATAAAAACTATGAAATACCAATCATCATGGTTTTACGTACCATGGCATCAGAGATGTTTTCTTCAAATTAAATAAAAACTATAAAATAGTAATCACCACATGGCTTTACGTACCATGGCATTACAGAAGCTAGTTTTGTGCAAAATCTGCAAAACCTCAAGACAGTGACGAGTCAATAGATAACTGCTTTGTAAAATCACGTGAAATATTTTTATAAAAAATCATGACAGCTTGTATCAAGAACCAAAGCCATGATCAATGGAGAACAAAAAAAAACAAAAAATTATAAGATCACCTTGAACCATGTATAAAGATAATAAAAACGCATCATGTAACCTTACCCATGATATCATGGAGCTCGACATGTCATTACAGATCTTGGTGAACCTTGTCGTTTAATCTAAATATGGCAATGTGGCTGCAGAGAAATCCTTACTGAAGAACGAAGGTAGCTCACACGTCCAACCTATTGCTGAAAGGTTGTGAAGATTTTCAACCGAATAAAACAACCATTGAGTATGATCAAATAACAGAGAAACAAATACAACTAAGGCGACTATTGCTATGCTTCAAGTTTCTTTACAGATAACCTATGCGCCACCATGCTCCATGGGTTATGCGTCATATTAGCTTGGTATGAGACATACAAGAGATTAGAATATTTTAAGTGCCAAAGTAGTAGAGGCAAGAGGTCGGTCCCTCGATCTGCTTTCCATGGAATAGGACTATGAGTTTTTTGGCTCACTGATTAACAGATCATGATTACTGGCCATGAGGACTTGGAGAGTTTGTGTCACGAAGGAGAGGTCTTTGGCTGATTTTTGGAGCGTTTTTCAAGCTACCAATGAGCATAGCAAAAAGTTAGGAGGAGACGGTGCACGTGAAAAGATACAAGCGATGATTTGTGAACTAGAAGGCCACCATAGATGCAAGTCAAATCCACGCCAACAGAGCTGCTGCTGATGGTAATATTGAACCTCCTAAGAAAACCTCTATAAATAATAATCCTGCTTGCAGCTTTGCAAGGTTGCAGAAGACAGGAGACAAGCAGTTGGAGGTGACGAGGATTCTGAGAGGTAGTTAACGAGCACTCAAATCAAGTCTTTTCATAACTGCAAAAACACTGAGTGGCTGCTTCAAGTAGACGTGCCTAGCGCGAACCAGCTCATAAAAACTTATGCGCCTCAAGAAGATTAATAAATTGATTATAGCCCCTGCAAGGTAGCGCTACAGTGCATAGGGCATACGAAAGTTCGTGAACGATATGGGCCGCGGCACGTTGGATGGATATGGAAGTTGGCTGGAGAGTCAAAAAGCACGAGACGATAGCGATGATGCTTAAAATAGCATATTAAAACCGAAATTCTCTTCTGAACGTAGAAACTAATAAAAGCGCTACTATAGACGCTGCTGCAAAATCCTTTCTCTTGCTTAAGTGTGCTACCGAGACCTGTGTTGCGTGCATAAATGAAGGCCTTTCTCTTGGCTGCTCCGTTGGGGTTGTTCCGCTGCTGCAGGTCCTCTCTCAAGCCATCCTGGCCTTCCTGTTCTCTCCTGCTTAAGCGGTACTGCAGGCCCGTGGGGCTGTAGCTCTTGCCCGCGACCATAGCTCACGGCCTCCTCTCTTGAACTAACAGCCTTCCTGCGCTCATGAAATCAAACCCTAGCCTCGGTCTCTTGAGGAGCACGACGATGGGCTGGCAATGATCGTGTAGAAAAATAGCAGCCCAAGGCTTGTGTTGCGTGCATAAGTAAATGCCTTTCTCTTGTTGCGTGCATAAGTGAATGCCTTTCTCTTGGCGCAGGCCTATGGCCTTACATATTCCCGAGGTGGTCTGGGGCTTCTACTGGCACACACAAACACCTCCTTATGTTTCTCTTGTCGCTCATAAATTTGGAACCCCAAATAGAAATCTTCTTGAATCTCAGGCAATTCAAACAAAATATTGAACGATAATTTGTACAAGTATATACTTATCTCCTCTTCATGGTCTTTGTGGTCGTGCGCTCCGCAGCTCTGATACCATGTTGAACCGGAGGGAGAGAGAGCATCTAGACGAAGAGAGAGAGAACTCCATAACTGCAAACCCCAAAGTGTGTCTATTGATCACACGAGATGTGTTTATATAGAGGGGACCAGGGTGCTATATATAGAGATACTATATATAGCTCAACATAGGTTAGATGCCATTGATGGAACATGATAAGCCTGTATTTATATGTGCATTCGTGAGAGCTAAGCATGTCATAGAGTGTGGGTAAAGAAAGACCTAAGAAGCAAAGGCTGAGTCTACAAGTACGTGACCCGCTTTAAATCGAATTAAATTAAAGAAACACAAACCAGTTAAAGAAGGAGGCGGCTTTAAGCACAGAGTTTAATTGGGTCGGATAAAGGGTAAACAACATGTCTTTTGTAAAATTGTGGCGGTATGGAAGTATGGAGATCTAGAAATAAATTCCTACAAGCCAGGCTCTGTGGACTGGTAACTAGTCTTGGCCAGCTTAGCATAAGCACTTAATCTACGCGTGCATCGGAGCTATCTCTTTTTTGCTGCAAAGCGGATGTAGCATTTTGACTTTACTGGTTACGGTTGCCTAGTTTTTTTCATAACGTGGGCCACGCGGTAGGTGGACTGAGGCAAGCAAAAAACTTAGGAAAATGAACCGAACTCTCAATCCAAAATCTGGCGCTATGGACACTTACGTATAGACTATAAATGCCCCTCATCCCTAAGCGCGTGAGACGCATTACAGGGGCGGGCCTCCGGAAACGCATTCGACCCGTATGAAGGGAAACGTTCACGTAGAGCTCCGTTGGGGAGAAAGCTCAACAAAGGGGACTATCTATCCTAACCGGGAGTATGCTGGGATTTATAAAAGGAGGACCTTACGATGTTCATGACTAATCGGATTCCGACATACTATTGGGTACTAAGGGAGATTGCTACGATCGTTATTGTATCTGTATTGAAGAGATGTGAGAAAGTATTTGAATCATCATACAACATCTCAATGAAATGCCCAACGGCACAATTAAAGCTGATGATCGTAAGCTATGTCCTTTATCATGACCTTAAATGAAAAAATCCATGGAATCTCCTATTCACCATTTTAAACCTTATACAAAAGGGGTTTTTGTACTAGCTTTTTCTATTTATACTGCAGTTGAAGCACCTAAAGGAGAATTTGGTGTGTTCTTAGTCAGTAATGTAACCAATTGTCCCTATCGTTGTAAAATACGAGCACCTGGCTTTGCTCAGTTACAAGGACTCCATTTTATGTTCAAAAATCACATGCCACCAAATGTGGTCATCATTATGAGTACTCAAGATACTGTCAAACCAATTACTATCGATCGACACGGTGTCGACACGGCACGATCAAATCCCGTGGTAACCCTAATCTTGTATCACCTGTGCCGGATTCTGTATCTAACGTTTCCATTCCTATATCTAACGTATCCGATCCTATATCGTCTACGTCAGATAGTTTATTGCCTATACCAAAACCATTATCATCGGATAATTCTTTATTTGCAGCTGAGGATCGATCAAAAGAGAAATCCTCAGCCCTAAAAACAAAATACATTTCAATTTTCTTCATCTTTACCCCACGCATCAAAACCAATTACTTCTTCGTCAAAGCCCCAAGCATCGAAACCAATTGCTTCTTTGTCAATTGCTTCTTGTTTTTCTTCTACAGCTTCTTTGTTGAGTATACAAAGTACTCCTCCTATATTAAATGACGTAATAAGTACTAATTTATCAAGCCCAAAACTATTGTTATTAAAAGTAGTAAGTTTATTTTCATTAATATTTCATATAATAAATAATAGCTATTTAGGTTCAATAAATGAACTTAGTTTAATTAACAATTTCAATAGTTATTTAATTACAATTAATATCCCTATATTTTTAAGCATATCTATAGCATTAATAGTATCATACTTATTAAATTGTAAAACAATGGTAAATAAGAAGTTACTATTAAAAATTTTACTTCACGTGTTAATAACTTTTGTTTTTGTAAATTTTGTTTTTTATTACTACGATATAAACTTTTTTAATAAGACTGTATATGAGCGTGAAACTTCTACAGTAAAGCTAGAAGAATCATAAGTATGGTATAAAAACCCAAAAGTTATTGTTTTGGTTGGAATAGTAGTAGTTATAGTTGTAGCAGCAGTTGTTTACTATTTTAATGGAATTGATACCAGAATTTTAATGGATCCCTAAAATGTTAAAATAGTTTAGGTTCAAAAATGTTGTGCAAGAGTAAGGTTAATGGCGAGATCGATACTCCAAAAAAAATGCTAAGTTTTTTTCAGCTCATAAGACAACTTTGTGGATATATAGCACCTAGAAATTCATTTTCATACTCTTCAAATAATTCAAGCAAAATGGTCACTTAAGAGGACACAAAAGTGTCCTTTTACCATTCTAGTGTTAAAGACCGCATTTCGCACAATGTTTGGTCTTTATTAATATCTAGTCGTGCGTTTTGGCTTGACTAATGCACCAGCTACATTCAATTGTTTGATGGAGAAAATTTTGAGACCATACCGCAAATTGACTGGAGTATTCTTTGATGATATCATCATATACTCCAAGTCTTTGGAGGAACATAAGCAACATCTCCAAGTGATTTTTCAAGCATTGAGGGAGAACAACCTTTTTCTCAACCAAAAGAAAAGAAAATTCTTCCTTCAAGAGATTCAATACCTAGGTCATATTATCTCTCATCATGGTATTCGTATGGATCCATCAAAGCTAGAGGTAATAATATCATGGCCTAACCCAAGAAATCTACATGACCTAAGAAGATTTATT
The DNA here is from genome assembly GCF_014529385.1 of Adiantum capillus-veneris. Taxonomy (NCBI): domain Eukaryota; kingdom Viridiplantae; phylum Streptophyta; class Polypodiopsida; order Polypodiales; family Pteridaceae; genus Adiantum; species Adiantum capillus-veneris. Next base: position 143,278,556 of record NC_140942.1, on the reverse strand, counting down.
GGTATGTGCGCATACTATAGACGCTTCATAGAAAAATTCTCTCAAGTAACAGGACTACTACACGACTTACTTAAGAAGAACGTTAAGTATGTATGGAGTGCTAAGGAGAAAAATGCTTTTGATAAGCTCAAAGAGAAGCTTACTTCCCAACCAGTACTCGTGCTTTCGGATCTCTCAAAGCCATTTGAGGTCCAATGTGATGCTTGTGGTGATTGCCTTGGAGTAGTTTTGCTTCAAGAAGGGCATGCCATAGCATATGAGAGCCGAAGGCTCAATATTGATGAATGAGTCTTGGTCATTTATGAGAAAGAGCTTTTAGCTGTTCTACATGCCCTAGACACATGGAATCACTATCTATTGGGGACTCCATTTATCCTACGAACCGACCACCAAAGTCTCAAGTATTTCATGACACAAACCAAGCTTTGCGACAAACAAATGAGGTGGGCAAATTTTCTTGCGCAATTTAATTTCCATATTGCTCACATAGCTGGTAAGCACAATCAAGTGGACGATGCACTTTCACGACAATCGAAAGTTAATGCGGTGTCTATAGCTACTCACACTGATCTATCCTCTATGATAGATGAGTTGCTAGCGACCCTGACTTTAGAGACATGATGTCAGCCCTTGCTTTGGGGAAGAAAGAGGAACCATTCACCTTTTTGGATGGTTATCTTCTCCACGGAAATAGGCTATGTGTTACCCATTCCCTTTGTGAGAAAGTTATGTATGAATCTCATGCTCCTCCATATGCGGGGCATAGAGGTATTCAACCTACTCTTCAAGTAGTAGAGACATACTTCTATTGGCCTACCATGAAAGTGGACATACAAGAGTATGTTTCAAAATGTGTAGTATGCCAAAAGACCAAGTATGATAGAGGGAAGCAACCTGGATTACTCCAGCCATTGCCTATCCCAAATTCACCATGGGAGAGTATGTCCATGGATTTCATCTTTGGATTACCCAAGTCTATCCAAGGGAATACAGGTATATGGACAATAGTTGACAGGTTTAGCAAGCAAGCACACTTTTTTCCTGTCAAAAAGACTATGAAGGCACATCAAATGGCAACTCTCCTTATATCTCATATTTTCAAGCACCATGGATTACCCACATCCATCGTGTCAGATAGAGATCCTAGAATGACCAGTAATTTTTGGAAAGGTCTCTTTGAAAATCTAGGAACAAGATTGAATTTCTCTTCGGCCTATCACCCACAAACGGATGGCCAAAGTGAGATAGCCAATCTTATGATACTCCATCTACTCAAGACTTATGTTACAGAAGTAGATCAACGCTCACAATGGGAAAAGTACTTACCTCTTGTAGAGTATGCCTACAATAATACTATACATACTTCTATGGGAAAAGCACCTTTTGAGATCATTGAGGGAAGACATAAAAGTCCCTTGCTACTCAATGTACATGGGAAGATCTTCGCCGCCGATGAGTATAGCGTGACCTACCAGAATCTTTTCAAAAGATTAAGGAGGCTATATCCATCTCTCAACAAAGGCAAAAAGCTGATAAGCACAGAAGAGCCTTAATGTTCAAAGAAAATGATTGGGTCTTACTCAAGTTTCCTAAGGCTCGATTAAGGCAAACGACGGGTAAAAATCCTACGGGCCATAAAAAATATTATGCTAAACTAGAAAAAAGATACTATGGTCCTTTTGAAATCTTGAAGCCCCTCAATGAGACGGCTTATAAACTCAAGTTGCCCAACCATTGGCTCATACACAATTCCTTTCATGCAAGCCTACTTAAGCCCTACAAAGGAGAGCCACCAACTGAACCAGTTATTGAATACCCTCCTGAAGTTGAAGACCAAGAAGCGGTGCTACAACCTGAAGCTATCGTTCGGCATGAAGGCAAGGTACTACGACATGGTAAGATTATTCGACGGTATCTTATTAAGTTCAAGAATTATCCTTTTGAAGATGCTAGATGGATGCAAGGAATACAACTTAAGGATAGTATGAACCTTGTCAATGCTTACAATGCTACATTAGAGTAAGCAAATGTACAAATTTCTTTTAAATGACTCATGTTTTTGTATTATAAGACTAGTCCTCTTTTTAATTGTGCACAAATTTAACTAGTATCCATGCTTAGAATCATGTTTGTGATGACGATGTCTCTCAAACACCAAGTAGAATTTGTCACTTTACTTTGGGAGCATGAAATTGACTAAAGAGCAGACATTCTTGCGGCAGCTATGTCTCCCAAGCACCACATGGATTAGTCATCCATCTTGGAAAGATGTTGTAGGGTAAAAAGGGATCCTCTACCCGCTAAGTAAAATTGACTAATGACTAAGGATTTATCTCTTCTACCTCATCGTCGAGGACGACTATGATTTCAAGAGAGAGGTAATGTCATAAAATCTAATATCTAATATCTAACCAACCCAAATTATTCTCTCATATTAAAGTGATCACTTAATGTTGGAGAATAAACGAGAACAAGGGTTAAGATATAGACATGTGCTTATAGTTCTATCTCAACACGGGGCCAATGGTAAAGGGGCCCAAATGAGAGATGGTCTATCAAACAGCAAGGCTAACCAATGGAGCATAAGAACTTAGGGTTATCTTCATTGAAGACCTCCAATAATGTGTGTAAAAGTCCTTTGACCTTAGGTAAGCTAGGGCTGACCTTGAGGTGCGAGAACCCGACCCAGCTCCAGGTGCTTGTCCTGCTTGTCATGCTTGATGACTAAGGTTCTTGAGGTGCTTGATGATTGAGGTGCTTGAGATGCTTGAGGTGCTTAATGATTGAGATGATTTAGGTGCTTGAGATGCTAGGGCTGCACTTGAGGTGAGAACCTAGCCCAAGCTTAAAGTGCTTAAGGGCCAAACTTGTGGTGGGAACTGGGCCTATGCATGAGGGGCTTGAGGTGTCAAAAAGTCAAATATTCAATCCCTACAAGGAGGGCGCAAGCCCTACATGAGGGGAGATGAGAGAGAACACCCACACACTCACACAAGGCATGCATGGTACAAAGAAAGCACAAGGGACACTTGTCAAGTTCCTCCTCATGTTGCCCTCATGGTGTGCCTGAAGCCTATTGGTTGGCCACCCAAGGGGTCCAATGATAATTTAGTAGATTTAATTAATTGATTTTGCATTTATCTAGCCCTCTCTCTCAAAGGGGAAAGGGGGACACTTGTCTCAAGGCTACCCTTGCTGCTTGTAATGCCTCCTGCTTATGATTGGCTAGGCTTGAAGGGTTCCAATGAGCTTCAAGCATGAGCTACAAGGGGGGGTCAACCCAACAAGTATAGGGGGTTGCTTAGGGGATATACGCACCCACACACATTCACAAACACTCTCATTGTGTGCTATGCAAAGTGCAAGAGCTCCCTCTCCTTCTCCAAGCAAGTAGAGGTTGAGATCCTACACCAACACTCTTGGATATGGAATGCAAATCCAACCAAGAGCCATGCTTCAATGCTTAATCTTCCCATCTCCTTATTCTTCATTACTATGATATTATGTATGCTAGCAAGAAGATTTATGATAAATGAGGAACTAATTCTTTCTCCTATGAAATGTTTCTTCTTCCTCTTCCCTACCCTCATTCCCTGCTAGCTAGCTCTCTCCACCTTCGAAGGTGTTTGAGGTCTTGGGATAGTTAAATCTTTCTTCAAGTTTATGTTATGCTTGTGATGCATGTAGTTTTCCATCTTCATTGCATCACCTAGGTTACAAGGAACACAAAGATTGTATTGTAACAAGTCTCTCTTATGGGAGAAATCATAATACATATGCCTATTGGAGGGGGGACTGGCTCCACATAAATCTGGTCCTCAACTGTTGTCATGTTCTCTAAATTCTCTCTCTTGCAAAAGTATTGTTCATGCCAAGTTAACTAATTGCTATGATTATGTTGCTATCTTCAATTATGTTCACCCGCTATGCTCACAAAGTCAATTCTCAAAAGTACTCTCATTAATTTCTACTACTCTCAAATTAAATAGGCCAATCCCATTACATCCCATGCTCCTCCCTATGTGCGGCATAGAGGCATTCAACCTAATGTTCACAAGGAGTAGAGATGTACTTTTATTGGACTACCATGAAAGTGGACATACAAGAGTATGTTTCAAAATGTGTGGTATGCCAAAAGACCAAGTATGATAGAGGGAAGAAACCTGGATTACTCCAGGAATTTTTAATCCCTAGTTCACCATGGGAGAGTATATCCATGCATTTTCTCTTTGGATTACCCAATTCTATCCATGGGAATATGAAAATATGGACAATAGTCGACAGGTTTAGCAAGCAAGCACACTTTATCCCTATCAAGAAGACTATTAAGGCACACCAAATAGCAACTCTCTTCATATCCTAGATTTTCTAACACCATAGATTTCCAACATCCATCGTGTCAGATAGAGATCCTAAAATGACCATTAATTTTTGGAAAGGTCTCTTTGAAAATCTAGGTACAAGATTGAATTTCTCTTCGGCCTATCACCCACAAACAGATGGCCAAAGTGAGGTACCCAATCTTATAATTCTTGATCTACTAAAGATCTATGTTACAAAAGTAGATCAACCCTCACAATGAGAAAAGCAAATGTACATGTTTTTTTTAAATGATGAATTTTCTTGTCGTATAAGACTAATTCTCTCTTTATTGTGCCCAAATTTAAGTAGTATGCATACTAAGAATCATGTTTGTGATGACGACGTCTCTCAAACACCATGTAGAATTTTTCACTCATCTTAGGAGGTTGAAATGGACTAAAGAGCAGACATGCTTGTGGTAGCTAGGTCTCCGAAGCACCAAATGGATTAGTCATCCATTTCGGAAATGATGTCATAGGGTAAAAAGAGATCCTTTACCTGCTAAGACAAACTGACTAATGACTATGACTTTATCTCTTTTACCTCATAGTCGAGGATAACTATGATTTCAAGAGAGAGGTAATGTCATAGAATTAAATATCTAACCAACCCAAATGATTTTCTCATTTTAAACTGATCATTTAATGTGGGATAATAAACGGGAACAAGGGTTATCTAATATAGACATGTGCTTATGGATCTATCTCAACACCGAGCCAATGGTAAAGGGGTCCAAATCAGAGATGGTATATCAAAGAGCAATGCTACCTAATGGAGCTTAAAAGACCTTAGGGTTAACTTCATTAAAGACCTCCACAATTTAGTGTTAAAAATTCCTTTGGCCTTTTGCAAGCTAGGGCTAACCTCGAGGTGGGAATCATACCCAAGCATGAGGTGCTAAGACGCTTAAAGTGGTTGTGGGAACCTTGTCCAAAGTTTGAGGTGATTTTTATGCTTAAATGACTAAGTTTTTTGAAATGTTAAATTCAAAGATAAGTTCTCAAGAGGCTTGAAGTATTCAATTCAAAACAAATGACTTAAGAAGTCTAAAAAGACACATGCTTGCTTGATTGAATAAGTCCTAGCCTATATTAGACAATTAGTAGACCTCGAATCTCTCCATGTTGTCTAGAGCTGAGCTTGGACAAGTGGTGGACCTTACTTCTCACTTCCCTTAGTTTACTAGCTTAAATGATCACTATGTATACTTGCTTAGATCTAGCTTGAACAAGTGGTGGAACTTGTATTCACACAAACTTAATCCATTACAAAAAAGTATATGTTAAAATAACATTTGGTTTTTTTTGTTTCAGGAAAGATGGCTCCAAAAAAACATGTTGCAAGGGTTGCTGTCTCAGTTGACTATACTTGCAATGATCTTAGGAAATGGTATTTGGACATACATGGTATAGAGGGTGCACAATTTCATAAGGTGCATCTATTTATTGCCAAAAAGGAGAATGACAGCTTGTTTGAAGATGTTGGACAAGTTGTGGAAGCATCTGTCTCTGTAGTTGATAGTCATCCAGAGGTGGAATGCATTGACATTCTAGTTCCAATGAATCTAGAATTTCAACTATCTCCAGGAGCATATGCATTGGAGCGCATGTCTAGAAACAAAGAAGAGACAATGTTTTCTCGAGGATGGAAGTTTGCAGAATCAAATCCAAATATCAAAGCACATCAACTTCAAAGCTCCATCATTGCCACACTACAACGAAAAAAGGTGAAAGCTTCACGACCACCATCCACAAAGAAGCAAGCAAAAGTGCAGAAAGTAGAAGCTAAGTGAACTAGTTCCATTTTGGATGTAGACAAGGCATCTTTGGCATCCTCATCAACAGAGGGTTCAATGTCAAAGATGAGAATTGTGGATCCAGATGTTTTAGAAGCTGAGGCCATGAAAGGACAAGAAAAAGATACAGGTGGAATGAATAAGTACATAAATTATTTTCCTTTCCAATATAGGGAATTTGATATCCCTATTCAAAATTGTTGGCTTGCTCCTGATCACTATAATGCACGTATTATGGATAAAAAACACGCTGAAAGTGTGTTATTTGGATTTTCACGGAGTACGACCAAGCTTGCAGCATGTGCATATTTGATGACTGTTTGAAATGCAAAATCAAAGAAGGGGACTCCTTTGGCAGTAGAAGAGGTAGAGGAGCAAAAAATTAAAGATTATCATTATTGGATTCTTGATGGGCAGCATTCAATCTATGCTGCAAAAGTTTTGTTTCACAATGAACAAAACAACAAAGAGATCTTTGAAAGACTGATTAGCGTGTATAAATTTAGAAAGGCTCGCATTGTTGTGAATGCTCCTCCATTTGTTGCAACTGCTATATCTACCATTGCAAATGAGGAGGCTCAGGCATTGTATGTCAAGAAACCTTACAGCCAAATATTGAGACATTTACGGAGTCAATGGATCTTCTCAGGACGACCACCAAAGGCAGCAAGTGGAATTGCAGAGGGACATGCATCTCGTGCCGGATGGGATGTAAGTTATTTTCTTTGTCTTTTTGATAGTGTTTAATTAACAAATCTTGCTCAATAGTTTAATTATTTCTCTATTTATTTTTAGGCTTTTCTTCGATTGGCAAGAATGAGTGCAGCAGCAAGTTGGATTCCTAAACAGGCACACATGGTCACGTACTCTGATTTAATTTATGATTGCTGGATAAAAATCATTGAAAAGCTAGAAGAGGAGAATAAGAAACTCCCAACAACTGTATTTAGATACCTTTGTGGCCTTGAGGAATTAGAGGTAAAGACTATTCAAGAAGAGATTAGAGATGAGAAGATTTTACTGTCAAAGAGTGCAAAGGATGGTGATGCAATTGACATGTATGATCGAATCAAGCAGTTGAAGCAAGAAAAATTGATTCAAGATGCACTTCTTGAAGGCTTCAACAATTTGAATGAGTCTTCACCATGTAAAGACTGGGAGGAGGTGGTCAAAATGTATAACATCAATGATGTTGTTTATAAAACAATTTTAATGCTATGCGAGGAATGGATCAGATCTTGTTTGACGCGTGGAACAAAGAAAATGGCTTTTCCAGATGGAGCAATAAAATACATGCAATGGGCAATTCACCTTCAAAAGGAGAAAACTGAGCCTAGAGATTTGCCATGGTCAATCTATGTGGTAAGCCTACAAATGGAAGGCAATCTCTACTTGATGCGCCACTTCAATAATAAAGTGCCTATTGGCTTATGTGTTTTAGATATGACAAAAAACATTGGAGGCAATTTGAAGTGGAGTGAGGAGACATTTAACAATGCTTTGGATGGGATCTTGGCTATTGCTGGAGGGTCAATAGATCCTGGATTTGTCTTTCTTGCATTTGTGGATTTCACTAACTTCACAAAATTGCAATGTGCCTTTCACGCCATGGGAGATAATCTGAGCTACCATTGTTGTGGTGCATTGCATCACTTTCCATCAGCTCCTTGCAAAGGAGCAATTCAATTCCTAACAGTTATTGCCTTCTTGGGACAAGGCAATGCATTTGAAGACCTGAGAAGAAGATCAGAGGAACATCCCATGCCAATTGATTGTTCTCTTCTTCAAGTAGCAGATAACGATATGTCAGATTTGCAATATTTGGAGGCCAAAAAAAGAGCTTTGGTCAAGCACTACATTTGTACATATTGTTTTGAAGACCGCAAGCTTGTTGATGTTTTTGGTGATGGCTCCTTGGTTGCACAAGAAGGAATACAACAGAAAAAAGAAGTTATCTGCTTAATTGATAGTGTGGAGGCAAAAAGCGTGGAGACCATGCTGCTAGACTTTGTTAAGTCTCATGAAGATATAGAAAAATGGGCTGGACTTCAACAATCCACTTCGCAATCAGGCGACATTGTGCCTGTTACAGAGGAGTGCTCTCCACAAAGAGAAGAAGAACAACAACAACAACATCCTCTGTCAATGGAGGAATTTTTGGAAATGGAGACACGTATGTTTTGAGTTTCTTGTGCATGTTAGTGTTTCTTGTTATTGATTTGATACTCTTAATGTTAGATTTTTCTTTATATAGTATTGATTGAGTTTGTATTTTTTATCTCAAGCATTCAAGGTTTGAATGTAAATAGTAAATTACTTGAGTTTTTGAATGGTGGATCTTTAGACTAAAACTATAACATTTAATACTCACAAAGACTTAATTACTTAAGATCTTGAACTCAATAAGTTTTGGACCTTTTATCAATACCCCCTTGATATGATACATTAGATCGTAGCATGGTTAAATGGTGATGCTTCATAAATTGAACCTAGCTTAGACAGGTGCTAGAGCCTAAATTTAAACTAACCTTGCTAGAAGGGAGCTTATGTTTGGACTTTGAGAACTAGCATAAGTCATCAATTAGAGCATAGATTAGACATGTGGTGGTGGCCGGCCTTAGAGACCAAAATCTTAATGAGCTTGGAAAGGTATTTAAGTAACTCAATTTACTTAGTTTTAGTACTCATTAAAGGCATAGCTTGACAAAAGGTGGACCTTACATGGATCCTAATTTCAAGAGGTGTGGTAGACCTTTAAAACAAGCTCATATAGCTTGGACATGTGGTAGACCTTGCATGAAGACTAGTTTAGACAAGTGTGGTACACCTTGTAACCAACACCCATTTGTTATATTAGCTTGGACAAGTGGTGGACCTTGCTTTTATGTTTCAATGGAGCATATTTTGGACAGGTGGTAGACCTTGTTTCTCTCCATGCTTCAATGGAGAGAAACTTTAGCTTGGACAAGTGGTGGACCTTGTTTTTATGTTTTAAAGGAGCATATTTCGGACAAGTGGTAGACATTGTTTCTCTCCATGGTTCAATGGAACCCACCTTAGACAAGTGAAGTACCTTGAAACCAAACCCCCATAATACAACCTACTAAATAGGTTGGAAAATTGGTGGGATATGAAACCATCCATGATAGAGCATAGTATAGGTGAAAACGTAGTGGTCCTTATATCAATTACCCATGCATAGCTTGGACAAGTGGTGGAACTTGATTCTCTCTATGTTTCAATGGATCCTATCTTGGACTAGAGATATATCTTACTTAGTTCCATGCTTCAATGGATTGTAGCTTGGATAAGGAGTGGAACTTCAAACAAAACTCCATAGCATAGCATATATTAACAATTCATGGGTTTTATAGAGATTGTCTTGCCTATTTTGGAGAGTTGGTACACCTTTATTCTCCATTCTTCAATGGATCTGAGGTTGGACAAGCGGAGCTGGAGAAGTGGTCAACCTTAAAATGAAACCTCCCATGCTACAACCCATCATAGATCGTATATGTAGTGGACCTTGAAACTCTTTTATGTCCCTAGCTTAGAGAAGCATTGCACTCTTGATTATCTCCATACATGAAGGAAAGGTTGGACAAGTATTGGACCTTCAAACCAGAATCTCTATGCAATAATAGGCAAGTGGTGGATCTTGTTTTCTCCATGTTCCAATGGAGCCTAGCTTAGACAAACAATGGAGCTTGCTTCTCTCCATGTTTCAATGGATCCTAGCTTAGAAAAGTGGTGGAGCTTTGCTTCTCTCCATGTTCCAATGGACCATAGCTTAGACAAGTGGTAGACCTTGAAAAACACCCCCCGTATACAACATATTATGGGGTTTTCATGTTTCAATGGCTCCTAGCTTGGACAAATGGTAGAGCTTGCTTCTCTTTATGTTTCAATGGATCCAATCTTAGCCAAGTGGTGGACCTTGAAACAAGAATCCCCCCCCCCCCCATGTACAACGTATTATGGGTTTTGAAAGCACTGGGAGAAAATAATAGCTTTGATAAGTGGTGGACCTTTCTTCTCTCCATGCTTCAATGGAGCCGAGGTTGGACACATGTTGGAGAGAAGATGGTTGCCCATGAAATAAGACCATGCATGCTATAATCAATCATATGTTGTACACATGGTGGACCTTGCAATTGTTTTATATGCCTAACTTGGACAAGTGGAGGACCCTTGATTACCTCCAGATATCAACAACAAGCCAAGTTTGGACAAGTGTAGTACCACCAAACCAGAATCTATATGCTACAATAGAGTATAGGTAGGACACGCGATGAACCTTGATATCAAACCATCCATGCTACTAGAGATGATAGGTTTCACATGTGGTGGAACCTTGTATCAATGTTCTATGTGTAGTTTTTGACTAGTGATAGACCTTGAAACTAATCCCTCTAGGCTACAAGAAAAAAGAGATGGATGAGGAGGCTAGACTACTTTTGTTGCATCAATGCATCCCATGTTACCACATATACTATAGGGTTCTTGGATAAGTGTTGGATCTTGTGTGAATGCTCCATGTCTAGCTTGGACAAGTGGTGGACCTTGGTTCTCTCTATGCTTCAAATGGGCAATAGATTGGAGACACAGTGGCCTTTTTTTTCCAATGATTTTATTTTTTGGAAACCTTGGAGGCACCATGTAAGAGGCACTCTAAGTCTTCCATACAATGGACCTATTGGACTATAAAATAATGATATCTTTCTTTGATATTGTCATTATTTTATGCATAATATTTTCTTCTTTTTGCAGACACAAAGGAGTTAAGTGATATAAAAACTAGATGTATTTCACACTATGATTGGCATGAAGATCCTTTTGGGACACCAACTTTTCCTATTCCCAAAGATGTAATTTTCCATATTAACGGTGTGGATTTTGAAGTGCGACTTTCATGTATTGAAGGAGTTGGTTATGGGCTATTTGTGCATACTACCCTGGAAAGTGGTTTGACTATTCTAAACTATGGAGGGCATAAGTATAGATTTCAAGACTGGAAAAAGATATGCAAAATATTTCCAAGAGCTTATAAATATTCTCTTCTAGAGGATCCAAACATAAAAGAAGAGGAAGATCAATCATACATTATTGGTTGTGTAGAAGAAGGAAACGTGTCGGGCTATTTGTCAAGTTGAAGTAGGAGAAGAGTTGTTTGCTGACTATAACTTTACTTGACATTGTAAAGTATTGTACATGGATGGAAATCTCAAGTACATGCATCATTTTCATTTTTCATGGATGAAATCTCAAGTGAATATAACATTTGATTATTGTTTAGTTTATGCTCAGTGAGAATCTAGAGTGCTCTTATACTTTGTGTGTTGTCTAACATATTTGACTACCTTGGCCATAGAATCTTGATTCTACTCTAGATTTGTGATAAATCTTACCAAAATTTAATCAATGTCTAGGTTGGACAAGTGGTGGGGCTTCAAACATTACTGTCTTAAACAAGTGGAGTTATCTTACTTGAATAAGTGGTGGCCTTTGAATCCAAATCTAAGCCAAATCTTTAATTATTTTCTTGTAGTCTAGGTTGGACATTTGGTGGACCTTGTATCCATGTTTCCTCAACAAGGGCGGCTTTTAGTTTTCACTTTAAGTACTCATCTTTAATAAAGTAAAGGATGGAAAATGTTGAGTTAGTAGATTGTATTTTAGACAAGTGGTGTTTGGTGTAGGAATGCTGAAAATGGTTGCAAGGATTCTAACAACGACTTTACCTTAAATAAATTTCTTACTAGGAGCTCTACATATAAATATGGTGAATAAAATTCTAGTGGTTTTGAGATACCATTTGTGTGTGTGTTTTCTTAGATTCACAAACTGGGATAGATAATGCTCCTATGGTTCAGTCAACAACTATAGAATCCATAGATTCTATGGTTTCTAAAGTGCCCAAGATGGATGATATTTCTATACTAGAGTCTAGTGTTGTGCAACTTGAGCAAGCTTCGAATAATGAGAACCAAGAAATCGATGCTTCAAAAATGCAACATACATCAAAAGAGAGTGAAAAGTCCTAACGAGCTATTGCCAATTGGTACTACGTCATGTAGCGTAGATGTTGAGAAATCCATGCTTACAATTATATTGGATTTAAATGGTCTATTGTTGAAACGTTCCCCTCAACCATCCTCACACCACAACTCAGTGCAAATGGATTCAAAAAGATATATTATACTCAGGCCAGGTTGCATCCAATTCTTGAAGACTATTTTACAGAGGTTTAATGTTGCAATTTGGTCGACAGCTACTAGGAATAATGTGTATCAAATCCTTGCAGCACTAAACAACTTAGCTGAGGATACATTGCCTTTCTTTGCAATTTGGTCGCAAGATGTTTGCTACACCGCTCAAACTCAAAAATTGTTTAGACCCGACAATCCAAACATTGAGGCAATGTTCAAGCCTCTAGCCAAAATTGCCATGGGGTTTGAATGTGATCCACAAAGAACAGTGCTTATTGATGACTCTCCTTACAAGGGATGTATTTCACCAGCAAACAATTGCATTTTTCCACCACAATTTGATGCTGAGAAGATGGTTGACAATATGCTCTTGGAGGAGCTACTGCCATACTTGATTCAGCTTGATGAGAGAAGGGATGTGCGTGATTTAATTGCTTCTAATCGTTATGGACAACCTATAGTGACAAATGATAGTGAATACAAACAAATCATGGAGTATTGGAAGCAGAAAAATGATGTTTGGTCAGCTAAGGTGTTCTTTACAAGAAGAATACCACCTGCAAAAGGTGACAGAGATGAAACTACCATTGAAGACGCAAGTGACACAAGCCACCGCAATGAAATGAGAAGAGCCCAAATACAAGAGATCTTGGCAAAGGAGCGTACACCCATTGAAAGCATGAAGGCGTCACAATTGACCACTTTAGCTAGGCAATTGGGTTGTAACACAAAAGGAGTTTTGAAGGCAACCACAGCAAAGGCTTATATAAATAAGGTGAAAGCTGAGAACAATCTTCTAAGGCTGGATAGAAAGCAACCCTAAGGTACTAGTGACATGTCATATATTCTTGATACACATGCTTGAACACTCATGTGCATGGTATCTAACAAATCTTTCTTTTTATTCCTTCCTGCAAGATCTTCAAAGGATACTACTAGATGGAGCTCAATCAATAGAGATTTTGATATTTTTGCTCAAAATAATGAAGCAGTCACCTACATTTTTTGTTTATCAATTTCTTGAGAGACTTTCTTTTAGTTTGTAATCATCAAATGAAATGAAAAGTATCCTTCTTATTAAGATTGTTGATCTTTTTCTTGTTCAAACCTTTCAATTGTGATGCATAGTTTTGTTAGCATGAGATTGTGCTTTTTTAGTTTGAAAAAAACTGTCAAAGATCCAAGTCTTTTTGGCTTTACTTAAGTTATTAATTGTGAAAGATCCAAGTCTTTTTGCTTTACTTAAGTTATTGATTGCCTATGTAATAGTCCTTCAAACAATATCGGATGGCTTTCTTGCTCCCATGTCTCACATTGGTCTTTAGGTAAGACAAGTGGTGACCTTGAAAGTATGGTCTCATATCTCGATCAAGTGAAGAGACATGAAGCTTAAATATCACTACTATGTATCTAGTGTTAAACTCCATGAGACAAAAACTAGATAGCCAAATTGCAGTCGAGTTTAAGTGAAAAATCCATTTGAGCTAAGGTAAAACTTATAGTGCCTCATTTTTCTAGGATTCTACCCCATCAAGGAAGTTAGAATCTAGCACAAACCAATTAAGACTCTTTTGGAGCCTAGATAGGACAATTCGTGGAAATTATGAAACTTATTATTGAGTTAGAGTCTAGTTTAGATAAGCAAAAGATCTTCAAACCAGCACTTGACTTTCTTACTATTCAATATTCAAAGTCCCTTGAGGCTAACAAATTACATACCCACTTGTAACCTAACTAATGAGTAATTATATAGATCTAAGCAAGTATATATAATGAGTCTTCAAACTAATAATCCAAGGGAAGAGAGTAGCAAGGTCCACTACTTGTCCAAGCTCAGCTCTAGACAACATAGAAAGATGCTAGTAATACTAATTGTCTAATTATAGGCATGGAGAAATGATAGAAGGTTGACCACTTGTCCAACCTATCATCTCTAGTAAGATGGGAGGTTTGGCCTTAAGATTCACCATGTAACCAACCTATAAATCATTGTATTATGAAGAGTAAAAAAGCAAAGCTCCACCACTTGTCCAAGCTAGTTCTAAAATCCACATGGAGATAAGCAAGCTCCACAATTTGTCGAATCTCTCTTCCATTAAAACATGAAAAAACTCAGCTATGTTGTACAGGGGGACTTTTTTCCAAGGTCCACCACTTGTCCAAGCTAGGATCCATAGTAGCACGAGTGGTTTGGTCTCAAGATACACCACTTGTACACTCTATGTCATTATATTAAGAAGAACTATGTATTAAGGTCCACCACTTGTCCAACCTATAAGGTTATATCTTAAATGGTATCCTTTCTCACCACTTGAAATGCCCATGATATGTTTTACATGGGGGTTTCATTCCAAGGTCCACCACTTGTCCAAGCTAACTCTATTCAAACATAGAGAGAAGCAAAGGTCCACCACTTGTCCAAGCTAACTCTATTCAAACATAGAGAGAAGCAAAGGTTCACCACTTGTCAAAGCTAGGCTCCGTTGAAGCATGGAGAGAAGTAACCTCCATCATTTTTCCAAGATAGGTGCCATTCAAACATGGAAAGAATCAAGATCTACCATGTCTCCAAGATTCTAGGCTCCATTGAAACACCCTAAAACCATGATATTTTGTACATGGGGTGTTTACATTCAAGGTCTACCACTTCTCTAACATATTATACCTAGTAGCATGAGTGATTTGGTCTTAAGATTCACCACTTATCCACTCTATGTCATTATATTAAGAATAACTGGCTGTTAAGGTCCACCACTTGTCCAACCTATAAGGGTATATCTTAAATGGTATCCTTCACCACTTGTCAAGGTCCATCACCACTTTTCCAACCTATAAGGTTATAACTTGAATGATATTTTTCCTCATCGCTTGTAATGTCCATGCTATGTTTTACAAAGGGGTTTTGTTCCAAGACCCACCACTTGTCCAAGCTAACTCCATTAAAACATAGAGAGAAGCAAAGGTCCACCACTTGTCCAAGATAGGCTCCATTGAAACATGGAGAGAAGGATGATCCACCATTTCTCCAAGATAGGTTCCATTGAAACATTGAGAGAAGTAATCTCCACCATGTCTCCAAGCTAGGCTCCATTGAAATACCCTAAACCCATAATTTTGTACATGAGGGGTTTACATTCAAGGTCCACCACTTGTCCAACCTATTATCCCTAGTAGCAAGAGTGGTTTGGTCTCAAGATTCACCACTTGTACACTCTATGTCATTATATTAAGAAGAAATATGTGTTAAGGTCCACCACTTATCCAGCCTATAAGGTTATATTTTAAATAGTATCCTTTCTCACCACTTGAAATGCCCATGATATGCTTTACATGGGGGTTTCATTCCAAGGTCCACCACTTGTCCAAGCTAACTCTATTAAAACATATAGAGAAAGAAAGGTCCACCACTTGTCCAAGCTAGGCTCATTGAAACATGGAGAGAAGGAACCTCCACTGTTTCTCCTAGATAGGCTCCATTGAAACATGGAGAGAAATAAGCTCCACCATGTCTCCAAGTTGCTAGGCTCCATTGAAATACCCAATACCCATAATATTTTGTACATGGGGGGTTTACATTCAAGGTTCACCACTTGTCCAACCTATTATCCCTAGTAGGTTTGGTCTCATGATTCACCACTTGTCCACTCTATGTCATTATATTAAGAGGAATTAGGTGTTAAGGTCCACCACTTGTCCAACCTATAATGTTATAGCTTGAATGGTATTTTTTCTCACCACTTGTAATGCCCATGACATGATTTACATGGGGGTTTTGTTCCAAGGTACACCACTTGTCCAAGATAAATCTATTGAAACATAGAGAGAAACAAAGGTCCACCACTTTTCCAAGCTAGGTGCATTGAAACATGGACCTTAATACCAAATTATTTCTAGTAGCATGAGTGATATTTTGTACATGGGGGGTTTACATTCAAGGTCCACCACTTTCCAACCTATTTCCCTAGTAGGTTTTGTCCCAATTTCACCACTTATCCACTCTATGTCATTATATTAAGAATAATTGGGTGTTAAGGTCCACCACTTGTCCACCTATAAGGTTATATATTGAATGGTATTTTTTCTCACCACTTGTAATGCCCATGATATGTTTTACATGGGGTTTTTGTTCCAAGGTCCACCACTTTTCCAAGATAACTCTATTCAAACATAGAGAGAAACAAAGGTCCACCACTTGTCCAAGCTAGGCTCCATTGAAACATGGAGAGAATGATGCTCCACCATTTATCCAAGATAGGCTGCATTGAAACATGGAGAGAAGCAAGCTTTACCATGTTTCCAAGCTAGGCTCCATTGAAACACTCTAGGGGGTTTTATTTCAAGGCCCACCACTTGTTTAACCTATTATCCCTAGTAGCATGAGTGGTTTGGTTTCAAGATTCACCACTTGTACACTCTATGTCATTATATTGTGTTAAGGTCCACCACTTGTCCAACCTATAAGGTTATATCTTAAATGGTATCCTTTCTCGCCACTTGAAATGCCCATGATATGTTTTACATGGGAGTTTCATTCCAAGATCCACCACTTGTCCAAGCTAACCATATTCAAACATAGAGAGAAACAAAGGTCCACGACTTGTCCAAGCTAGGCTCCATTGAAACATGGAGAGAAAGAACCTCCACCATTTCTCCTAGATAGGCTCCATTAAAACATGGAGAGAAGTAAGTTCCACCATGTCTCCAAGATGCTAGGCTCCATTGAAATACGCAAAACCCATGATATTTTGTACATGGGTGATTTACATTCAAGGTCAACCATTTCTCCAACCTATTATCCCTAGTAGGTTTGGTCTCACAATTCACCACTTTTCCACTATATGTCATTATAATAAGAGGAATTGGGTGCTAAGGTCCACCACTTGTCCAGCCTATAAGGTTATACCTTGAATGGTATTTTTTCTCACCACTTGTAATGCCCATGACATGCTTTACATGGGGGTTTTGTTCCAAGGTTCACCACTTGTCCAAGCTAATTCTATTGAAACATAGAGAGAAACAAAGGTCCACCACTTTTCCAAGCTAGGCTCCATTGAAACATGGACCTTAATACCAAATTATTCCTAGTAGCATGAGTAATATTTTGTACATGGGGGGTTTGAATTCAAGGTCCACCACTTGTCCAACCTACTTTTCCTAGTAGGTTTGGTCGCAAGATTCACCACTTGTCCACTCTATGTCATTATATTAATAATAATTGGGTGTTAAGGTCCACCACTTTTCCAACCTATAAGGTTATATATTGAATGGTATTTTTTCTCACCACTTGTAATGTCCATGATATGTTTTACATGGGGATTTTGTTCCAAGGTCCACCACTTGTCCAAGCTAAATCTGTTCAAACATAGAGAGAAACAAACGTGCACCACTTGTCCAAGCTAGGCTCCATTGAAACATGGAGAGAATGATGCTCCACCATTTATCCAAGATAGACTCCATTGATACATGGAGAGAAGTAAGCTCCACCATGTCTCCAAGATGCTAGAGTCCATTGAAATACCCAAAACCCCTGATACTTTGTACATGGGGGGTTTACATTCAAGGTCCACCACTTGTCCAACCTATTATCCCTAGTAGCATGAGTGGTTTGGTCTCAGGATTCACCACTTGTCCACTCTATATCATTATATTAAGAAAAATTGGTTTTCCATATCTAAATGGATCTTTGCTTGGATAAGTGGTAGACCTTGAGACCTAAATACCCATTCTACACTAGAGCATTGGTTAAGCCTTATGCACTTCAAGCATACCTTTAAAAACAAGTAGTAGTTATTAGTTGACTTAAGTCTAGTTGAACTCCATGGTATTGAGACTAAGAGAGAGTGTAGCATAAAAAAGAGTCAGGATTTTAATTTGACTTTCTTTCTATTAATGAGTAGATCATAGATGGATTTTGGTATCTAATAAAACCTTAGGGTAGACAATGTAAAACTCATGTCTATTGTTGTGTTTGCATTAAGTGTTCTTGTTCTTTAATTTCAGAACCATTACAGAAAAATGGATTGGCTATATGCTGGCATAAATTGAAGAAAACTATTGAATTACCCATCCAACCTCCTCCAAGACCTTGTCCAAGGAATAAATCACCTCCTTATCACCTACCACTTGCTTTCAAGGACATCAAAAGAGTACTTATCTTGGATCTAGAGGGGTTACTTCTCAAGACAGTTGAAATGAAACATGGAGATTCTATGCCATCTTGGGCTCAACACATGCGACTTGTGGAGGACAAAGATGAATTTTATCATGTGGTGCGACCAGACGCACAAAGTTTTTTGGATTTTTGTGCTGAATACTTTGAGCTATGTATATGGAGTTGCTATAACTTAACAAGGGTGCAACGCATCACACAAAAATGTTTTCCTGAGCAGTATACCAAGTTCAAGGTGTTTATGAGTAACGAAAATTACCAAAATCCAAATATCATGTTAGGATTTACAAGGGTTTGTCACAAAAATCTGAGTGATATTTGGAAGATATTTGAGGATTTGGATGCAAACAATACCTTAATTTTTGATGACACTCCATATAGGGTGATGTGGAACATACCAGGGACATATATTATATTTCCAAAGATGTGGAGGCAAACTTCCGAGCAACTTCAAAACTTCTTGTAGAGAACCATAATTCCATGGTTGGTAGGATGGTTGTATGCAAGAGATAAGAGAGTCTATACATACAACACAATTGTAAATCAGTATAGTGATTCTGAGACAAATTATGTCCTTGGTGTGTACTTGTCAACACGAAAGCATTGAATAAATATGGCCATAAGATGCTTTTTTTATTCTAGTGTGTATCTTTCAACATTTGTATAATTTGATATAGTCTTTTTTTTTTTTTTAAAGGTGTGTCAATTTTATGAACACTTGAATGGAGTGCACCCTACTCTAAGGGGACTTCAATGTACTATTGGAGTGCATCCTATTGTAAGGGGACTCTGATGTATTGCTAGAGTGCACCCAAATTTTTGGGGACTCATTTTTTATTTGATTGGGGCCTATGTTGGGTCATATAGTAAAAGAAATTCATTTTTTGTCAATTCATATGGAGGTTGCATTTATTTGGAACTATGAAAGAATTGATGTTTGATGTCAAAATAAAACTTGTAAGTGTGGATCAGAGAATTCATGGACTTTAAATATGTGAGAGGGATCTTTTTCTTGGGCACAAATGTTTGCTTCAAGAATTTTGTCATTACATACTTTATGTGAAAGAGTTTTAGAACCTAAAAAACTTTGAAAACAAAACTATGGAATCTAAGTGCATGTATTCTTGAATGGCTTGAAAGTTGATGTATACATGCATGTTGCCTTGATGAAGATTTAGATCTGACAAGATGGAAAGATATAATTCTTGGACGTTACCTTTGTCAATTTGGTAATTACATATTTAACTTTCTTTTAATATGGGTGGAAAATATATTATTATGTGCATTTGGAACCTAATTGCTTGACCTTCAAACCAAGATTCCTATGTTATTTTTTCATATACTTTTTTGTAATGAATTAAGATTGTGGATACAAGGTCCACCACTTGTTCAAGCTAGATCTAAAAAAGTATATATACTGAGTCTTCAAACTAGTAAACCAAGGAAAGAGAGAAGCAGGGTCCATCACTTGTCCAAGCTCATCTCTAGACAACACAGAGAGATGTTATGTCTACTAATTGTCCAATATAGTCATGGAGAAATGATCGAAGGTTGATCCACTTGTCCAACCTATCATCTCTAGTAAAATGGGAGGTTTGGCCTTAAGATTCACCATGTAACCAAGATATACTTCATTGTATTATGAAGAGTAGAAAAGAAAAGCTCCACCACTTGTCTAAGGTAGTTCCAAAATCAACATGGAGAGAAGCAAGCTTCACCATTTGTCCAAGATAGGTTCCATTAAAACATGGAAAATCTCATATATGTTGTACATGGAAGCTTTTTTCCAAGGTCCACCACTTGTCCAAGCTAGGATCCATTAAAACATGGATAGAAACAAGGCTCCACAACTCGTCCAACCTTTATAGCTGCGAAGTGTACCGGTTGTCTAAACTAGACATGGGAAAATAATAGAAGGTCCACCACTTATCCAATATATTATCTCTAATAGCATGGGAGGTTTGGTCTCAAGATTTAGGAATTGGCTGACCTGTATTTCATTGTATTATGATGAATTTGGTTTTAAAGTCAACTACTTATCCAAGCTATAAGTTTATATCTTGAATGGTATTCCTTCCCATCACTTAGAAAACCAATGATATGTTGTACATGGGGGGGTTTGTTACAAGGTCCACCACTTGTGCAAGCTAGTTTCATTGAAACATGGATGAAGACAAGCTCCACCATTTGTTAAAGCTAGACTCCATTGAAATCTAGAAAATCCATTCTATGTTGTACATGGGGTTTTTGTTTTAAGGTCCAACACTTGTCCAAGCTAAGATCCATTGAAACATGGAGTAGAGAAACACTCCACCACTTGTCCAAGCTAGGCAACATTGATAGTAGTTGGTTTAGTTTGAAGATCCACCACGTGTCTAAGCTAACTCTATTGAAACATAGAGAGAAGCAAAGGTCCACCAACTGTTCAAGCTAGGCTCCATTGAAACATGGACAGAAGCAAGCTCCACCATTTCTCCAAGATAGACTCCATTGAAACATGGAGAGAATCAAAGGTCCACCATTTCTCCAAGCCAAGATCTAGTTGTCCAACCTATAAGGTTATATCTTAAATGGTAATCTTTCTAATCACTTGGAATACCCATGATATGTTTTACATGGGGGTTTTGTTCCAAATCACCACTTGTCCAAGCTAACTCTATTGAAACATAGAGAGAAGCAAAGGTCCACCACTTGTCCAAGCTAGTCTCCATTGAAACAAGGAGAGAAGCAAGCTCCATCATTTCTCCAAGATAGGCTAGCATGGATAAGTGCACCTTGAAACCAACCTTCCTATGAGGCAATAGAGCATATGCTACATATTTTATGTATGCCCCATGCCTCAAATTAAGAAGTTATAGATTAGAAGTGGACCTTGCTTGAATGTCACATGCAATAAATTAAGGAAAAATAGCCAAGTGGATTGTATTCCTCAATGGATCCTTGCTTTCACAAGTTGTGAACCTTGAGTCACTTTTACATTAACTTGGACAAGTGGTGGACCTAGAAACCAAGCTCTCCATGTTGAGATAAGTTGTAGGTAGGACAGTAGAACATAGACAACGATAATGGATGCAATATACTCCTCTCCTAATAATCCAATTGATTGAAACCTTGGTATTTTAGTTGTTTTCATTGTGTATTGTATGTGCATAAAGTGGAATGAGACCTTAAGAAAACTCAAATTTTTGACAAAATCTCTATATTTTATACATGATATATTGAAAGTTGTCCAGCCTAGGAATTGGGATTTTCCCACTTTACCTAATATGGTCTTTTCAATCTGCATCTTTCAATGTTGGTAGTTTTTGCCGTTGAACTTCTCAATCTTGAGCTTCTCTTCCTCCGCCATAACTCCCACTCAATTCAAGGAATCCTTTCCTTGAGATAATTTAGCTACGAGCAAACCTTGCTCTGATACCAGTTGTTAGGAAATAAGACGTAGCTAAACTTGATTTTTGAGTAGATTACTTAATGGAGAGAGATAGATTTCACACACAAGAGATTATAGAGTAGAGCGAGAGAGAGAGTACACACGATATACGTGGTTCACCCAATGTGGGCTACGTCCATGGGAAAGCAGCCACTCAATGGCTTTAGTACTTCAAAACAAGAAGTAGTTTACAAAGGGATTATACCCTTAATGGAGCTCCCGCATTGCTTCACTCTCACCACCTCACACTCACCTTGCAGCATCAACTTCATGCTCTATGAAATGTGTGTAGAAATGGCCTCCTTTTATAGGCCAAAAGAGCTGCCCTCTCTTATGAGAGACAGCCATGTGTAGCCGCCCTTGTGCAAATAAGTCCAAATCGGACCCTCCAATCCGCCCATGTGTGGCCTCCCTTGAGAAGACAAGTCCGCTTTTGAATTCGGCCACCGGCCACCGGCCATTGACTTCCGACCACCGGCCAGCTGCAACTGACTTCCGACCACCGGCCATCGGCCATTGACTACCGGCCACCGGCCAACCGACCGGTTGTTTTCCGACCACTTTCCGGCCATAATATTCCGGCGAAAAAGAATATTCCGACGAAAAAAAGTCTCAGGGGCCTCCGCCCCCGAGGCCTCTAAAGTTGCCCCTGATTCTTGTCCGTGAAAATTTTGGTTTCCGGTGAGTGATTTTCCTTCACGCACGATGGCTTCTCCTCATAATGGGGGCCTTACAAATATGCGTTTTTACCACATAAAATTACAAGGGTAAATCAGGCTCCATACTTAACATACAAAACCAACTCTAGAAAAGTGGTCCCAAGCTAGGGCCTTTAGAGAATTCACTCTAGTAAAGTGGTATAAAACTTGGACAACCAATCAAACCAATCTTTACACCAAACCTTCCAATCAAATCCCACAGAGAGAGGACAAACAATTACTTGGCAACACAAGATCTATTCCACAAGACTCTAGAGACTAAAAAACAACTCAAGCATGGCAAAA
Organism: Adiantum capillus-veneris; assembly: GCF_014529385.1. Taxonomy (NCBI): domain Eukaryota; kingdom Viridiplantae; phylum Streptophyta; class Polypodiopsida; order Polypodiales; family Pteridaceae; genus Adiantum; species Adiantum capillus-veneris. The sequence goes on along the minus strand of NC_140942.1, from coordinate 143,255,587 downwards.
AAAAAGACAAATTTCATGAACCTAGTAGCACCTAACATAATTCAACCATATTTAATGTCGATGCAAGACAATGGCATTGCACTTCCTCATCCATAATAAAAAAGGAATCTTACCAATTATTGAGCGACCTTATCTGAGCGAATTAAAAATCGAGAAAATTGATTCAAGAAATAACTTCATATGCACCTCTTTACGTTTAAATTAATACACGTGTGTATATATTTGTATTCATTTGTAGACATATGGATATATATAAGTAATGTGCTCTAATACAATGTTTAAATGATTATTTTCAAAAAAAAATCGATAAATACATTTTATATGTGAGATGTGTTGTTACTTGTGTAGCCAAATCAAACTCTTCAAAATAGAAAAAGGAGAAAAGAGCCCACTTTTACATAATATAATAGTAAGACCTTAGAGACCCACCACAAACATTGCATCTCTTCGTTTTGCACATTGTTAATGGAGAAAATCCATAATCACAAGAAGTAGCTACTATAAATATCCGCTACAAGTATATATTTGGTACTCATGGAAACTAAGGTAAGTGCTAGTTATCATCCACAAAGACATTGCATCATTGCCCTCCAATTGGAGAGCCATAATCTTACCACTTAAGTAACCAAATCACTCTTCAAAACAACAAAAGAATCAATTTGCTATAATAGAGTAGTAATACCTTAGAGTTTTACCACATTTTAAACATTACACCTCTTCACTTTGAACATTTTCAATACAAAAAATCCATGATCACAAAAAGTCGCTACAAATATCCACTATAAGTGTACGTATGGTAATCATGAAAAATAAGATGAGTTGCACTCAATATCCACAAAGACATTGCATCGTGGTTATTCATCTTAAAAGACATAATTGTACTGCTTGTCTAATGCCATCCTTTTAGCAACCACCTCAATGTACACTGGCAATACACTAACATAAAACAAGAAACAATATTAATTACCAATTTAACTGTAAAACTACACCATACACAGATGATATGAAAATCAAAACCAGATACATAGCCATCAAAGTCTCAAAAATGAAAAGTACTCTAAAATCTATGAAAACCATAAACAATGTCCTACTAGAGGGTGGAAGCCTCACAAATCATCAAACGGATTACCACCTAAAATTTGTCCCCCTCATCATCCACATCTTTGGAGGTAGAAGACTCCTCTTTGTCTCGCTTTTCGAGTGAAGCAAAGGCGGCACACATGATGCAATCAGATCCTCATCACTATCAATAGAAGCACAAGCACGTCTTGTAACCAAACAAGCAGCAAGAATAGGAGCGGTCCCACACCCAAAGTCCAAACATATACCCTTCAGCCTACACAACATTTCCGCAGAGCATGCCAATAGACCATGGCTCCTCTGCAATGCACCATGCCATGGCTCTCCTGACGAAGATAAAGATCAAGGATCATCAGGGAGGTAATGCTTCATTAGTGAGTCTGTTGGTTTCATGACCAATAAGTGAAATTGGCGTGCTCTCCATAATAAAACATGGTGGATGGACGCCTCTTCTATGAAACAAAAATACTGTAGAAGTTTTGCACCACATGTACCTAAAAATTAGAGTGTCACATAGTGAAATCTCACCACATATCATCTCAATAAAGTTTAAAAATGTTACCTCAACTCTCTCTCCATAGCTCTCTATGTAGCCATATGAATCGTGGTGCATAATAATAATGTGATGATGCACATGCATATCAACTCCACATAACTTCTCAACCCATCAAAGAGTATCTGCTAGAGAAAACCAACTAAATTTTATAAGCTATAATATAAAATCAATATAATCAATTTAAAAAAAGATTACAAATGATAGAAAAACAATAAAATTAAACAACAAAATATTGAGAAGAAAAATCATACATGCATCTGAAGCCATAACAAGTAACCATCCCGAATCTGCAAGTGTACTATGAACCAAATGGACACCAATGCAAACATGCTCCTCACTACAAAATCCCATGGTGTTCATGTGTTCGATGGATGATGCAAACCTCCAAAAGGAAAGTCTAAGAAAATGAAATCTTCTGCCCATGCCATAGTAGGTCCACATCTAGTATATAACATATCCAATGCATGTGCCTTGAGCACGTGTTCATGAATAGGCACCTGTACAAGGTTACGTATACCTGCAAAATCACATGCGATAGCTATGTAATCCCCAACCACTACCATACATCTTCCATCTCTCAAAGAAGCCAAAGAACCAAAAGGAATCTCCGTAACATACACATAAGAAAACACTTTCTTTGGTCTCTTGGCGCCACCTCTCCCTACATCGACACCCACAAAAATTAATGTCAAATAAATATTCATAATGTGAATTAATTTTTGCATCATTAGATAAAGCATTAAAAAAAAGACTAAAGTAAAAATAAAGACAACCATGTAATGGTAAAGTGTCCTCCATCATAGCCTCACTAGCAAAATTCACTTCTATACCTATAGAGCGGGCATCTGCTAGAACAAGACATGACAAAACTAATCATAACACAGCACCATTCATGTATATAAACATGATTACAATTTTAAACCATAGCCACCTATTGGTATTTTTTCTTTGTCTTGATGCACAAGCGAAGGATTATTGGACCTTGATTCCTTAATTTGTACATCATGAATCTCTCTCTCGTGCATCAGGACATGCCCATGCACCATGTCCCCCCACCAAGGACAATGATCCAACTCCCACCCTAAGAACTGATGCATAGCGGGAGGCCATATGCATACTTCTCCACTAGCAATAGCCACCCATTGTTTTACCATAATAGGGATGGAGGAAACGTGACCTTGAGATTTCAAATGAGAGAGGTATCTATCTAAAAATATAAACAATTAAGAAAACCCAAAACGAGCAAAGGCGCCGAAGGCATGCCCTGGCTGACCCTGAGGAGACGAACGCGCTACACCGGCGCACCGGCAAAGTTGCCATTCACCGGCAACACAACCACGAATCCCTCTTCAATAAACCATAGGTTATTATCATCATTTTTCAGTTTTCCCCCAAGCCTTGTAAATTTCCCTCTCTCTAGGTGATGGTCACAAATGCCCACCTAGAGGTTTTCATTTTAATAACTCCCAAGACAAAGCAAGGGTCAACCACCCAGGGCCCACTGCCTTGGTTTGTCTCCCCGATTAGCTTACCCTAATCAAGCCAGATTACCCTAATCTAAAGCAGCCAGCACCTATAAAAGGGCACTGAGAGGTCACTATCGGGGGGAGGTAGCTCATGAGAGGTCAACACTTGGTAGAGTTTGAGGGGGAGGAATTGGAAATGTTTGCGTCACAAGAGGGGGGGTCTAGTGTAATGGTTTGTTTTGGGAATTGCATCATGTGAAGGAAGCTATGTCCACCTCTCGACTCCAATGGTCGATGCGCACACACACACATTCTTGGTAGCAAGTTTCACATCACCGAGTCGTCTCTACAGAACTCACCAAGTAGGTTCACCATCTCTCCCTCTATCTCTCTATCACCACAGTGTGTCACCTCATTGGAAATAAGATCATTTGTAAATATGGCAAGAAGTAATTCTCCCTCACACCCCCAAGGGCTTTCATCATCTGTTCATTCTCTCTATCTTCTGTGTGTGTGTGTGTGTGTGTGTGTAAGTTCATGATACCTCACATCACCGTCGTCTACGTCATAGCCACTCAAAGCTAGGTGGTGCCCCTATTCGCTTTACCGTGAGGGGCTCGCGGCATGCATCGGTTCCCGGCGTTTACGAGGCCGTCAGGATTCTTGTCGCGCTTTGCACTCGTCAGCACAAAGGGGTCATACATATGGACTACCATTGTGGGCTAGCCAACAACATTATGCACATGGTCAAAGTGAACCCACAAGTTCTGGAGATTTCCTCTTGGCCTCATACAATTGACCAAAACCACACCCATACCGGGGCCTGTACTAGACATCTTGAAAATGTGGTGTTGTTGACCACCTCCCAACTGTCCTGGAAATTCAACAATATGCACAAATGGGTATCCACATTTTATTTTTAGATCAAGAACAACCTCCAACCCTTTTGATGAGACACACTTAGCTCTTTCTTCCCAGTCCAAGCTTCTTTGCACACGACGCTTGCTTGAAAGAGGATTGACAGTATCAAGAAAGGTTGAAAATTCATCATCCCCAATATGACTTATTTGGTTCGAATTCAAATCCCTGAGCTTGTCCATGATAGTTTCTTCTATTGTCCCTCGCTCCAATTGCTTTGCAGTGGTGTATGGGTCTAAAGTTGCTCGTGTAAACGATGATTCACCAATTACTTGCTCCATAGCTCAGCTATGTCCTTCACCTGTAGGGTGTTTGTGAAAGCCCAAGTGGATTGCACACCTGGTAGTAGAGATTCTATTTGCAATAATACAATAATAAATGAAGAAGGCACATGGACCAACACACTCTCGCATCTTTCCACGATGTGTGAAAGAGAGTGTTCCATTTCGCCACTCACCAATCCCTTTGCTACAGAACGAGACAATATTCCTTTCCACTATGTTTCATTATAAAATTTAGATCTTAGAAAGAACGGACATTCAACATTTGCACATCGTATATGACCAGAGCATCTGCTAAATTGGACTATCCCATTCTATACTTACACTGTGAGCCTATTTAAAAAAAACCCACCCCCCTCTGTATGTATACATTTTTATACATTTTGGTCTTTTAATAATCCTCTCCGGTTAACTCACGTGATATCATACACATTCTAAAAAGTGACCTCCCCGGGCCTGGTCCAAAGCATTGTACCAGGACTTGGCCTTCACTTTTATCAGTAGAGGAAAAATTCAAAGCCGTGAGGCGTCGTCATCCTTGTTGGAAACAACACAAGCGATGTCGAAATCATACAGAAAGTCGGTGGTGAGATCTTCTCCCTTCTTTTAGCTGAACGTGGGGAAAGAAACACTTGCCATGCTTGTAACTCAGGAAATTACAAACTTTTTTTTTTATCGTATTAACAATAGTAGCAGCTCATAGCGGCTTTCTACAGAGTTGGGTCGATAGATTAAAATAGGATAAAGAATGGATCAAAAAGCTAGAACAGAATAAAGATGCTTACATCAAAAGAGTGGTAGTAGTCCAAAAGGGGCAAGATGATGGGACGTGGAGATCTCAGGATTTCATCAAGCATCTTGGCTCCGAATAACAAAACAATCTTTTGTTGGTAGAATATCTTCCTATCAATATACACGTTTACATGCATGTGTTGCAAGACACGGAAAGGAAATACTTCTGACCTATTGTTATTATCCATGCCAGGTGTAGGGCAAGGATCTTGATCACTAGGGTTGTGTACCTCAGGCGTTGACGAGGTGACACCTTCACCACATGCTTCTACTTCTTGTAGAAATACGCACAATCCTCCACATTAGGTTGAAAACAGACTGGGCGAGAAGAGTCTACCTCAATCGGCTTTCTATTCTGCATGCGGCGACGGTGCTTGGGTGGTCGAACTTCATTTGAACTTTCCACGCCTAGAGAGACTGTAGGTCCACTTGCGTCCACACCAAATGCTTTAGGCCTCCAGACTTAGACTTTGTGGTTGATGTAGTTGACGACTCCTCCCCAAGCATTAGAGAGAAAACACTTGGTGCTACAGAAAATCTGAATGTCATGAGAGTGCCGCAGTTTTCAAAAGAAAAACTCACCGTTCTTTCTTCACTTCTTCTATCGGCACTCATTGACAGAATGCGTTGGTTGACAGTGACGATGGAAATTTGGAATGGCGGCCTCTACACCAAAACAAACTCCATTGCGCCACAAGGGAAATGAGATGAGGGCACCACCTAGTCTTGGAAGCGTGGACTAGGACCGCTACACAAAGAGAGAGAGAGAGAGAGAGAGAGAGAGAGAGAGAGAGAGAGAGAGAGAGAGAGAACTATCACTATGAATGAAGCATTAACCTTAGTGTGTGTGCAAGGAATGGATAACTTCAAGCACACCCAACACAAATAGTATGTAGATTACTAAACAACAACTCAAGAATTAGCCAAAATCACATCAAGCACTCTCACACACACATAAAAGATCTCTCTTAATTAACATAAGTAAGAGGAGGTGAGGTTACTAGCATAAAACAATTTGCACTCTAGAATGTGCAAGAATAGAGTGAATGAATGAGCTTTATGGGCTCATGATGATTGATACAAAGACTCAATGGGGCTGAGGGATACTTGAAATTACAAAGGGGGGGGCTCTTTATATAGGAAAGAGAGTGATTAGGAGTGAGGTTAAGATCCAAGTGCAATTTGTACAAATGAAGCTTGATTAGGGACATTCAACCAATGAAGAAGCTCCTTCCAAGTGATTTGTTGACCAATTTGCAACTAATTGGCTCCATCATCACTTGTGTTGTCTTCACTCCTTCCTCCATAGCTTGAGTCCAAGAGATTCCTTATTTTAAAATGTAAAGAATCTACATAAAATCAATGCATATCTAGTAATAATAGAAAGGGGTTGAATGAGAACTTATGAATTACAACAAGATTAAGCATGATTTGAGAGGTGATTAGAAGAGGAATTTGTGATAGTTTTTTGAGCTTGAGAGAGAGGAGGAAGGAGGGGAGGGTGAGAAGACTAATGGCTGATTTTTAGAGAAGGTCTCAATGTGGAAAAGGAAGGGTGTGTGTGTAAAGGTAGAGGGGGTGGTCTCCACCACAGTTGAAAATACTGGTGTCTGCCATTTTGGACATATCTCCTAGACCGTAGATGCAAAAACTATAAAAAAAATATGGTCAGAATCTCTAGCTCATCAGCTACAACTTTGATGAAGATAACTTTTCTTGGATCGGAGTGGAAGTATTTTTTAAAAATCCAGAAAAATCATGTGTCTGTTTCCTTCCTTTACCAAGTATTCCGCTTGGGTCCCATCTGTTTGAATCATCATATGGCTCCAAAGGCATGATGATATGAGCCACTCATGACCCTTGAATCATGGGTGCATGGCTCCACAACCACATCATATCTTTTCTTTTCACATTTACATATTTTCCCTTTCCTTTACCACTAGGTTCTCCCTCTACCTTTCACCTCCAGTGAACTAATCAATAAAAAATTCCCATCAAATCATTTTTTTGAATTTTTCCAAGAGGTTGTTCTCACTCTTTCTTTTATTGTAAACCTCTAGAAGTAAGGAAAACCAACAAAATATAGTAAACAAAAATTTGTGATAGGCTCGGATCATAGCCCCCCCAAACCTGGCTAGGGGTATTTATGCCTCTAGCCTACTTTCTTTGATCTTGGGCTTGACCTTATCCTGATGTGATAAGGCTTTAGACGCCATCCATTTCTCCTGGTCTTGTGCACTTTACCATCAATGTCTTGAAGTCTGTAAGAGCCATTTTTGAACTTTTTGGTGACCAAGAACGGGCCTTCCCATTGAAAAAGAAACTTTCCATCCTTACGAGTGTCGAAGCGATTGTCATATCGAAGCACCAGAGATCCCTTTTTGATGTCTTTGGATGCTAGCTTTTTGTTGAACTTTTCTCTGCGCTTTTCTGCTTCTTGAGAATAGTGGTTGATGAATTCTTCACGATCCAATTGCAACCTCTCTAGATCCATGATCCTTTGATGTACTTTCTCCTTTTGAGAGCCTACCTGGCTACCCAATATTCGAAGACTTGTTAACTTCACTTCAATGGGTAAAAGTGCCTCCTTTCCATGAACCAAATGAAAGGGTGTGTACCCTAATGTGGTTTTGAAGGAGGTTCTATAGGCCCATAGAGCTCCATTCATGTGTTTGTCCCAATCTTGGCGCCTGGCATGTACCTGTTTGGTGAGAATTTTGCAAATGATTCCATTTACTTTTTCCACCAAGCCATTGCACTGAGGGTAGTAAGGAGTAGAGTGTTGATGCTGAATATTTAGCTTCTGCATGAGTTCTCCTACCAAGTCTGCTATAAATCCTGGTCCTCTATCAGATAGTATTTCAAGAGGGGTGCCAGACCGGCAACAAATGTGTTCAAAGATGAACTGACTCACATCCTTAGCAGTAATTCTATTGGTTGGCATAGCCTCAGCCTATCTAGTCATGTAGTGTACTCCCATAATGATGTACTCTTTACCTGACTGAGTGCGTGGTAGAGGCCCTATGGCATCAATTCCCCACTTCTCAAAGGGCCCATATACCTTTATTGGGTTGTGAGGTTCAGCTATGAGCCGTCGTGGTCCTGCTTTCTGACATTCATCACATGTTTGACACCAGTATTTGACATCGCAATGAAGACTTGGCCAAGTAAACCCAGCTTGTAGAACCTTTCTACTAGTGATGTCGTGTGCAAAGTGTCCTCCGCACACATGATCGTGACAAGCTTTTAAAATCTCTTCAATTTCACTCTTCAAAGGCACTCTCCTAAGCACACCATCCTTACCAAGACAATACAAGTTATCATTTACTATGCGATACCTGGTAGCTTTCCTAGCTAACCATCGCCTTTCCCCTACATTCAAGTGTTTAGGAGCCTCTCCTTACTCCAAAATGTGCATAATATCTTCTAAGTCCTCCTTGCCTTGCCGAAGGGGAAGTTGGATGGACACTGCTCCCACTATTGACTCATTTAACTTCGATGATGCTAGGTGGTCTGCCTCCTTGTTCTGGTCTCTTGGCACATGATGTACTTGTGCCTCCCTAAATCTCCTCATAAGAGCTTTGGCTTCTCTCATTTAAGTAGAGAGATTGGCATTTTTGCAAGCCCATGTACCTTGCATTTGCCTTACCAAAAGCATGGAGTCACCAAAAGCATTTAATATCTCAATTGAATTATCCAGGCACCAACAAAGGCCATGAATTAGAGCTTGATATTCTGCTTCATTGTTGGAGTGGACATCTTCTAGAGTGATCCCTTCACCGTGGATACTCTCTCCCAATGGAGATAAGACCACGATGCCTGGAGCTGCCTTATCCTTGGTTCTCTTGTATGATCCATCAAAGTAGAGGCTATAAGCATTGACCAGAGCCTCTAGAGCTGGAGGTGGTGGAAGTTCCTTTCTCTTCAAATGGAAAACTTTTTTATAGCACTTGTTTGTTAAAATGTCGGCTAAGCATGCTCGAGTTGTTCTTTCAACCTGTATTGTATAATTAAACTCTTGAAGTCGCACCACCCACTTTGATATTTTGTCAGAGATTTCCATATGTTGTAGTGCGTAGGGAAACATATCCTCCAAAGTGATAATTACAAACCTCTTTGGCAGCAAGTATGGCCGATACTTGGTTACCGCAAACATGAGGGCTAACACTAGCTGTTCCATCAGGGTGTAGGCCTTCTCTATGTTTTCCATGAGGCGGCTAGCAAAATACACAGGCCTCATAAAGGATGTTTTTGGATCTTTTTGTAGGAGGGCAGCACCAATGGCTTCTTCTCCCACACTAGGGTTTACAAATAATGTTTCTTCCCAACAAGGTTGGAGGATTACAGGGAGTGACCCTAACATTTTTTTATCTCTCTAAAATGCCCATCACTTTCTTCACTCCAAACAAGCGTCTCTTGACGAGTCAGCTGTTGTAGAGGAAATATCACTTGGGAGAGTAAGTGTATGAATCTACTCAAATATCTTAGCTTTTGCAAGAAAGAGATTAATTGTTTGATGGAAGTTGGGAGAGGTAGATTTAGCAATGTTTCTATATTTTCAGGATCTACCTCGATTCCATCAATGGACACTACATGCCCCAATAGTGTAACCTTGCTTTCCCCAATGTGACATTTGTCCTTGTTTAGTTGTCCACCCAGCTTAGCTAAACGAGTAAATCATTCATCAATCTTGCCAAGATGCATACTTTTGGAGCTGTAAATACAAAATTCATCTATGAAAACCCTTATGGACTTACCAAACTAAGGTGGGAAGACCATGTTCATGAATCGTTGAAAGGTGGCTGGAGCGTTGGTGAGACCAAAAAGCATGACTTGAAATGCAAAACAGCCCCATGGTGTGATGAAAGTAGTCTTTTTCTGGTCCTCCTCTGCAATGCGTATTTGAAAGTAGCCGGAGTAGCCATCACACACTGTGTATCGCTCATGGCCTGCTACTTCATTTAGAATCTCATCTTGAAATGGGAGAGGGAAGTGGTCCCTTTTTGTTGCAACATTTAGTGGCTTGTAATCCACGCACACTCGCCATTTACCATTCTTCTTTGGCCTCACCACTACTGGGGAGACCCATTCTGAATCTTCTACTGGGTATATGAATCCTGCTTCTAAGAGTCTCTTCACCTCGAACAACAGTGCATTTTGTTGCACAACTCCTAATCTTCTTAGTTTTTGTACTACTGGCTTGCTCCCTTCTTTTAGATGGATATGATGCTTCACTGCAGTGACACCTGTAATGTGAGTGTAATCATAAATAAAAAATGATGCATGCTTCTTGAGAACATTTACATAACCCTCTTTTTCTTCTTCCTTTATATCCTTGGATAACATCTTCTCTAGGCTGGCATCCCACACATTCTCCATTTGGATCCTTGGGTTGTCTTCTGATGAGGTAGTTTCCTTTATGGTGACGCCCATGACTTTGAGAGTGCCATCACTCTCTTCACTTGAACTCTCTTCCTCGTACATGGATGAGGAGCATCCACTTGAGCTCCACTCATCATCTGACGTCTCTAGTTCAAGGTTCTCTTGTCGCCCATTCTTCAAGTTATAAACCACCTTGCGACTATGGCCACCCACGCGAGGCCTCAACTCCAAGTCTCTTGTTGCCCAATCTTGCCTAGCTCCTATACCCATGAGCCAAGTTCGTCCTAAAATAAAGGGGTATCCTTCTCCCTTTACTGGCATCACATAAGCATCAACCTCTGTAGTGATTCCAAAAACTGAAACTCTCAAAGCTTTCACTACACCCACACAAGTGATAGAGACATTATTGGCCATTTTTGCCCTAAATTTTGATGATTCCATTACCTCTAAACCCAATTGATGCATTAGCTTTTCTCTCATGACACAAAACTCTGCTCCACTGTTAATGTAAGTTTTTGGAATCCGTTGTCCCTTGATTTGAGCCTCCACCAAAGGCACTATATCCTTGAGACCATATGCTTTGATTACACTTACTAGCTTACTTCGCTTTGCCCTCGTGCTCACCATTTTTGACCATTGTCGTCGCAGCTTTGGGGAGATATGAAGTAGTTGTGGCCAAGTAATCTTTGGTCCTTGAGAGCTCACATCAGCTGTCAAGTCATAAGTTTGTGTCCGAGATCCCATAGGAAAATCAGAGATGTCAATTTGAGACCTAGTACGGGTCTTTCTCTTCTTGGCTTCATCTTTAGTTTCCCGAGATGTACTTGCTTCATTGCTTGCATCCTTGCTTGTTTCTTTACTTACTTCATCTTGGACACGCACACGCTTGATAGGCATTGTAGCCACTTCATCTATCTTCATCTTCCCTTTAGCTATTTCTTCCTGGTTGCTTCTGCCCTTGACGACCTCCTCCATCCTTATGATGCTCACATTTGGTTGAGCAGCAGAGGCTTGAGCTTGAGCACGAGGTGGCTGCAAAATTTGAGGTTGCGGTTTCTCTTGTGCTTGAGCTCTAGCACGGGGAGGACTTACATGTTGTCGAGGACCTCTGACAGGGTAGTCATATCTTCTAGGATGGGGGCAATTATACATGCCGTGACCATTTTCCCCACAATTGTAACACAAAATTTCCCTTGCTTGACGTCGCATTGGTGGCCGATTCCCACCATTCCCCTCAATAGGCCTTCTTGCACCCTGCACAAGATTTACTCTCAAACCCTCTAGCTGGTTTGTGAGATTGTTTATTTGTTGGAGAATATCTTCTTGTTGACCTCTATTGAGGTCTGGTGCATTAGGCACATTTGGAGGTACGTGAGAAGCTTCCATAGTTGTGATATTTGTAAAGAATGAGGATGCAAGAGAGCTACACAAGACAAGCACAAAGCACACAGAGATGGAAATCTTCTTCTTCTTCTTCACAGAAAAGAGAGTACAAAATGACTAAGTGCTAAAGCTGAAAAAGTAGCACATATGTGCATGCGGTCACTAAGTGTGAACTCGCTAGAAGCGTACTAGGCTGGCACTATAAGTGTAGTCCAGCTGTAGAATCACTGGCAAAGATCCTCCGTGTCGGTCACCTAACGCGCCAGTGAGTAAATGCCGTAAGCGGCCAAGACCCGTAGTGGATGCCAGCTCAATGTGTAGAGCTCGACATCTCAACACTCCCCCTCGAGCTCTGCATGTCGCAGAGTCCAAGCATAGTCCGGAAACGTCGAAGCTTCTCAGCTCCGAGGGCCTTGGTAAAGATATCCGCTATCTGCTCCTCTGTGCTGACGTAGACCAAGTCGATGTCGCCCGCCAACACTCGCTCTCGAACGTAGTGGTAATGGACCTCTATGTGTTTGGTCCTAGCATGGAACACTGGGTTCCTAGCCAACTGCATGCTGCTGAGGTTGTCACAATGAATGACAATTTGCTGGTCCACCTGCACTCCCAAGTCCTCAAGTAATGTGCGTAGCCAAGCTACCTCGCACGCCGCAACTGCTGCACCTCTGTACTCGGCCTCTGTGCTCGATAAAGCAACCATAGGCTGCTTTTTGCTGCTCCAAGTAGCAGCAGCACTCCCAAAAGAGAACATGAAGCCACTCGTAGATCTCCTATCAACAATGCTACCTGCCCAATCTGCATCTGTATACCCATACAATGCTAATGGTGCATCTGCTGCATAGAACAATGCGTAGTCAAGAGTCCCTTGCACATACCTAAGTGTGCGTCGTACTCCATCCAAATGTGGCTTCCTCGGAAGCTGCATGAACTGACTCTCCAAGCCTACTGTGTAGCTCAAGTCTGGCCTTGTGATAGTCAAGTAGATTAGACTACCCACCATCTTCCTGTACATATTGACATCCTCAACAACATCACCCTTCTCTGCACTCAGCTTTGCATTCACATCCAAGGGAATGGAAATCGGCTTACAATCAGCCATACCATACTTTGACAACATGTCCAAAGCATATTGTCTCTGTGACATCCATACACCCTCTGGAGTCCTGATCACCTCAATGCCAAGAAAGTAGTGCAACTCGCCCAAATCTTTCATTTCAAACTCCTGTTTGAGAAGACCCTTCACATGGTCAATCTCCATAGCATTGTCACCAACAATAATAAGGTCATCTACATATATGGTAATGACCACAATCCCCACATCACCCTCACGTACATAGAGTGAATGATCAGCATGAGCTCTCCTAAAACCAATACTGACAAGATACTTGGCAATCCTGTCATACCATGCTCTAGAGCCCTGCTTCAAACCATACAAAGCTTTGAGAAGTCTGCATACATAATCTGGGTAACCTGGATCGACATAACCAGGTGGCTGATCCATATACACTTCCTCTTGCAACTCACCATTCAAGAAGGCATTCTTTACATCCATTTGATGCATAATCCATCCTCTAGATGCAGCCACTGCTATGACAGCTCTCACAGTCGTCATCTTTGCCACTGGAGCAAAGGTCTCCTCATAGTCTATGCCATACGTCTGTGCATAACCCTTTGCGACCAGCCTTTCCTTGTGACGCTCAATGTTACCATCAGCCTTATGCTTGGTTTTATACACCCATTTACAGCCAATAGCTTTCTTGCCACTTGGCAATGGCACCAACTCCCACGTGTCATTTGCTTCCAATGCAGCCATCTCTTCATTCATTGCATCATCCCAATGCACATTTCCAAGTGCATCCTCAAAACATGTGGGCTCCACATCCTGTATCACCTTAGCCATGTAGGCTTGGTGATGCGCTAGATACCCATCATAAGTCAATTTCTGAACTGGATTTCTGACTCTAGTAGATCTGCGCGGTCCTTGGTCACTCCTTTGCCCTCTAGCATCTTCTTGTACTTTCCTTACACCAGTTGTCCTGACAGCCGAAATTCCAAATTCCTCATCAAGACTTTGTTCAGAACCATCTGAATCCATGTCTACATGTGAAAAACCTGATGATGCATCAACCATAAAGGGAGGTTCATCAACCTTTTCCTTTCCTTTTCGTGATATATTCTCTGTACCTGTTGGTGGAGTAACCTGCGTACGTAGTCTACCATTCCATGGTTTCTCAACAGAGCCACGAGAAGAGGACTCTTGTGGTCCACTCAAAACCTGTGACTGTGGCCTCACATTTTGTACAACCACATCATCTTTTACATCAGCCCCAATAGTGCCATGTGCATTACTGTACCAGCTGCTCATCTCATCAAAGACTACATCTCTGCTCACTCGTAATTCTCGTGTAGTAGGATTGTAGCACCTGTACCCCTTTTGTTCAAGGGAATATCCCACAAGAATACATTTCTCTGCTTTAGGATCCAATTTCCTACGCAACTCATCTGGTACATGCACATAAGCTATGCAGCCAAACACTTTCAAGTGTGCCAAATCAGGCTTTGTACCTGTAAACTTTTCCTTAGGTGTTACATCATGCACCGCAGCTGTAGGTGTCCTGTTCATAATGTACACAGCTGTATTTACAGCTTCAGCCCAGAAATGATGAGGCATGTTCTTCTCATTCATCAATGTACGTGCAACCTCTGCAATGTGCCTGTTTTTCCTTTGTGCGACCCCATTCTGCTGTGGAGTATATCTGCATGTAAACTGTCTGTGTATACCATGCATTCGCAGAAAATCTGAAAAATCATTGGAGAAGTACTCTCCCCCTCTATCTGACCTCAATGTCTTGATTTGCATATCTGTCTCCTTCTCAATCATGACTTTGAAGTCTTGAAAGTGACCAAACACTTCACTTTTGTTACGCATGAAGTAGACCCATACTTTCCTTGTATGGTCATCAATGAAAGAGACATAATACTTGCAACCATGTATACTTGCAGTATCGGTTGGACCCCAAACATCTGTGTGCACCACCTCAAGTGGCCTTTTACATACATTGCGCTCATGTGGAAATGAGCCCTTTGACTGTTTTCCAAACTGGCATGCTGCACACACTTTATGCATACCATCCACCTTGAATTTGGGCAAGCCTTTTACAATCTGTTTTGATTGTATGCTGCGCAATCTCTGCTCATTGACATGGACAATGCGTTTGTGCCAAATGTCAATATGAGCCACAACACCTGTGCCCTGTGCAAATAATGCAGCTTTTACCTCAGGCATGTCTACATTCAGCGTAAACATTCTGCCCACACATTTTCCCTCTGTGATCAGCTTACAGCCATTCTGGAAATCTTCTACATAACAGCCATTTGGATTGAAGCGAACCTGCAAACCCTGCTCAACCATTTGTCCAACAGAAACAAGATTCTTTGTAATGTTTGGGACATGAAGTACATTTTCTAAGTACTTTGATTTCCCACTCTTCGTATTTAGAGGTATGTCCCCTACATGAGCAATGGGGTGAGATGTGTCATCTCCTGTCTGCACATAGCCTGACACATCTCGTTTGCGCATATCTCTAAACCACTCTCCACGAGACGTCATGTGATTAGAGGCACCTGAATCCACATACCAAACATCATCTTGGGTGGAATTCTCTGCAGTCATTGTATTCATTACATGCTGCACAACAAACATGCGCTCGTTTTTGCTGTCATCTGCATCTCTGCTAGTAGATGCATAGTTGCCCTGTTCTCTCTTTCTACTTGCTTTTCCCTTTGGACAGCCACGTGACATGTGACCTCTTTCACCACAAGTCCAACATCCTCTACTATCTGGAGTATGTTGCTGCCTGCTTGATCCTGCACCACGACCTCTTTGACTCTCCCTGCCTTGAGACTGGTTTCCCCTGCCACCTGTATTGTTTTGATTTGATTGACCTTCCAGAAATTGGCCCCTGCAACCCCTTGGGCCTCGACCACGACCTCTACCTCTACCTCTGTTGGAGTTAGAATAGAAGGCCTATTCAGGATTATTTCTGCCATGAGAAGAAGATGTGTCAAGGTTCTTCTCCTCAAGAATAAGCATAGAAATCAAATCTTGGAACACGGGGATGTCGTCTCTTGTATTCATGGAAGACCTAAAATGTACATACTCATCTCCTAGACCATCCAAGCATGCACAGACAATGTCATCGTCTTCCACTGAGACTTTAATAGATCCAAGAGCCTCAATGATACTCTTGATCTTCAAGGCATAATCATTGATTGAGAGGTTGTTCCTCTTAACCTGATTTAGCTCCGACTTTAGTTGAAGCTTCCTGGCCTTGGTGTTCACCTCGAACACTCTGCCTAAGTTTCTCCATGCAATGGCGGGGGTTTCAGCATCCTGTAGATAGCCCATCATGCCATCTGTGATGCTCATAGACAGCCAATACATCACTTTGCTCTGGCCTTGTTGCCAGTCCCTCAAAGCTTTCCTTTGTTCTGCTATAGCATTTGCCTCGGGAATCTCTGGTTCCTTTTCATTGTCTCCTTCTACATAGTCCCAATAACCTTTTCCTTTTAGGAAATTTGTTATTCTGAACTTCCATGCAGGGTAGTTATTTTTCTCAAGCTTCTCAGTAACAATCTGACTGAAACCGTCAGACATCTTGAAGCACTAAGACAAAATAGCTGCAATCTGCAAAAACCTGCAAATCTGCTGAACCTGCTATCGTGGTTCCTGTAACGCTTTCTACACTCAACGAGTGTCCACAATCAAGCGTTTCAAAACCACTGTACTTGTACAGTAAATCTCTGTATACTGCACTTTGGAGACCTGTTCAGAAACTTGGCATCTGGTCGTGGATTGCGAACGAAGGGATTGTGATGCTCTTGCTCTCTTAGCCTCTCTTGCCTACACCAGGCTCTGATACCATGTAAAGAATGAGGATGCAAGAGAGCTACACAAGACAAGCACAAAGCACACAGAGATGGAAAGCTTCTTCTTCTTCTTCACAGAAAAGAGAGTACAAAATGACTAAGTGCTAAAGCTGAAAAGTAGCACATATGTACATGCGGTCACTAAGTGTGAACTCGCTAGAAGCGTACTAGGCTGGCACTATAAGTGTAGTCCAGCTGTAGAATCACTTGCAGAGATCCTCCGTGTCGGTCACCTAACGCGCCAGTGAGTAAATGCCGTAAGCGGCCAAGACCCGTAGTGGATGCCAGCTCAAGGTGTAGAGCTCGACATCTCAACAATATTCCCTCCCAAAGCTAGCTGGCCAACTTGGGCTTGATAAAGAATCTTTCTATTCTTTTCCCTAGCAATTCTTAAGGCATCTTCAAAAGTATTTGGAAATTTTCTCTTTACCTTCTCCCTTAGCAAGGGGTACAAACCTGAGATAAATCAATCCTTTTGCACGAAATTGGGAGCTCGCTCACCAGGGTTTAGTGAGTCTGACCATTGCCCCCAAAGTTTCAGAAAACCTTCCTCATAGGTTGCATAACCATGAGGGTCAACTTCATGAAGGGCCAGAAGCCGTTGCCATAGTTCTTCTCCCGAATTGGCTCGTTGAAATATTCGTAGGAAATCCGCCTTCAATCCCTCCCAATCAGCTCTTTGGGTTGGATCTAGAGCCTGGAACCATACCCTAGCTTCTTCTTTGAGCACCAAAGGAAAAGCTCTCAATTTATATGCTTCGTCATCCCTCCTAGAGACAAGGAAATCCATCTCCAAGTTATCCAAAAAATCCCCAACATTTTCCCCACTACGCCCAAAAAAATTAGGGAAATCCATCATAAAATGGGTTGCCTTCCTCTCAATACAGCACAAAGATGAAAAATTCTAGGCCCAAATCATATCTTATTAAGGGTAGAATAAATGGATTGATAGATGCATTAATCTCAGCTAGACGACGAGGGCCTAGTAAGTTCCTTATGATGTTTTGGAACCTAAGCTTTGTGCTAGCTATTATATGCACAGTTTGTCTAGCAAGAGGTTGGAAAGGTCCATATAAATCCCTATGATTCATGGAGTATGCTTAAAAAAGATGAAGATGTGAACATCAAAAGATACATTATACTCCAAAATAGGAAATATTATAGGGCAGGGGACAACAATATCTCTCTCAACCTCTCAGCTCCAAAATAGAAGACCAATCTTTGTTGGAAAAATATCTTTCTATCAATGCGTACATTCACCCTAATATTCTGAACTGATTGAAAGTTGTAGAAAATGGGATTATTCATTAGTGCATTAAATACAAACTTCCATGAAGCACTTCATTGAAGTTGAGCTCTCTTGGATCCCACCATTTGAGAGATGCGAAGAATTTGCTCACCAGTGATTAGCCTAGCTTTGGTGTGACTATCTTCAGCTTTGTAGAGTTCATAGGGTTCAATGGCTACCCTCTCAACTACCTTGAGCCTTCTTGCTAGTAGTAGTTGGAGTGCATCACCATATGTAGCCTCTTGCCAATACCGCACCCCATTGATGTGTAGCTCCCTCTCCAAAAACTTGTTAATACTCGAGTTTGAGAGTGCTTTCACCACGTGAAGTCGAGGCTTCAAAGGAAGTGTCTTCACACTAGCCACGAAGCACTCAACACAATGCTTTGAACTAGGGACATGATGACTACAAAATTTTCCTTGAAGCAAAGAAGGGTGTATGTAGTTAACTCTCTTTACCCGTATACGTACCATTTGTCGATAAAGACGCTTCTTTTCTCGAGCTTCTTGGGCAGACCATAGTGGAAGTCTCGGAGAATTAGATGGACCTTCCTTCATAGGATTGACAGAGCGCTGCTTGAGAACTCCTCCGTGAGGGCACCAATTTATGACGAAGGAAATTTGGAATGACGGCCTCTACACCAAAACAAACTCCATTGCGCCACAAGGGAAATGAGATGAGGGCACCACCTAGTCTTGGAAGCGTGGACTAGGGCCGCTACACAAAGAGAGAGAGAGAGAGAGAGAGAGAGAGAGAGAGAGAGAGAGAGAGAGAGAGAGAGAGAGAGAGAGAGAGAACTATCACTATGAATGAAGCATTCACCTTAGTGTGTATACAGTTCTCAGTCTTTCTTTTATTGTAAACCTCTAGAAGCAAGGAAAACCAACAAAATATAGTAAACAAAAATTTGTGATAGGCTTGGATCAACAGCAATGATGGCATTTCATAGCCCTTCCACCTGATGCTCTCAATTTGTGGTTAGAACGAGCAACATGAGATGGGGAGCTTACCTCTTGAATACTGACGACACTACAGCTTTGCAGTAGTACTTAAATGAAGGTGGCTAGTGCCAGTTCCGTTCTCCAGTTAGAGAATGCCTTCAGCCATTCGTCCATGATTGATGGTCTGCGTTCCTTTCATCATTGCAAACTGAATGTTTCCAAGAAGCCCTCCTCTGTGGGGGCACCAAATGACTGGAGCAAAGCCAGAAAAGAATCCCCACGGCCTCGTAAATGCCAGGAGCCACGCGGTGAGCCGGTCACGGTAAAGCGAACAAGGGCACCACCTAGCTTTGAGCGGCTAGGACGCAGACAACGGTGATGTGAGATATCACGAACTTACCCACAGAGAGAGAGAGGGGGGGGGGGGGAGGGAGAGAGAGAGAGAGAGAGAAGATAGAGAGAATGAACAAATGATGAATAGGTGCTCGCTGCGCGCTGCTTTAGATTAAGGTAATCCGGCTTGATTAGGGTAAGCTAAGCGGGGAGACAAATTAAGGCGGGGGGCCTGGGTGGTTGACACTTGCTTTGTCTTAGGAGTTATTAAAATGAAAACCTCTAGGTGGGCATTTGTGACCATCACCTAGAGAGAGGGAAATTTACAAGTTGGGATCTTTTTGCAAGGCTTGGGTGAAAACTCAAAAATGATGATAATAACCTATGGTTTACTCAGGAGGGCGTCATGGATGCGTTTCCGGTGAATGGCATCTTTGCCAGTGCGTCGGTGTAGTCCTTTCGTCTCCTCACGGTCGGCCGGGGCATACCTTCGGCGCCTTTGCTCATTTCGGTGTCGGTGTCGCGTGCTTTGACCACCTCCTTTTTGTCGATGGTGTCGATGTCGGTGTATCCTTCATTTTTTTGTATTTTGGTGTGTGTGTCTATTCGTGTGTGTGTATGTATGGGTGAGTGCAGGTAGGCGTGTGTGTGTATATATATATATAGGTGAATGTGTGTATTTGTATATGTATGTGTGTTCGCAAGTGTGCGTGGGAACGGGCGGGTATATTATGTATGCATATAAATACATATTATTTATTTATGTTTTTCCAGTTGGCGGCCTGCAGTCTGCAGGGAACGCAACGATGAGAATGGGGGGAGAGAGAGCATGGGGCGTGTGCGTATAAGGGAGGGTGTTTGTGGTGTGTGTGTGTGTGTGTATAGGAGAGAGAGAGAGTTTAGATTTTAATCGCCTTCACAGGCTGAAGAGAAAGAGAGAGAGTGTGAGAGAATGGACCACCTGTGGGCTCTGTGTGCAGAGTGCAAGAGAGAGAGGGAGATGGGTGGATGAGGTGGTGAGGGAGGGAGAGTATGAGGGGTGTGTGTGTGTGTGTGTGTGTGTGTGTGTGTGTGTGTGTGGATAAGAGAGAGAGAGCATCTTATCTTGCGCGCCTTCAGACTGGACTCGTGAGCGGCTGAGAGAGAGAGAGAGAGATAGATAGAGAGATAGATTTTATTATCGTCCTCGGAGGTCAAATATGACCTATGGGACCAAAGTTACATGTGATGTAGTATGTGTATGGCTGATGAGAGAGAGAGAGAGAGAGAGAGAGAGAGAGAGAACACGGTAGGGCTGCTGTGGGCTCGACATAGAGCAAGAGAGAGAGGCCATTTTACTCCACCTGCACAGGCTTATCTAGGAGCAAGAGAGAGAGAGAGAGAGAGAGAGAGAGAGAGAGAGAGAGAGAGAGAGAGAGAGAGAGAGAGGAGAGAGAGAAGAGAGAGAATAGTCTTGGGGTGGCTTGTGGTCAACAGAGAGCGAGGGAAGGGGGGGGAGGGGGGGGCGATTTCTTGGCAATGGAGTGGGGTAAGGGGGTGTGTGGTGAGAGAGAGTGGGAATATTATCCAGGCCCGTCTTGCATGGTAGCTCAAGGATGAGAGGAGGGGAGAGATTCAATGGGGTGGGGAAGAGGGAAGGAGTAGCGGGCCAGGGAGGGAAAAAGTGAGGCCGAGGGAAGGGTGAGTGTGTGTGGGTGAGAGAGAGAGAGAGATAGTTTTGGGCTATTGGCTTGCACAGAGAGTGAGGGAGGGAGTGTGAGAGGGTGATGGGGAGTGTGTGGATAAGAATAAGGGAGAGAGAGAGTTCGTATGCGGATGTGGGCTTGACATAGAGCAGAGAGAAAGAGAGAGAGAGGGGGGGGGGGGGGGGGGGGGGGGGGGGGGGGGGGGGGGGGGGGGGGGGGGGGGGGGGGGGGGGGGGGGGGGGGGGGGGGGGGGGGGGGGGGGAACTCGAGTGCTGGCCGAGGGTGGCAAGTAAGGTGGGGGGGTCATTGAGGGTCAACGGAGTGTGGGTAAGAGAAAGGGAATATTAGAGAGAGAGAGAGAGAGAGAGAGAGAGAGAGAGAGAGAGAGAGAGACTTCAAGTTCTTGTAGGCAACGAGGGAGATAGAGAGAGAGAGGATGGCTGAGTATTGTGTCGCGTGGGCCGTCGACGGGCTAGAGAGAGAGCAAGTTGTCAACGAGAGATGAGAGAGAGAAGGAGTGGATGAGGCAGAGAGAGTGTGTGCCGAGAAGGGAGAGAGGTGAAGAGGGAGGTGCATAGGGAAAATGGCGGCCTGCTAGGCTAGGGTATGGACGAGCGAGGGTTGGAGGGTGGCCATGGCATTACCGAGTCCTCCGACGGTGTCGCCAAGGCTCCGGCATAGGAAAACAACATTTTTTTCTTTTGTTCTTTGATTTCCAAAAATCAGCTATCAGTGCGTGAACTTTTGACTTTGGCTACTTGTGAGTTCAATTTTGAAAACAAACATGCACAAATTGAGTTTTGGAACATGCTAAATAAATTTTTGATGGAGCAAGGATTTGCAAACCTGAGTTTAGAGGTTTTATGGCAGATGAGGCAAATGCAAACTGGATTGGAGTTAGGAAAGTTTATTTTGGAGGAGCAAAAAAATGTATGCTAGAGAAGGAGAGATCATGCATAGTCCATTGGGAGCAGAATATGGTTAGACATAATTTCAAATGTATTTGCCCCTCTTTTCAAGAGGACCATAAAATTTTGTGTTGCAAGTGGATGCATGCTCCTAGTGAGAATGCAACTGATGTTTGCAAAGGTGAGTTGCGTCTTTTTTGGACAGTAGGACATTTTGTTGAGAGTGAGATACCTACTCTAGAAACATGGTTTTCTTGGTGGGATGTAAGGGTGTCACATTGGGGGGAAAGGTTTGTTGCTCAAGATGAATCTGGTGCTTTTGTCCCAATGACAAACTTGTCTAAAACAAACATGCTAGTATGTGTGCCTCTGTGGAATACAAGTCAAATATAAGTTTGTTTGAGGCCACTAGTGCAGACATGGCTTTAGCATTTCTTCAAAGTGTGAGATACAATGCGTATTAAAGGGAATGAGATCATGCATTGGCCCAAATGGTAAGGATCTTGCTGAGTGCTTTATGGGTAAATCAATGGGTTTTGGTTCTCAAAAGAAATTGGTCGAGTTGGCGCACTCATCAATGCACCAAATGGGAATTTTAAGTCCAGAAATGAGTAGAGCAACAGTGAGAGAGAAAAGTGAGTAGAGCAACAGTGAGAGAGAAAAGTACTAAAAAAAGGATCC
This sequence comes from Adiantum capillus-veneris, assembly GCF_014529385.1. Taxonomy (NCBI): domain Eukaryota; kingdom Viridiplantae; phylum Streptophyta; class Polypodiopsida; order Polypodiales; family Pteridaceae; genus Adiantum; species Adiantum capillus-veneris. The sequence goes on along the minus strand of NC_140942.1, from coordinate 143,232,961 downwards.
TATCTTAGTAGACTCTGGAGTATTTTTGGAAGAGGATAGTCATAGACCTGAGTTTTTCATAGTTACTACATAGGTTGGACAAATACCAAAGCAACTAGAGAGAGTGAAAATCAAGATGCATGGCCTGAGCATAGTGTTCCCAAGATTGTGTGGGCTATACGAAGGACATAGCCAGGGAGGAAAATGACTTGTTTTGTTAAGCTAACAAGCCAAGGAACAAGATGTGGTCTATTCATTAATAATTTTGTGATAGCAAGTATCAAGCAAGTTGTTTCTACTCCATGCTTTTGGGGACGAAGGAAATATCCTCCCTGCGGAGCACGTCCAGGTGGCTTTGTAGAGAGTTTTGTTTGGTTTTGCAATACTAGCAACACTCACTCTTGGAACATCGATGAGATGATCGTTGGCCCTCCGAGACCATCTCTAGGTGTATGGATGGTGGCACAAGGCACAAACGTTCTTTTTGAAGAGGCTGCAATGCTTGAGAGAATGTCTTTGTCCTTCAAGGAGGAAACAGACTTCCACAATTGCTCCAAGGCATGCCTATTACTGGTCCTGTGCCAACTAGTTTTCGCCCAAAGTATTGAGATGGAAAGATTGTCAAATGGAGGTCCAAACTCACAAAGGAATTCCATGATAGGATAGAAGTTGGTAGAATGATGCAAGCTATCTTAATTAAGGAAGTGATTGTGGTTTGCAATGAGTCCCATGTTTCCTATGTTAGCATAGAAGGCTCAGGAGAGAAAGGGGTGTCTTATTTGATGGATCTTTTTTATTTTCCAAGATGCACTTGTGAGGATTTCCAGCGTAGGGAAAGCAAATGGCTAACCCATGTTCCATGCAAGCACCTTTATTATGTTTTCTTTCAGATTCTTGGGCTTGAATCGTCAGCTCGTAAGTTTGTACATCAGTCTCCTTTGACAAAGGTTCAATTGTACCAAGCACTGGGAGGAACTAGGGTATGTGTAAAACCTTACTGAGAGCAAAAAAACTTGATTGTGGCCTTGTTAGCTGCACCTAGCTACACTATCTATGCTTTATCCTAATGATGTTTAAAGTTGCTATCATGTTTTCGAGAGTAGTATATCTTCTATTTTGATGAAGAGTCTTGTGATCTTATACATCAAACAATGTAAATTGTTTTCCTTGAGCAAATTGTTATTTTGTTATTTCTCTTTGTCATATGATAGAATAGTGGTTTGCTTTATTGTGTGATCAAATTCTTTTGTTGTGCTACATCCTTCATAGTATCTAATTCATGTCAAGATAAAATTGGTGGTCTTGCTCGATAATTGGATTTCTCGGGCATTGGAACTCCTCTAAACAAGTAGGTCAACAAATGGCAAACCTCATTAGCAGATTTCCTTAGGATTAATGACCCAATATTCAAATCTTGTACAACATGCTTTGTGCATTCAACACATCAAAATAGGGCTCATTAAATGGCCTTGCATGGGCACAAGCCTTCCACTCCCAAGCATAACCCCAACACAAGGATTCACTGGGGGAGGGTGAGCACACAATTTTTTGGAACAATTATGAGAGTTTTCTATATTTAAGAATTTCCAAAAAGATTAATAAATTAAAAAATATACAAAATAAAACACCATTTGATTATGTTGGATTGGTTCAAAAACATCACTAATGGGGAAATATCAAGAAAAAGATTTTTTTTGTAAAGGTGAGTTAATGAACTATATATAGGCAAAGAATGAAGTGACTTAAAAGAGAGGAGAGAGAGTGCACAATTTGAGTGGAATTGGAGCCAATTTGAGGGAACAAGTTGGGGTAGATACTCCATTGGAAAACACTTAAAATTAAGCTCATTCAAGAATTGTGAGCTTATCAAATAGCTACAAGCCTCAAAGCATGCCCTCAAGTCATCCTCTCTCTCTCTCTCTCTCTCTCTCTCTCTCTCTCTCTCTCTCTCACACACACACACACACACACACACACACTCACACACACACACAAAAATAATTAACTCAATTTAATGCAATGTTTAGTGTCAGTGATCACTCATATGCCACACAGTTCTAGCTAATCTAGTAGTTCTTCTCTCATCATTTTATTACTCTCTATATCCCTCCCCTTAATTTTTGCTACCCTATGTTATGTATCCATACATGGTATCAGATTCATCAGTCTGTAACGGTATGGTCTCATATGTCATTTTGGCCTTTTGAGGATGTTAATATATCATTTCTCTCTCTCTCTCTCTCTCTCTCTCTCTCTCTCTCTCTCACACACACACACACACACACACACACACACACACACACACCATATCTATCCCTCTATCTCTTCTCTCTCCACTTATTTTTGTATCCTTGCTTTTTTTAGTTTCTCTGTCTTTGTCCCTATTCCTCTTTTTATCCCTCCCTTTTCTCTCAATTTCTCCTCCTCCTCCTCCTCCTCCTGCTCCTCTCTCTCTCTCTCTCTCTCTCTCTCTCTCTCTCTCTCTCTATATATATAATATATATATATTATATATATATATATATATATATATATATATATATATCCACCCCCCTCTCCTCTCTCTATTTATATATACACCGCCCCCCCTTCTCTTTGTTTCCCTCTCATTACCTTTTTGTTCTCATTTGTGAAGTCCCCCCCCCCCCCTCTATATATATCTCCAATTCACTAGTTTGTAATGGTTTGGTCCCATAGGTTATTTTTTCAGCTACCCTAGTAGTTCTTCTACTTTCATTTATTTTACTATATTCTATGTACCCAAACAAGGTATCAAATTCAACAATTTGTAACGGCTTGGCCTCATAGGTCATTTCATTTTGGATTTTGAAGACGTTAATATATCATTTCATCGCTCTCTCTCTCTCTCTCTCTCTCTCTCTCTCTCTCTCTCTCCCCCCCCCTGTGGTGGAGTTCACATAAGCTCTTCCTCTTCCTCTCTATGGTATCAATGGAAAGAGCCATTCAAAGCCGCATTCACACTTGAAGTCTCTAAACCCATTTTAGTCATTAATTTGTGAGATACATTTGGATGCAGCCTCCAAACTTGAAGCCTCTCTCTACTTCCCAGTTTCTCTGTATGCGTCTTTCTCTCAATTTCTCTCTCTATCTTTCTATATCTCTATCCCCCCTCTCTCTCTATCATACATATCCCACCCTAATTGCTTCTACCTAGATATCTCTTTTTTCCTATTTCTCTCCATCGCTCTCTTCTTCTCTATATTTTCCTCTCATTTCCTTTTCTCTCTCTCTCTCTATTTCTCATCGTATCTCTCTCTATCCCTATCTCTCTTTACTTATGTGCTTGTCTCTCCCTCCCTCTATCTCTCCATATCTCTCTTTATTTCCCTCTACATAAATCTCTCTTTATTTCTATCTTTCTCTATTCCTCTATCTCTCCATTTCTCCTTGCCTTGTAGACCAGACCTATTCCCGTCGTTTTGAGTACCTGGATTGCTCTGTTCTGAGTTCATTTGTAAAAGTTATGATGAAAACAAATAGAAGGCAGCAACAGTGTAGTATACACAGGGACAGGCAGACATACAACATCATACAGCTTTCCTTGCTATCAACCAAGAAGTGGAGTGTTTCTTCATGGTAGAGTATTGCAATTGAGATTATGAAGGTACATAATTATGTTTGTTTACTTTGATTATCATGTTGAATTGGTTACACGAGTATGTTCTTTTGGCTATTTTGTAGGCGATGCAGAAATCAATGTGTGAAACAGGATCTGTTCAAAGTGTCATGATAAAAATATAACCTTCACGGATCGCTTAGCGATCACGTTCTTATCTTATTCTCGCAGGTATAATTGCTACGAAAATCGAGTTGACTGAACGCCTAAAAAGCTACTATTTTGAGAAGTCGCAGGCTTTTCAAGGAAAAGAAGGATAAAATCTCGGGGGTGGTCCAGGGGTTCGAGCTCCGTACAACGGAGTGCGCCCATATATTTTATTGCTCCTCTTTTGTATCAAAACTCTACAAAAATCCATCAATACAAAGATCTCTTTCTCTATCTTTTGCTACCTATCTCTATTACTCCGTTCCTGTGACAACCTAAATCTCTTTTTATTTCTATCTTTCTCTATTCCTCTATCTCTCCATTTATACTCTATCTAACTCTTCCTTAACTCTCTCTCTCTCTCTCTCTCTCTCTCTCTCTCTCTCTCTATATATATATATATATATATATATATATATATCCTCACTCCCTTTATTTTCCTCTCTCTCTATCCCCCCCCCCCTCTCTCTCTCTCTCTACGCATTGATGTAAAGACAGAATTTTTCTGTGTAATGGAAGGCTTTGCTGTAACAGCATCTCAGAACTGAAAAAATTGTCAAAACTTTGCGTTTTTGTTGCTGACTTGAAGGCAATGTCAGACAAAACTCGCAAGGGTGGAAAAGCCACACTCGCCATGGAGAATGATGCAAAATCTCCAAGGAATTTGGATGCTAATCCAACCACATCGTCTACAACAACGGAAGCAATGATCATGGCTTACTTGATCTCGTTACAAGAAACCGTCAACAAGCAAGGTGAAGAGTTGCGCGCACTTGCAATGGAGAATGGTACTTTAAGAGTTCTCGTTGTGGAGAATGAGCACCTCAAGAAGGTTCTTGAAATGCAAACAACACGCTTGATGCATCTTGAGAATGAAGTTCAAGAATGTAAACGCTCTCTTGTGGACATGAATGTAGTGAAAGAGCGCTTGAGCAAAGTTGAGAGTGATCATGTATTGAAAGAGGAAACGATAGATACAATACGACATGATGTATGTGAGATGAGAAATGCATCCAAATCATGGGCTGATATATGTAAGGATAATGTGGTTTCTACATCTCCTATCACGCAAGCCGTTGTCCAAGCAAAGAATGTAGAGAATGTGGACACTCAAGAATTGCAAGAACGACAAAAACGCTCAAAGAACATCGTCATTCGTGGAATCAAGGAGGAAAGCATGGAAACACCCCAATCTCTTGCGGTTGCTATTGAAGAGTTTTTTGCTACACACTTTGGCATGTCAGGAATCATGGCTTATGGTGCACATCAAGTTGGAAAACAAGGAGTCCCTCGCTCGGGAGAAAGACCTATTGTATGTACCATAGCTGATGAGGTAAAGAGAAAGATCATCCTTGACAATGGTTGGATCTACCTCAAAGGAACGGGTTGTAATGTATATGAGGATCGCACTCTTATGCAACAAAATGTACGTCGCAAAGCATACGAGGAAAGAAGCAAGAAGGTTAAGGTATCATCTCAAGAAGAAAAGGCACTTGAGGAGGATGCAAGTCCACCCAACAAATAGGGACACATGATCTATGAGACCAACTCACGCTTGCGAATAAGCTTTTGGAATTGTAACGGGTATCCATGGAATGCGGAAATTGGCATTGATGAGCTTACCAATGACTCCGATGTGATACTTCTTGTCGAAACATGGGAGCATGATGCGCAACGAATTCTTGGATTTGACAAATACGATGTACATTCTTTGATGTGGGCCAAAAATGCAAAGCAACGAAGAGGCCAAGGAGGCGTAGCATGTATGACCAAAAAGGGTTTGAAAGATGTTTCCATTGTCAAAGAAGATAAGTATAAACGCTACTTGTGGCTGAAAATCAGCCCACCAAATGGTCAAGTCATGTTTGTGGCCGGCTGCTACATTCCTCACTATGACTACAACTTTTATGCTCGCTTGAATATGGATAGAGATCAGCCCTTTGTTGAACTAGAGGAAGACATTGCTCATTACAAGGATCAAGGTGAAGTCATTGTTTTTGGAGACATGAATGCTCGCACAAATATGTTACAACACGACACACAACAAGTCGACATGCCGCATGTATCAAGAAGAGTGGATGACTCATACATGTATAATCGAAGTTCTAATGATGCAAACGAAGTGGATCACTATGGAAAGTCACTTCTACATATGTGCAATAGTACCGGAATGCTCATTGCAAATGGTGTATTTCTATGGCAAGGCACCAATGACTTTACATGTAGAAAGCACAATGGTGCTAGCGTGATTGACTATATGTTGTTCTCAGAAGCCACTCTAGAATGCATACAAAGCTTTACACTTGGTGAATGGAATCCAGAATCGGATCATAGGATGTTATGTATTGACCTCAAGTGTGGTAAACGGCCCGAGCATGTAGCCTCCAATCATGATGTGAATCATTTGTACCTACGTCTAGACTTCAAACGAGCACTTATATATGCTGATATGGTGGACCAAATGTTAAGCATGATAGAGCATCAAGGGAGCCCAACATTAGAATGCAAGTGGAAAGTTTTCAAAGAAGTAATTTTCTCTTGTGCGAAGGAATGCTTTTCGGCGAAACACATGTCTTGCAAAAGGTCTAAGAAGGGTAGCACCAAGAAGAAATGGTTTGACATGGAATGTAGTCAAGCCCGAAAACACTTGCTAAGATTGGATGCAATCAAAGACAAGGAAGTTTACTTGGAATGTTCACACACATACAAAGCACTTGTTCAAAAGAAGAGGAGAAGGTGGGAAGTCGAAAAACAACTTCTTTTAGCACAAGAGAAAGCACATGCATGTGGCAAGTTTTGGCAAAATCTAAAAGGCAAGCGCGTTGAGAGCTTTGGTGACTTGACTCTTGAGGATATGTATATGCATTGTAAGAACCTCTATGAGCAACCCAATGTTGATAAGATGGAGGGTTGTAGCTCCCTTCCATTTATGTCTCCCTTCTTTACCATTGAAGATGTATGCCGCGCGCTTGAGAAACTTGCTACTCGCAAGGCAGGTGACCTTCAAGGTGTCAAGGCTGAAATGATTAAATGGACAAGCAAGAAAACACGATATTGGATATGCGATATGTTTAACCTTGCACTTCAGTATGGCATGCCTCATGATTGGAGTGCAAATTGGATCAAACCCTTGCACAAAGGAGGAGATGTGAACAATGTGAACAACTATCGCACTATAATGGTTGGTTCTTTGATGGCAAAGTTATTTGGATGTATCATGGAGATGAAGATAAGTGAATGGGCTGAAAAGAATGGCAAACGTGCGCTTGGCCAAGCAGGTTTTCGAAAGCATCATAGCACTATTGATCACCTTGTCACTCTTCGAGTTCTTATGGAAGCGTCTCGATTGAAAGGAAAAAAGTTGTATTGTTGCTTTGTGGATTTCAAGAAAGCTTTTGACATGGTACCGCGAGGAAATCTTTGGAGACGTATGCAAAGCCTTCAAGTGCCGAGAGAATTTATGCATGCAGTCTTTCGCATCTACCAAAAAGTGATATGTCGATTACGTATGGGAGATGGAATTTCAGAATTTTTTGCAAGCACTATTGGTGTCAAACAAGGATGCCCACTTTCCCCAACCCTCTTTGGGCTACTCATTGATGAATTGGAATACATGGTTCTTGATTTTATGCAGCAAGAAGGCATAGAAGAGGTTAAGATTGGAAATGCGGTGATCATGCTTTTGCTTTATGCCGATGATGTAGTGCTCTTGGCACATACCTTAGAAGATGCACAAAAGCTTATGAGTGTCTTGGAACGCTTTTGCCTACATAGCGGGCTGATCGTGAATGGATCCAAAACCAAGGTTATGCTTGTAAAGACCCTCAATGATGAAAATCCATGCATTGTATACAACAATGAGAAACTTGAAGTGGTAGATCACTTCAAGTACCTTGGCCTTGAGGTTCCATCCAATCATAAATGGAAGGATTGTGCAATGCGTCGCTTGGAAGCCGGAAAGAGGGCTTATTATGCATTTGAGAACATGTGCAATGCAGGAGAGATCAAGTGTTGGGCTCTCAAAAAGTACCTCTTTGACACATTGGTGACACCGGTGCTTCTTTATGGAGTGGAGGTGTGGGGTGGAAGCATCGGGAAGTCTACTTGGAAAGAGTTTGAGAATGTCCAAAAGCGTTTTCTCACCAACTTTCTCCAAGTCAAGACACAAACACCCTACATGCTCTTACTTCTTGAGTCCGGATCGCTTCCCATTGAGGTCTTGGGCATGGAAAGGGTTGTGGAGTACATGCGTAAGACACAACGTAGCCCTTTGCATCGACTTCCTAGAATCGCATATGAAGCAAGTCAAAAGGTTCAAAAGACATGCAAGAGCAAAATACTAAGTTTGGGGTGGATGCTTGATATCAAGAAATGGTTTGGAAGATGGGATGCATGTCACTTGGTCAAGGATGCGTCGATCGACTCCCAAGTTAATGAGGCCTTCTTACAACGCCAATGTATCATGGCCTGGGAGAAATCCGGAGGTTCTCGCTTCAGCCATTACACCACACACGTTGCCCCAAACTACAAATCTCTCTTCTTCTCGGAACGAGGTAACCGAACCCATTCCTACATCCTTGAGCCCATCCCGTTGAGTGCGATCCGCACCATTGCCTCCATTCGTCTTAGCTCCCATTCTCTACGCTGCGAGACAGGACGTTGGGGCACTGGCGAGGAGTGTCATCGACTTTGCACCTTATGCCCTCGTCAAGTGCGAGAGAGTGAGTACCACACACTACTTGAGTGCTCAGCTTTTGACCACATTAGGTCCTCTTTTCCCCATATATTTAGCCATGAGCTCTCCCTACATACCTTCCTCTCCCAACCACGATGTGGACTCTCTATTGCGACGCTCATTTCAGCCATTTTTGAGCATCGAGAGTCACTTATGAACTCCACCCACACCACGTGACATGTTCATTTGGTCCCATAGGTCATATTTGACCTCCCAGGACGATAATAGAACTATCTATCTATCTATCTATCTCTCTCTGTCTATCCCTCTATCCCCCCCACTCCCCCTCTCGTCTCTCTATTTATATATACACCCCCCCCTCTTCTCTTTGTTTCCCTCTCATTACCTTTTTGTTCTCATTTGTCAAGTTCCCCCCCCCCCCCCCCCCCCTCTCTATATATATCTCCATTTCACTAGTTTCTAACGTTTGGTCCCATAGGTCATTTTTTCAGCTACCCTAGTAGTTCTTCTACTTTCATTTATTTTACTATATTCTATGTACCCAGACATGGTATCAAATTCAACAATTTGTAACAGCTTGGCCTCATAGGTCATTTCATTTTGGCCTTTTGAAGACGTTAATATATCATTTCATCTCTCTCTCTCTCTCTCTCTCTCTCTCTCTCTCTCTCTCTCTCTCTCTCTCTCTCTCCCTTGTGGTGGAGTTCACATAAGCTCTTGCTCTTCCTCTCTGTAGTATCAATGGAAAGAGCCACTCAAAGCCGCATTCACACTTGAAGTCTCTAAACCCATTTTAGCCATTAACTTGTGAGGTACATTTGGATGCAGCCTCCAAACTTGAAGCCTCTCTCTACTTCCCTGTTTCTTTGTATGCCTCTTTCTCTCAATTTCACTCTCCATCTTTCTATATCTCTATCCGCCCTCTCTCTCTATCATATATATCCCGCTCTAATTGCTTCTACCTAGATATATCTTTTTCCCTATTTCTCTCCATCGCTCTCTTCTTCTCTATATTTTCCTCTCGTTTCCTTTTCTCTCTCTCTATTTCTCATCGTATCTCTCTCTTTACTTATGTGCTTGTCTCTCCCTCCCTCTATCTCTCCATATCTCTCTTTATTTCCCTCTACCTAAATCTCTCTTTATTTCTATCTTTCTCTACTCCTCTATCTCTCCATTTCTACTCTATCTAACTCTTCTTTTACTATTTCTCTCTCTCTCTCTCTCTCTCTCCATATATATATATATATATATATATATATATATATATATATATATATATATATATAATATATATATATATATATATATATCCCTCACTCCCTCTATTTTCCTCTCTCTCTACCCCTCTAACTCTCTGTTTCCTCTCTCTCTCTCTCTCCATATATATATATATAAATTTATTTATTTATTTATGTATATATGCCTCTATCTCCCCCCCCCCCCTTTCTCTCTGTCTCTCTCTCTCTCTCTATCCCCCCCCCCACCCCCCCTCTCCTCTCTCTATTTATATATACACCCCCCCCCCCCCCCCTCTTCTCTTTGTTTCCCTCTCATCACCTTTTTGTTCTCATTTGTCAAGCCCCCCCCCCCCCCCCCCCCCCCCCCCCCCCCCCCCCCCACCCTCTATATATATGTCCATTTCACTACTTTGTAATGGTTTGGTCCCATAGCTCATTTTTTCAGCTACCCTAGTAGTTCTTCTACTTTCATTTATTTTACTATATTCTATGTACCCAGACATGGTATCAAATTCAACAATTTGTAATGGCTTGGCCTCATAGGGAATTTCATTTTGGCCTTTTGAAGACGTTAATATATCATTTCATCTCTCTCTCTCTCTCTCTCTCTCCCCTGTGGTGGAGTTCACATAAGCTCTTGCTCTTCCTCTCTGTGGTATCAATGGAAAGAGCCACTCAAAGCCGCATTCACACTTGAAGTCTCTAAACCCATTTTAGCCATTAAGTTGTGAGATACATTTGGATGCAGCCTCCAAACTTGAAGCCTCTCTCTACTTCCCTGTTTCTCTGTATGCCTCTTTCTCTCAATTTCTCTCTCTATCTTTCTATATCTCTATCCCCCCTCTCTCTCTATCATATTATCCCACCCTAATTGCTTCTACCTAGATATCTCTTTTTTCCTATTTCTCTCCATGGATCTCTTCTTATGAGAACCCTAGGAGCTAGAGACTTGGATCCTCCACCCAACCGCCCATACTTATAGGCTCTTAGCCATAGGATCCATTGTCCACACTACTAGCTTGCCCGTGGCCGGGGTCCGTGACCCCCCTTTAGGGTAGGGCCCTGCGCGTAGGACCCGTGTCCTGACATTACTCCCCGCTTTGGAAGAGTTTTCATCCTCGAAAACACAAGTGGTGGTATCTGCATAAGAACACTCATGTTTTCCACTGTGGCATCCCTCAGGGATCCAACGGTTTGTTGAATCAAAACCCGGTTTATTGGGAGGTTCAATGAAATCAAGAATAACATCTTGATTTTCCACATTGTTGTCCCTGTACAACCGTCTTGGTTAACCGACCCGTAACCAACAATATGAGAAGACTCCATTTAAAACTCACTTGAGTATGTTAAACGAGTTATCATAACGAAGAGGTGTCTAAATGTATACCCAAGTTTCAGACTTTCTGGAGGTACTTGAATGTGCAATATAACATCGGCTCATCTTTCCATGAAAGTACTATGCTGACATACTCATCAGCAGCAACCAAGTCCTTGACTTGCTATGGTTTCTTGCCATTAGCCAACCACATCAAAATTGATGATTAAGGTTGATAACTTGAGAATAATAGGAAGAGACTAAAACTAGCCGTAACATGCCTTGCATCATATGAAGCAAACTCCAAACTAGAAAGGTAACCGATCCAGTTGTTCCACTTCTTGCTAATGTATGCACTTAGCATATCCTTTAGCATGGTTTACTAACGTATGCACTTTGCATATCCTTTAGCACTAAATAGAATGCTTGTAAGCTGCCCATCCTACGTGGGATGAATAACAGCAGTAAGGGTGAGGTACTTCCCTCAACCACTTACAGACAGTCTTCCACGACTGACGATAAACCATGACTCAAACATTGAGTAGCCAGCCATAGACTCGATATGGAATGGAGACAACCAACTAGGTTGAAGGTAGATTGGAGGTTCTAGCAACCAATCACTAACATCCATACTCAGCCATCACCTTGTATGGCAGGGTGTAAACTCATTCTAAATCTGCAAGAGAAATTGCACTAGCAATGCAAAAGGGTGCAGAAAGAGTAAAGTCCATGGATTTGCATGCCGCTCCAAATAAATTTGTGTTAAACACTAGGGCCCATAACACCTAGTGTACATGCATTTAGCACAAATATATCCAAACCGCAATTCCATGACGAGACTTTCCACGATACTTACGGGAAAATCTTGCAACAAAGTTGGACCATAATAGAATGTGACAACCCGGTCACACCTAGGAACCAACCATGAGACCCTCTCATGAACGTAGCATACTTTGCAGCAAAAGTTGGACCATAATAGAATGTGACAACCCGGTCACACCTAGGAACCAACCATGAGACATTCTCATGAACGTAGCATACTTTGCTATATGTAGAAACGACCCTCCGTTAAGGTGGTTTCACAGCACTTGTAATCACAACAAGTCTGTACTTAGTACCCGACAATTTCTGGCCACTGAAATTGTTCCTGATACTGTGTGTGTCAATTGGTCTAATGAACGGATGCGACCAGCACCTAGGGACTTTGTCGCGACACATCATTTTGAATTGGGCGCCAGTGTCAGTCCCAAAGACTCATATTCTCCTCATGTGGAATATGTCTCAAGTAAGGATGCCAGGAAAAGTGACATCCATCAAGTACGAGTTGTACTTGTGTGTGGAGGTAACTACGAACACTCTGAGACGCGAGTGAGACGGACCCTCATTATCATGCTCCACACTGGCTAAACCAAACTCCTTGAGTTCCTAGACCATTTTGTATCCCATGTGACAACATGTGCCAAATCGAACCCTACAAGTAGGTTCGTAACAGCATAAGGCAGAAAGGTAGATTGGACACTTGGCCCAAAATACTTTGTGCCGACATGCCCTTGGCATGGCTCTATAACATTCAAGCGTACTTATACGTCTTGAAAAAATAAAACAAGCAAAGCATACAAAAAATGGAGTAACACCAAATTAATAGATGCGTACCTAGAGGTTTGAACGTAATGTTCACTTACGAGTATTCAAACGGAGAGGAGCACATCTCCTACCTGAAAAACAAATAGCATTGCAGTGGGAATCGTGGGTGTTGCCTTCGCAATCCAACCCCTTTGGTTAAAATCTACGTAGTCAAACCCCTTAGTAAGACCCTTTGTAGAAACTGCTCAACTAGCAGGTAACGGCAACCAACATAGTTAACCGTGTACATAATGATTGGAATCAACTTGAAAAGTTGAGTTTGTCCGCTACTGCATGGTAGATTGCGGAATTCTTTCCTTGAAAGTCTAACTGAGAGAGATCAAACTGTGATCCTCAATGCAGATCAACTGTGATCCTCAATGCAGATCAACTGTGATCCTCAATGCCGATCAACTATGATCCTCAATGCCTATGGGGTGATGTAGTAGTCACCCGTTGGGCCGTACCCCAAACTAATATGTCCATAGACACTCCGTAGGGCTATAGAGAGAGCAGGAAATCCACACAAGTGAACTTCCTAGCTCGTGTGGACAGCCATACTGTCACCACTAATTGTTGCATCTATACTTCCTCTTATAGATCAGCTGCTATGAGTTGAAGATTTATCAAAAACTCAACTTGAGTGTCGCACTGAAATCATGTAGTGCAAAAATGACACTGTAAACATCCTGAAGGACAAGACCCTTGCTCGTCCATTAACGTCGATGTATTCTTCCCTGGGTAGATCTGTTCACTATTGAAAACAATCACCCAAAGAATGCCAATAGTTGGGTCTTACCCTTGGCATGACAATGGCTCGTAGCCTGTGTGACTCATAGCCCTTGTGCAAATGAGTGTTCAATGAACGAACCCATGAAGACTAATTTGAGTAACATCTTAGACATGTGGTAGCTGAGAGTTAGAGCACTTTGGCTCAGGCTGACTCACGAGCAAAACACGTATCAAACGCTTCTTAGAAGATTTTCATTATTCCCTAAGAGAGAGAGAGAGAGAGAGAGAGAGAGAGAGAGAGAGAGAGAGAGAGAGAGAAGAAGAGCATGCTGGGCTATGGAACTTTCCTTGAATGACTATGACGTGTATAGTTGATTTCCATGCTCGTGTGCATCTTATGCCTAACGTGCAGCGTATCCTATAAGCATGCAACAAGTTTCTGCAATGACTATCTCTTTGAGAGAGGTAATAGAAATACACAACCACATCTTGATCTACCGGCCTTGTAGGGTCGTGATTATATGAAAATGACTTAGCATTGGCACTTTGCCTGTGAAATAATTCCTAGATTTAGGTTCCTTTTAGTGTTGTTGGGTGTTGATAGCAACCTGAACAATCCATCACTTAGTCTGTCCGTGACAGAGTTGCGAGTGTGAGAGCGGAAGCATAAAGCATTAAGTATAAAGTGGTGGAATCCATGCCACTTGCTAGGCATGCCTTGCATGCAAAAACGTAAGCCCTTGGCTATGGTAACGGTTTCAAGCGTGAAAACCAAAACCATAAGTGCCTTGCACGGAATAAACTGGTAGGGATTCTGTGAGTTGACATACCCTATGTTTCCAGTTCCCCAAACTTGTGTGCCAAAGCCCTTGACTCCAAATTAATGGCAGTATCTCGGCACAAGGGAGAAGCCGTGCTTCATGTAAAATTGCCAAAGCACTTTGCTTTGCACAATGACAGTAATTGCCAAGTAACTTAAACTTAAACTTAAACTTGGCTAACCTAGTAGGTGTTGTTGCAACTAGTCCTCATGAAATTCCAAAGGAAAAGCTCACGTAAAGGTGGCTCGTAGCCAAATCTTCCGTGCGAGAGAGAGTTGTCGCGTATGCTCGTACGCCCTCTTGTATCACGTACACCATGAAAGATCCTTCAACTATAGTGTCAAATCCCTCCCAAGTTTGTATGCTTATAGCCTATACCAAACGTGAGCAGTTGAGATGCAAGATGCGTAAATTGAAGCCTTGCTTCACATCAATTGAAGCCTTGCTTCACATCAATTGAAGCCTTGCTGATAGCCAACTGAAGTAGTTGTTGACATACAGATATCAAGACAAAAAGAGTCGACCTTGTCGAGCGAGTTCAATTGAAATTAGCTAGTAATGTGTGGCAAACGTCCTCTGTCCGCTTCTGGACACAGTGACAAGGAGTCGGCCATGCCGAACCCCCCACAAATTGAAGCCTTGCTTCACAAACACGCTGTTGTGCTCATAGTCAACGTATGTTCCTGCCATGATATAGCTAGCATGGCAACAACGAATCAACCGTTTCAAAAAGGACATCGTATGGAGAATCATGAAAGTACCATATGTGACTTGATTGCAGGTGCAATGTGTACCTGGAATTGCGAATACCACTGCGTGGTAAGTATTCTTCGCCGTGTGCTAGAAGCGGCGATAAGGAGCCAGCCCTGCGGAGCACCTTGGCTCCCTTTATGTCAACGAGCAAGAGGTTGTGCCAATCTCCTTGAGATTCTAGACCTTGGCGTTGCCATAGCAAGCAATCACATCTGAATCAAGAATGTAAAATAACTTCATATCTCATGAATTGCGTGACGACTTGGAGTACCATGGTGTCGATCTCTGGCAGCATGCATGAACACGCATACCAAGATATGGCGTGCCTTGACCTCTTCCTTCCATGTTGTCATAACTTACCCGCACAACTGTTTCTACCATCGGGCATGTTGTGGATTCCCCTTTCAAGCATGAGGAAAGGTATACTTCGATCCCCCTTGTGTAGTGCAAATATGACCTTGTCGTATCCATACAAATGCTCACTGCTGAAGCATGAGCCATGCTCGACTCCCTCAATCAACGCATCGAAGTTCCACGAGGCAATAAACATGATCGTCTATGCCGAGCCATGAGGGGATCTGACAATCTAGGGTCGAACATCCTGTTGTCCATCTCGGATCCTGGACATGTCCTTGTGTGATTCCATAGCCTCGCATGCCTGCCCTTGGCTGCATGTCACAAGTATGGTGGCCTTTGTGAATCGACACCATGGCCACTGCTTCCTTGAAGAGCTGCGCTTTTGTATGCTGCTTGTCCGCTTCGCCGTGGAGCGCAGCCCTTAGAAGAGAAGGGCCCTAAGGGTTTTTCCCTTGGGCGCCCAAGGCTGCCCAAGTCGTCCAAGCCACAAAATGTTTAAAAAAAATAAAAAAAATAAACCAGCAAAACCTATTGGACATGGCGGCGACGCAGGCAACTGTGCAGGGGAGAAATCTCATCGCGCTGGCCTGCACGGGTTTTGTTGGGGCTCGCAGCAGGGACGGGAGTTGCATAGGATGCCCGAGCGCACCCACTGATTCCACCAATGCACCATTTGGTGCTGGTCGAAAATACGCCTTCCCCCGGCTTAGGGTTGACTCCCTCGTCCTCTGAGATCTGTCTATCCCGCCATAGGACTCCTCGACACAAGAGCTCCTTCACGTGGTCGCCTACGCCTCGGCTGCTCCTCTTGCATAGCTTCCTTCACGGCCCAAACCCGCCGAGAGAGAGAGAGAGAGAGAGAGAGAGAGAGAGAGAGAGAGAGAGAGAGAGAGAGAGAGAGAGACCATGCATGCCTCATGCAATCCTCCCCCACCTCCATGACTCCTCCCTCCCCCTGAGCTCTAATACCAATATGAGAACCCTAGGAGCTAGAGACCTAGATCCTCCACCCAACCGCCCATACTTATAGGCTCTTAGCCCTAGGATCCCCTATCCACACTACCAGCTGGCCCGTGGCCAGGGTCTGTGACCCCCCTTTAGGGTAGGGCCCTGCCCGTAGGACCCATGTCCTAACACTTCTTCTCTATATTTTCCTCTTATTTCCTTTTCTCTCTCTCTATTTCTCATCGTATCTCTCTCTATCCCTATCTCTCTTTACTTATGTGCTTGTCTCTTTCTCCCTCTATCTCTCCATATTTCTCTTTATTTCCCTCTACCTAAATCTCTCTTTATTTCTATCTTTCTCTATTCCTCTATCTCTCCATTTCTACTCTATCTAACTCTTCTTTAACTATTTCTCTCTCTCTCTCTCTCTCTCTCTCTCTCTCTCTCTCTCTCTCTCTCTATATATATATATATATATATATATATATATATATATATATATATATATATATATATATATATATATATATCCCTCACTCCTTCTATTTTCCTCTCTCTCTACCCTCATAACTCTCTGTTTCCTCTCTCACTCTCTCTCGCCTCCTAAGCCCTTCTCTGTGTCTCTGCGTCTCCCCCTGGGCGAGGGCGGCCCTGTGGGGAGGCGTTAGTGTATGAGCTTCGCCCTCAGCCGAGCCCGACTCTCTGTCGCTTTCGCCCTACTGCCGAACCCGCTCCATAGTTGGCCATTGAACTCGTTGAACCCGTTCCACAGGCCTAGTGTCGAACCCGTTCCACAACTTACTGTCGAACCCATTTCACAGGCCTAGTGTCAACTTCAACCCCTTGTCGATCTGTTGCCGACTACACAAAAATTTCTTTTGCTACTGACTACACAAAGCCCTTAGGTTTTTCAATTAAACCAATAAACCCCTGTTCCCACAGAGCCCTAAGGTGCCAATACACAAAACATCTTAAGGCCTAAGTCATTGTCTGAGTGCCTACCATGGCGACTACTCGGGCTTCATCTCGAGGAAAACCCACATTCGCTAGGGTCGTAGCAACACCCCCAAAGGTGGACAACATGGTTCATCTTCGAAGTGAAGTTGAAAGACTTCGCAAGGAAAATGAAGATTTGAAGGAAAGACTCGTACCCATCGAGTCTCGACTTAGCGCAGTGGAGAGCTCCAAGAAGGAAGAGATGGAACAGATAGAAATCAAGCTCAACAAAACAAAAACGGAGGTAGAAACCAAGGTCAAGACTCAAGTGCAAGATGCCGTCTTTCGCAAAGTCGAAGATCGTGTGGCGTCTATGCTACGCGAACAACAGCGACAAGATGGCATCGCTCTCAATGTTCGCATTGGCGGACTTCCAAGCGACTGGCAAGGAGAGGGGGACCCCAAGTTCCACAAGTCTTTCGCTCGCATCCAAAGAACAACCCACATGGTACAATGGGATCCAACAACAATCACCACTCTTGCTCACGAGCATCATACCAACCATGCAATCCTCACCTTCAAAACCAAAGCGGATCGAGTCAAGATCCTTGATCAATCGAGGCTTCTCAAGGACACAAAAATTTGGTTTGCTGAAGATCTCACACCCACCCAACTCAAACAGAAGAAGGCTGAACTCCAAAAGATGCGAGAAGCGTGCATAGTAGGGAAATGGGCAGTTTATTGAGGAAGTAAAGCCATCATCCAGGAGTTTCGAACTCCCAAATCGGCTCCCTCCTTATCACCTACCCCAACTTAGGTCACTCCACCTTATCTTCAATTTTCCACCTTTGATGGACCCTCAGTCCTTAACTGATATGTATCAGAAGGAATCTTTTGTAATGTTTTGTTTCTGGTCCCATAGGTCATATCTGACCTCCATGGATGATAATTCAATCTATCTATCTCTCTCTCTCTCTCTCTCTCTCTCAGTGCAGCCGTTTTTTGACCTAGTAGACAGCAGTCCACTCTTTTGATCATAACTTCTTCATCCGAACTCCGATTTGGGTGATCTATAGCCTCAATCGAAGAGCACGAAGTCCTCTACGCATTGATGTAAAGACAGAAATTTTCAGAGTTATGGAAGGCGTTTCTGTAGCAGCATTTTCGAAGTGAACAGGTTCAACAAAATTGATTCTCATCTCCTATTTTACATACAATGTCTTCCGGCACTCGCAAGGGTTCTTCTTCTTCAACAAGGTCCACAACCATTGTGGAAAATGATCCAAAATCTCCTAAGTGTGGAGATAGCAACACAACCACCCAACCAACAACATCGGAAACCATGATCATGGCGTACTTGGTATCATTGCAAGAGACCGTAAACAAACAAGGCGAAGACTTACGAGCACTTGCAATGGAGAATGGCACACTAAGGGTACTTGTGGTTGAGAATGAGAATCTCAAGAGGACACTTGAGATGCAAACAACACGTTTGATGCAACTTGAAGAGGAAGTCAAGGAATGTAAACGCTCTCTTGTGGACTTGAATGCTTTGAAGGAGCGGATGAGCAAAGTAGAGCATGACCATGTATTGAAAGAGGAGAAATTTGACACTATGAGCCGGGATGTATGCGACATGAAAAATGTATGCACAAACAAGTCTTGGGCTGATGTATGTGGTAGCAATGTGGTTTCTAATTCCTCACTCATGCAAGCTATGGTTCAAACAAAGAATGTTGAGAATGTGGATGTGGAGGAGTTGAAGGAACGGGAGCGACGTTCCAAGAACATTGTTATTCGTGGAATTCCCGAAGAGAAGTTAGAGACACCTCCTTCTCTTGCCATTGTTATTGAAGATTTCTTCAAAACCCACTTTGGCATGTCCGGAGTTATGGTCTATGGAGCACATAGAGTGGGAAAGCAAGGAGCTCCTCGCTCGGGAGAACGGCCAATTGTATGCACCATGCCGGATGAGACCAAGCGAAAGATTATCCTTGATAATAGTTGGATCTATTTGAGGGATACAAAATGTTTTGTATGTGAAGATCGCACTATTAAGCAACAAAATATGCGTCGCAAGGCATATGAGGAAAAGAATAATAAAAACAAGGAGATCTCTCATGAAGAAAATGTGCCCAAGGAGGAGGCAAGTCTCTCAAGCAAATAGGGATGCGTGACCTATGAGACCGAGTTACAATTGAAAATATGCTTTTGGAATTGTAATGGATACCCATGGAATGCGGGGGTTGGCATTGATGAACTAACAAGCAAAGCCGATGTTGTACTTCTTGTTGAAACTTGGGAGCATGATACACAAAGGATTAACGGCTTGGAGGATTACAATGTACATTCATTGATGTGGTCAAAGAATCTCAAGCAACGAAGAGGACAAGGAGGGTTAGCATGTATGGTTAAGAAAGGATTGGAAGATTTTGTATCAATTGTGAAAGATGACAAGTACAAACGTTATGTATGGCTGAAAATTATGACACCAAAAAGAGCACCCATTTTTGTAGCCGGTTGCTACATTCCTCATCATGATTCTCCCTTTTATGCTTGCATGGATAGAGATCAACCATTTTCTGATTTGGAAGAGGACATTGCTTATTTCAAAGGTGAAGGTGATGTTATTGTATTTGGGGATATGAATGCTCGTACAAAAACATTGCAACATGATACTCAACAATTTGATATGCCATACATTTCAAGGGAGTTGGAGGAAGTTCACTTGTATGATCGTACTTCAATGGATGAGAAAGAGCCGGATCACTATGGAAAGTTACTTTTACACATGTGTAATAGCACCGGTATGCTCATTGCCAATGGTGTATCTTTGTGGAGTGGAACCAATGGATTTACATGTAGAAGACATAATGGGGATAGTGTGATTGACTATATGCTACTCTCTGAAGCCATCATGTATCGCATAAAGAGTTTTATGTTTGGTCAATGGACCCCGGAGTCCGACCATCGCACCTTATGTATTGACCTTTCATGTGGAGAAGCAACTAAGCATGATAATCTCAGCCAAAGGAAAGAGAAGTTATCACTATGTATGGATTTCAAACGGGCACCAATGTACATTGAAATGGTTGAGCAAAAATTATGGATGACAAAGCTTCAATGTGATGCACCATTGGAAACTAAATGGGAAGCTTTCAAGAAAGCTATTTGTTCTTGTGCGGAAGAATGCTTTGCCATAAAGCATCTCCATGGTATGAACAAAGATAGATCACGCAAAAGGTGGTTTGATAAAGAATGTCAAGATGCTCGAAAGTCCTTGATAAAGCTTGATGCAACTATGGACAAAGACAACTATCAAAGTCATTTGCATACATACAAGGCATTGATTCAAAAGAAGAGAAGAAGATGGGAAGTAAAGCAACAAGAATTTCAAGTCCAAGAAAAGGCACATGCATGTGGAAGATTTTGGAGAAACTTGAGAGGCAAGCGGGTTGAGAATTTTGGTAACTTGAGTCTAGTGGATATGTACACACATTGTAGGCAATTATATGAGCAAGAAAATACTGAAAAAATGCCATTTTATGGTTCACTCCCATGTATGCCATCTTTTTTTACTATTGAGGATGTATGCGGTGGGCTTGAAAAGTTGGCCACTCGCAAAGCGGGAGATCTTCAAGGTATCAAGCCGGAGATGATCAAATGGACGGGAGATTTTACCCATGAGTGGATGTGTGATATGTTCAACCTTGCACTTCAACATGGTATGCCTTATGATTGGAGTACTAATTGGGTTAAGCCTTTGCATAAAGGAGGGGATGTAAAGAATGTAACCAACTACCGGACTATAATGATTGGGTCTCTTATGGCAAAGTTGTTTGGGTGCATAATGGAGATGAAATTGAGTGATTGGGCTGAAGAGAATGACAAGCATGCAAAGGGACAAGCGGGTTTTCGTCGATGCCATAGCACCATTGATCATCTTGTCACTCTTCGTGTTCTCATGGAGGAAAGTCGGTTGAAAGGCAAGCGATTGTATTGTTGTTTTGTGGACTTTAAGAAAGCCTTTGATATGATTCCACGTAACAATTTGTGGAGAAGGATGGAAGAACTCCAAGTGCCAAGTGAGTTTATGCTTGCGGTTTCTCGAATCTATGAGAAGGTGATTTGTCAATTGCGCATGGGAAGAGAAATTTCAGAAATTTTTGTAAGCACTATTGGGGTTAAACAAGGATGTCCATTGTCACCAACTCTCTTTGGTCTATGCATCGATCAATTGGAACAAATGGTACTTGACTTTATGCAAGAAGAAGGCATTGAAGAGGTCACTATTTGCAATGCGGTAATCATGCTTTTGTTGTATGCGGATGATGTAGTGCTTCTAGCACACACTTTAGAAGATGCACAAAAGCTTATGGTTGTCCTTGAGAACTTTTGCTTGCATAGTGGGCTGATTGTAAATGAATCCAAAACAAAGGTTATGCTTGTGAAAACCAACCATAAGGAGAAGCCATGCATTGTGTACAACAAGGAGACACTTGAAGTTGTTGAGAGCTTTAAGTACCTTGGCCTTGAGGTTCCATCCAATCACAAGTGGCATGAATGTGCTATGCGTCGTTTGGAAGCGGGAAAGAGAGCATATTATGCATTTGAGAACATGTGTAATGCGGGAAACATCAAGTGTTGGGTTCTCAAGAAGTATCTTTTTGATGCATTGGTGACACCGGTTCTTCTTTATGGAGTTGAAGTGTGGGGCGGGAGCATCTCAAAGTCTACTTGGAAAGAGTTTGAGAATGTCCAAAAGCGTTTTCTTACAAACTTTCTCCAAGTTAAGACACAAACACCATATATGCTCCTACTTCTTGAGTCGGGATCTCTTCCAATTGAGGTTATGGGCATGGAAAGGGTTGTGGAGTACATGATAAAGATGCGTCAAAACCCCTCACATCGACTTCCTACAATTGCATGGGAAGCAAGCAAAAAAGTTCAAAAGACGCATAAAAGCAAGATCTTGAGCACGGGATGGATGCAAGACATAAAGAAGTGGTTTGGGAGATGGGATGCATTACACTTGCTACATGATGCTTCAATTGACTCTCAAGTGAATGAAGCTTTTCTACAACGCCAATGTATTACGGCTTGGGAGAAATCCGGTGGGTCACGCTTCATACATTACACCACCTATATTGCCCCCAACTACAAAACCATGTTCTTCGCTGAGAGAGGAAACCGTACTCACACTTACATGCTTGAGCCTATTCCCTTGTCCGCGATACGCACTATCGCAGCAATTCGGCTTAGCTCCCATTTCCTTCGATGCGAGATAGGGCGTTGGGGCAATGGAGAAGAGTCAAGTCGATTGTGCACATTATGCTCATTGCAAGTTCGAGAGTCTGAGTACCACACACTACTAGAGTGCTCAGCTTTTGATCACATCCGAACTTGCTTCTCTCACATTTTCAGCCATAACTTAGACCTACACACTTTCCTCTCCCAGCCAAAGTGTGGGCTCTCCATTGCGACTCTCATCACTACAATTTTGGAGCATCGAGAGTCACTCATCAGCCATACACATACTACATCACATGTAACTTTGGTCCCATAGGTCATATTTGACCTCCGAGGACGATAATAAAATCTATCTATCTATCTATCTCTCTCTCTCATAGTTGTTTTTTGATCTAGTAGACATCAGTTCACTCTTTTCATCATAACTTCGTCATCCGAACTCCGATTTGGGTGATCTATAGCCTCAATCAAAGAGCACAATGCTCTTTACGCTTTGATGTAAAGACAAAAAATGTTAGATTTATGGAAGGCATTTTTGTAGCATCATTTCAAAAGTGAACACGTTCAATAAAGTTGACTCTCATCTCTTATTTTACGTACAATGTCTTCCGGCACTTGCAAGGGTTCTTCTTCCTTAACAAGGTCCAGAGAAAATGACCCAAAATCTCCCAAGTGTGGAGATAGCAACACAACCACTCAATCAACGACATCCAAAATCATGATCATGGCATACTTGGTATCGTTGTGGCAAGAGACCGTAAACAAACAAGGTGAAGACTTACGAGCACTTGCAACGGAGAATGGCACGCTAAGGGTTCTTGTGGTTGAGAATGAGAGTCTCAAGAGGACACTTGAGATGCAAACAACACGTTTGATGAAACTTGAAGAGGAAGTAAAGGAATGTAAATGCTCTCTTGTAGACTTGAATGCTTTGAAGAAGCGCATGAGCAAAGTAGAGCATGACCATGTATTGAAAGAAGATAAATTTGATAGCATGAGCCCTGGATGTATGCGACATGAAAAATGTATGCACAAACAATTCTTGGGCTGATGTATGTGGTAGCAATGTGGCTCCTATTTCTTCCCTTATGCAAGCTATGACTCAAACAAATAACGTTGAGAAGGTGTATGTGGAGGATTTGAAGGGATGAGAGCGACGATCTAAGAATATTGTTATTCATGGAATTCTCAAAGACAAGTTAGAGACACTTTCTTATCTTGCCATTGTTATCAAAGATTTCTTCAAAACCCACTTTGGCATGTTCGGAGTTATGGTCTATGGAGCACATAGAGTGGGTAAGCAAGGAGCTCCTCACTCAGGAGAACGGCCAATTTTATGCACCATGCCGGATGAGACCAAACAAAAGATTATCCTTGATAATAGCTGGATCTATTTGAGGGATACAAAATGTTTGGTATGTGAAGATCGCACTATTAAGCAACAAAATATGTGTCGCAAGGCATATGAGAAAAAGAATATGAAAAACAAGGAGATCTCTCACGAAGAGAATGTGCCCAAGGAGATCTCTCACGAAGAAAATGTGCCCAAGGAGGGGGCAAGTTCCTCAAGCATATAGGGATGCGCGACCTATGAGGCCGAGCTACAATTGAGAATAAGATTTTGGAATTTCAATGGATACCCATGGAATGTGGGATTGGAATTGATGAGCTAGCAAGCAAAGTTGATGTTGTACTTCTTGTTGAAACTTGAAAACATGATATACAAAGGATTAACAGCTTGGAGGATTACAATGTACATTTATTAATGTGGTCAAAGAATCTCAAGCAATGAAGAGGGAAAGAATGGGAAGCATGTATGGTTAAGAAAGGATTGGAAGACTTTTTATCAATTGCGAAAGATGACAAGTACAAACGTTATGTATGGCTGGAAATTTTGGACCAAAAAGAGCACCCATTTTTGTAGCCGGTTTCTACATTCCTCATCATGTCCCCCTTTTATGCTTGCATGGATAGAGGTCATCCATTTTTTTATTTAGAAGAGGACATTGCTGATTTCAAAGGCGAAGGTGATGTTATTGTACTTGGGGATATGAATGCTTGCACAACAACACTGCAGCATGATACTCAACCATTTGATATGCCATACATTTCAAGGGAATTGAAGGAAGTTCACTTGTATGATCGTACTTCAATGGAAAATAAAGAGCCAGAGAACTATATATGGAAAGTTACTTTTACACATGTGTAATAGCACGGGTATGCTCATTGCCAATAGTGTATCTTTGTGGAGTGGAACCAATGGATTTACATGTAGAAAACATAATGGGGATAGTGTGATTGATGATATGCTAATCTCCAAAGCCATCATGTATCGCATAAAAAGAGTTTTATGTTTGGCCAATGGACTCCACAATCAGACCATCAAACCCTATATATTGAGCTTGCATGTGGAGAAGCAACTAGGCATGATAATTTCAACCAAAGGGAAGAGAAGTTATCACTATGTATGGATTTCAAATGAGCAACAATGTACATTGAAATGGTTGAGAAAAAGTTATGGATGACAAAACTTCAATATGACGCACCACTAGAAACTAAACGGGAAGCTTTCAAGAAAGTTATTTGTTCTTGTGCGGCACAATGCTTTTCCATTAAGCATCTCCATGGTATCAACAAAGATAGATCACACAAAATGTGGTTTGATAAATAATGTCAAGATGCTTGAAAGTCCTTGATAAGGCTTAATGCGACTATGGACAAAGACAAATATCAAAGTCATTTGCATACATACAAGGCATTGATTCAAAACAAGAGAAGAAGATGGGAAGTAAAGCAACAACTTTTCCAAGTCCAAGAAAAGGCACGCGCATATGGAAGATTTTGGAGAAACTTGAGGGGCAAGCGGGTTGAGAATTTTGGGAACTTAAGTCTTGTGGATATGTACACACATTGTAGGCAATTATATGAGCAACCAAATGCTGAAAAAATGTCATTTTATGGTTCACTCCCATGTATGCCCTCTTTTTTTTTTACTATTGAGGATGTATGCGGCGGGCTTGAAAAGTTGGCTACTCGCAGAGCAGGAGATCTTAAATGTATTAAGCCGGAAATAATCAAGTGGACAAATGATTTTACGTAAAGGTTTTTTTAATTAAGAAAGTGAAAATTTTCACAGATAAGGGCTAGTTGTTTTTTAAAAATGCATACATAAGGGGTACATATAATACTTGAAAATATACAGGTAAAGGACTATTTAAATACCTCTTGTTCACACGTGCTATATGCAATTTTTACATAGTGGACTCCCCGGGGTTCAACCTTGCACTTCAACATGGTATGCCTTATGATTGGAGTACTAATTCAGTCAAGCATTTGCATAAAGGAAGAAATGTAGAGAATGTAAACAACTACCTTACTATAATGATTGGGTCTCTTATGGAAAATTTGTTTGGGTGCATAATGGAGATGAAATTGAGGGATTGGGCTGAAGCGAATGAAAAGCGTGCAAAAGGACAACAGGGTTTTTTTCGATGACATAGAATCATTGATCATCTTGTCACTCTTAGCGTTCTCATGGAGGAAAGTCGGTTGAAAGGCAAGCGCATGTATTGTTGTTTTGTGGACTTTAGAAAAGCCTTTGATATGTTGTTTTGTGGTCTTTAAGAAAGCCTTTAAGAAAGGATGGAAGAACTCCAGGTGCCAAGTGAGTTTATGCTAGCGGTGTCTCAAATCTATGAGAAAGTGGTTTGTCAATTACGCATGGGAAAATGTCACTATTTGCAATGCGGTAATTATGCTTTTACTGTATGTGGATGATGTAGTGCTTCTATCACACACTTTAGAAGATGCACAAAAGCTTATGGTTGTCCTTGAGAAATTTTGCGTACATAGTGGGATGATTGTGAATGAATCAAAACCAAAAGTTATGCTTGTGAAAACCAACCATAAGTAGAAGCCATGCATTGTGTAAAACAATGAGACATTTGAAGTTGTTGAGATCTTTAAGTACCTTGGCCTTGAGATTCTGTCCAATCACAAGTGGCATGAATGTGCTATGCATCATTTGAAAGTGGGAAAGAGAGCATATTATGCATTTGAGAACATGTGTAATGCGGGAAACATCAAGTGTTGGTTCCTCAAGAAGTACCTTTTTGATGCATTGGTGACACCGGTTCTTCTTTTATGCAGTTGAAGTGTGGGATGGGAGCATCTCAAAGTCTACTTGGAAAGAGTTTTAGAATGTAAAAAAGCATTTTCTTACAAACTTTCTCCAAGTTAAGACACAAACACCATATATGCTCTTACTTCTTGAGTCAGGATCTCTTCCAATTGAGATTATGGGCATGGAAAGGGTTGTGGAGTACATGATAAAGATGCGTCAAAATTCCTCACATCAACTTCCTACAATTGCATGGGAAGCAAGCAAAAAAGTTCAAAAGATGCATAAAAGAAAGATCTTGAGCACGGGATGGATGCAAGACATAAAGAAGTGGTTTAGGAGATGGGATGCATTACACTTGCTACATGATGCTTCAATTGACTCCCAAGTGAATGAAGCTTTTCTACAAGCCAATGTATTACGGCTCGAGAGAAATCTGGTGGGTCACGCTTCATACATTACACCATCCATATTGCCCCCGGCTACAAAACCATGTTAAAGAGTAAGCCGTTCTCACACTTACATTTTTGAGCCTATCCCCTTGTCAGCAATACGCACTATCGCAGCCTTTCAGCTTAGCTCCCATTCCCTTCAACGAGAGACAAGGCAATGGGACAATGGAGAAGAGTCAAATCAATTGTGCACATTATGTTTACTACAAGTTCGAGAGTCTGAGTAGCACACACTACTAGAGTGCTCAGCTTTTGGTCACATCCAAATTTTCTTCTCTCTCATTTTCAGCCCCATGACTAAGATCTACACACTTCGCTATCCTATCCATAGTGTGGGCTCTCCATTGTGACTCTTATCACCCAAAGTTTAGAGCATTAAGAGTCACTCATCAGCCATACATAGACTACATCTCATTTAACTTTGGTCCCATAGGTCATATTTGACCTACGAGGACTATAATAAAATCTCTCTCTCTCTCTCTCTCTCTCTCTCTCTCTCTCTCTCTCTCTCTCTCGCTCGCTCGCTCGCTCGCTCTCTTTTCCACCTCCCCCTCACTATAAACAACTACCGGACTATAATGATTCGGTATCTTATGGAAAAGTGGTTTGGATGCATAATGGAGATGAAATTGAGGGATTGGGTTGAAGAGAATGACAAGTGTGCAAAAGGATAAGCGGGTTTTTGTCGATGCCATAGCACCATTAACCATCTTGTCACTCTTCGTGTTCTCATGGAGGAAACTTGGTTAAAAGTCAAGAAATGTATTGTTGTTTTGTGGACTTTAAGAAAGCCTTTGATATGATTCCATGTAACAATCTGTGGAAAAGGATGGAAGAACTCCAAGTGCCAAGTGAGTTTATGCTTGCGGTTTCTCAAATCTATGAGAAGGTGATTTGTCAATTGTGCATGGGAAGAGGAATTTTAGAATTGTTTGTAAGCATTATTGGGGTTAAACGAGGATTTCCATTGTCACCAACTCTCTTTGATCTATGCATCGATCAACTGGAAAAAATGGTACTTGATTCTATGCAAGAAGAAGGCATTGAAGAGGTCACTATTTGGAATGCGGAAATCATGCTTTTGTTGTATACGGATGATGTAATGCTTCTATCACACACTCTAGAAGATGCACAAAAGCTTATGGTTGTCAATGAGAAATTTTGCTTGCATAGTGGGCTGATTGTGATTGAAACAAAAAAAAGATTATGCTTGTGAAAACCAACCATAAGGAGAAGCCATGCATTGTGTACAAAAGTTGAGAGACTCAAAGTTGTTGAGAGCTTTAAGTACCTTGGCCTTGAGATTCCGTCCAATCACAAGTGTCATGAATGTTCTATGCATTGTTTGGAAGCGGGAAAGAGAGATTATTATGCATTTGAGAACATGTGTAATGCACGAAACATCAAGTGTTGGGTTCTCAAGAAGTACCTTTTTGATGCATTGGTGACAATAATTCTTCATTATGGAGTTGAAGTGTGGGGGGGAAGCATCTCAAATTCTACTTGGAAAGAGTTTGAGAATGTCCAAAAGCATTTTATTACAAACTTTCTCCAAGTTAAGACACAAACACCATATATGCTCCTACTTCTTGAGTCGGGATCTCTTCCAATTGAGGTTATGGGCATGGAAAGGGTTGTGGAGTAGATGATAAAGATGTGTCAAAACCCCTCACATCGACTTCCTACAATTGCATGGGAAGCAAGAAAAAAAGTTCAAAAGACGCATAAAAGCAAGATCTTGAGCACGGGATGGATGCAAGACATGAAGAAGTGGTTTGGGAGATGGAATGCATTACACTTGCTACATGATGCTACAATTGACTCCCAAGTGAATGAAGCTTTCCTACAACGCCAATGTATTATGGCTTGGGAGAAATTAGGTGGGTCACGCTTCATATAGTACACCATCTATATTGCCCCCAACTACAAAACCATGTTCTTTGCTGAAAGAGGAAAACGTGCTCACACTTACATGGTCGAGCCTATCCCCTTGTGGGAAATACGCACTATCGCAGCCATCCGACTTAGCTCCCAGTTCTTTCAATGCGAGACAAAGCGTTGGGGAAATGGAGAAGAGTCAAATCGATTGTGCACATTATGGTCACTGCAATTTCGAGAGTTTGAGTACCACACACTACTAGAGTGCTCAGCTTTTGGTCACATCCAAACTTGGTTCTCTCACATTGTGAGCCATGACTTAGACCTACACACTTTCTATGGTGACTCTCATCACCACAATTTTGGAGCATCAAGAGTCACTCATAAGCCATTAACATACTACATCACATGTAACCTTGGTCCCATAGGTCATATTTGACCTTCGAGGGCAATAATAAACTCTCTCTCTCTCTCTCTCTCTCTCTCTCTCTCTCTCTCTCTATATATATATATATATATATATATATATATATATATATATATCCATCTATCTCTTTTATTCCTCCCCCTCTCTATATCCCTCTTTCCCTCTATTTCCCTCTCTCTCTACCCCCATAGCTCTCTATTTCCTTTCACCTCTCTCTCTCTCTCTCTCTCTCTCTCTCCATCTATCTCATTTCCCCCTCTCTATATCCATCTTTCCCTCTATTTTTCTCTCTCTACCCCCATAACTCTCTCTTTCCTTTCACCTCTCTCTCTCTCTCTCTCTCTCTCTCTCTCTCTCTCTCTCTCTATATATATATATATATATATATATATATATATATATCCATCAAACTCTTTTTCTCTTCCTGCTCTCTATATCCCTCCTTCCCTCTCTCTCTACCCCCATAACCCTTTGTTTCCTTTCACCTCTCTCCCTCTCTCTCTCTCTCTCTCTCTCTCTTAGCTAAGCCAATGTCAGCTAACAGGAGTTGCTAAAGACCGTAGACGTATGGATGCACACCGAGGATGAATACAAAGAAGTAGTGAAGATTGGAGTTAAACGTTTTTCACATTTTCCCAAAATGATCATATATTGTAAATTCCTGCATTTCAAGCCATTGTAATATTTTAATGTGTTACAGACTCAATGGGAGTTCCAAGATATAAAGAATATGTCAGTTAGTGTGCCTAGGTAGCGGATACACTAAGTGTGGTGGAACCCTAAACGCCTTGGGCGTTTGGACATTTCATATTTTTACCCTAGGTATATAAGGCAGTGTGTAAAAGAAATCACGGTTCTCAAGTTTATTTGTTGAGACCACTCTTTGGTGAGATCTCTTGGATGTGTGGCTATGGAGTCCTTGAGCTTATGCTTGCTCATGTGACTTGGTTAACACTAATCAATGCTTAATTCTCTTTCACTATGCCTCTCTCATGCTTCTTATTATTGCCTATGATGCTTTGATTAGCTAGATCTTAACTAATTAATGGTTAATCCCTCTCTAATCTTGGGTGATTTCCCTCTCTTGCTTGTGTGTGCATGTAGGTTTGATTCGAGTGTGGTGCCCGATAGATCTATGTGTGTGTGCTTGCGATTAGTGTGTTGCATGATAGGATTAGTGTTGTGTGCATCTTGTAATCATAGTGTGTGTGATTGGGTTGATTAGAGGTGAAGAGAAGTGGGTGTGGAGATTGCCCATCATTGTGGCTTAGCTCCTCCGTAGGCCGAGAAGCTCACCTCATAGAGTTAACCATTCGTGTTGCCATGATTAGCTCACTAATCGTGTGAGTGTTTCCATGCCCTAGCTGGGTAGCTCATCCCTTCGGACTGATAATTTTGTTGGTCATTGGAGCTATTCAACGATAGGACCCCCAAAATTTGGCGTCGTTACCGAGGAGGATGGCCTACGCTAGTGTTTGTGGCATAATCGGATGTGTTTTCTCACTAATTTCACTTATGTGCTTATGTTTTTGTGGATTTTGGATATGTGTGCATGAAGCAATGTGTTCATTATTCCCTAATGTGTCACCGTATCTTACAAATTGTGTGTTTACACACTCTAATTTCACACTAACCCCTTGCTAATTTCACTAATTGTGCTAACTTACGCACTAATTTTCTACCAAGGATTGGAGCTTTCAACCATTCAATCGATCTTCAAAGGAAAGGTAATCAAGGTGGTATTCTCAACCTCCCTAGAATCTAGAGATGTGTAGAATTGTGTAGAGACTCCACCATGATGCATTGTAATGTTGATGCTATGTTATTACAATGCAATGTTGCTTTGAAGATTTTTGTATTGTTCGTTTTCATGCCGTCGTAATGCCAAAATTTCTCAGATTTGGTGGCGTATGAATTTGACAAGTTCAATTTCTAATTGGTGATTTTAGATTGCTAATTGGGTGCATAATTAAGTTAATTGCATGCTTGAATGGTTAATTGTAAATGTGTGTGCACTAAAATCAATAGTGTGTGCATTCTAATCGAGTGTGTGTATGCTTAATTTTAGGTGTATGTGCACTATTTTGCCCTTGTTTGTGCACCTAAAAATCAATGTGTGCTTAATGATTTTTCTATTGTGATGATTGACTTGTGTTGTGGTCATGCCCAATTAGAGATTTATGAAACTACATTGCAATTTCGAAAAGATTTACCCTTTTGTGTGCACACCTAAAGATTGGTAAAAACTGCCAATTATTAGTGTGTGTGTGTGCCTAAAAAGTGCTTACTGTGCATGATTAAATCAATTTTTGATTGCATGTTTGGTGTATGTAATGATTAATTGCTGCATTCTTTAACTCAAAACAGGGATTTACACTCTCCAAATGCGTCAAATTTTGACCTAATTTTGATGCTAATTTTGCCGATTTAATTGCCTATTTGGATTTTATTGATCAAGTTAATTGGAAACTGAATTGATGTGCTTTTTGTGATTTTATTTGACTGCACTAATCCCCTATGCCTAGGGAATTTTCTTTTTTTTTAATATAATTTTTGTACTTTTTTGGCAATTTTTTTCTAATTTTTGCATTGGTTTTTTTTTAATTCCATAAAAATTTGATATCTTGCGATCTTTACGAGTTGTTTTGAATATGTGATTTCGAGCGCATTTGGGCTTTCGTTCGTCGAATTTGAATGTTTTACTATTTTCAGGGGCCGTGTTGACGATTTTGTCAAAATTTGCTTTTTTGATAAAAACTGCTATTTTTGGTGTGCTTATTGCGTGTTGAAAATGTTTGATTGTGATTGTCGATGATTTTTAGAAATTTCTATAATTTTCCGAGAATGTTTTGATATTTTTTGCAAATTTTCGGATTTCTTGGCGATTTTTTGGAATTTTCGTATGAATTTTAGCGTTTCGGCTAATTTTCGGCCTAACTCCGGTTTTTTTCGGTTTTGGCCTGTGCCTTGCGGCACGTAAAACTCCTCGTCGGATAGATCTTCACGGTCTCTTGGGATAGTTTCCTACAACGCTAAAAAAATCTTTTTCGTTTTTCTTCTTCTGCTTCTGTCGTCGTTCTCGCGGTTCGTGGCGCATGAACCCACCCCAACAACCCTCTCCTCTCTATCTTCTCTTACTCTCTCACCTCCTCCTCTCTCAGAAAGAGCACTCATTTACATTCTCTCACCCTCCACACTATCTCGCATGGGCATGCTCAAATGGGATCAACGGCTAAGGTGATTTGGGTGGTCAGATGCACATTTGTAAATTCGGGGCATTTGGTAAATTCGAGAAGAAAAGTAAATTCTGGCAGGCTTGTAAATCTGGGTCAATCTGCACCCGATGTCTTGAACCCTAGACCTTCCTACCACGAGCCATGTACTAGCCAGTACGCCCTCATGAGTACGTTGGAATATAGGGGATTCGAGTATGTCATATTTTAGCATTTCGGCTAATTTTCGACCTAACTTCGGTTTTTTTCGGTTCTGGCCTGTGACTTGCGGCGCGTAAAATTCCTCGTTGGATAGATCTTCACGGCTTACAACGCTAAAATAATCTTCTTCGTTTTTCTTCTTCCGCTTCTGTCGTCGTTCTCGCGCTTCGTGGCGCACGAACCCACCCCAACAGCCCTCTCACTCTCTCTCTTCTCTTGCTCTCTCACCTCCCCCTCTCTCAGAAAGAGCGCTCATTTACATTCTCTCACTCTCCACACTATCTCGCATGGGCATGTTCAAATGGGATCAACGGCTGAGATGACTTGGGCCATCATATGCACATTTGTAAATTCGGGGCATTTGGTAAATTCGGGGAGAAAAATAGATTATCGCAGGCTTGTAAATTTGGGTCAATCCGCACCTGATGTCTTGAACCCCCGACCTCCCTACCACGAGTCGTGTGTACTAACCACTACACCCTCATGAGTACGTTGAAATATAGGGATTCGAGTATGTCATATTGTAAATGTGGGCCGATTAGTAAATTTGGGACAAATTTGTAAATTCGGACAAATAGGTAAACTCAGGGCAACCTCAGATCTGAGGATCCATGATTGACGCACCCCCCATTTTCCTCCTCCACCATTGATCCCATTTGACCATGCTCGTGTGATATAG
This sequence comes from Adiantum capillus-veneris, assembly GCF_014529385.1. NCBI lineage: Eukaryota > Viridiplantae > Streptophyta > Polypodiopsida > Polypodiales > Pteridaceae > Adiantum > Adiantum capillus-veneris. The sequence continues at coordinate 143,199,542 of NC_140942.1, read as the reverse complement.
TGATGAGGTTCTCTCACCTCCACCTCTCTCTAAAAGCATGCTTATTAACATTCTCACACCTCCCCTTCTCACTCTCTCTCTTCTCTCACTCTCTCGCTAACGTGACCCCCTCTCTCCCTTGTCTTTCAAACACACACTCTCTCTCTCTCCTTGCTACACACCAAGCCCCGCCCGCCTCTTCCGCTGTCTGCCCACACACACACACACACACTCTCATGCGCGCCAGGCCCGTGATTGATGGCCCTACAAAAGGACATCCCACATACACACACACACTCCCTCTCTCTCTCTCTCTCTCTCTCTCTCTCTCTCTCTCCAGCGCACGCCAGGCTTGCCGTACTACACCCCGCCATCAACTCTCTCTCGTCTCTCCTCTGCTCCAAGCTGCCTGTAATGAGCGCTCCGAGGCCCACACGTTCTCTCTCTTTCCTGGGTTCGCTTCTTCGCGCGCTAGGACCCTCACACAGAGTCACACCCTCACACAAACTCTCTCTCTTCTCTCTCTCCTCTGTGCCTTGCAACTCTGCCATCACGCCGTAAGTGCTCCAGACTTGCACTCAGTCAACACGTCCACGTCACGCCAGGTAAGTAGGTGAATTTTCTTTTTTTATTTTTTAAAATTATTATTATTATTCATTTTGATTTATTTTTAATTTTAAAAAACAACAAAAAATCCCAAGAACCCAAAAAAAAAATTCATAACAAAAAATCGTTAAAAAATATATATAAAAAGATTAAAAAAACACAAAAAAGAATAAAATATCAAAAATTTAATAAAAAATAAACAAAATTTAAAAAATCCAGAAAAAAGAAAAACATGAAAATTTCAAAAAAAATTAAAAACCTTACAAAAAACACTTTTAAAAAAATAAAACAATTGATAGATAAATTAAAAAATTTCATAAAAACTCAAAACAAATACATAAGAAATCCAAAAGTGATCAAAAAAATCAAAATAAATTACAAAATTCATAAAATCTTCAAAAACATTTGTAAAAATTACAAAATCAACAAAAAAAATTTTAAATATACAAAAAAATTTATTAAAAATTAAAACCTTCTCAAAAAAATCATAAAAATACAAAGAAAATGTAAGAAATTCAAAATTTGATTTAAAAAACTAAGAAATAAAAAGAAAGTCGTCGAAAAAGCCAAAAAGGGCTAGAAAAGCAAAAAAGCAATGTCGAGGAAATCACAGACGAACAAAAATCAAATGCTTAAAAGAAAAGCTAGGAAGTGTATCGCAAAGCGAGCAAAAAAAAAGAAAATAACTGGAAAAAAAAACCGAGCAAACAGCGGAACAGTTAGAAATAACTGAAGAACCGTCTAGAAAAGCAAGAAAACGGCCAAGTCAAAGCCGTGAGCAGCAAAAAAATTTCTAAATTTGTCAAAATCAAGCCAAAAATCGACAAGTCGGAGTTTTAAAAACTCATCGAAGCTTAGAAGTTCGAGCTAGATTTTGGGAAATCCATGGGAACTAGACTCCATCTTTCAGGCCAAGAACATCACTACTTTAGCCCAATTTTGGACAGTGTTCCCACAATTTAGACAAAGAACACCAGGGACTAGAAGTCATTGTGCAAACCAAAAAAACAGATCAGGCTAGTACGAGCAGCAAAAATTATGCTAACCGATACCAAAATCTACTAGGAGACAATTTTTTATAGCGCAAGCCAACATGGACTCAAATCGAGCCAAGAGTTCAAGTACAGCAGAGCAAGCTAGTAGCAGTGGCAACACATGCACAACTGCAACATAGTAGATTTTACAGTTATATGGCTACAATGGAGATAAAGTCTTATATGCACATTTTCAAAAGGCGATAGATACTTGATGAGCAGCAAAAGTAACACAAGAGCCAAGATCCTATTGACCAGCTAGATTTAGAGAACTCCTAGATGTTCATAGACTTCAGTGGAGCCAGTATTGCAAACTCAAAGATTAAGTGCAAGCCAGTAAGAATCAAAAAAAGAATCTTCTAAAATATGAGGAATCTCATGGCGTGCTATATATCAGTAGATAGAGATTGAAGAGGACATTCTAACTGTCAAACCTTCGCCAACTTTGGAGTTTGCTTGCAAAAAATTTATCCCATGCGCCCGTTTTGGTAGAGAGAGGTAAAGTCAAACTCCTTAAAGGGCCCCTTTGTGAGTCCAAATTTTGCCTAATGGAACACATCAAACAGAATGATGTTAGCTTTGTATGTCACCCATAATTCATATGCACACTATGTAGACAAAAAAGGGAAACTGTACAAAAAGGATCAACCAGTGTTTGAACGACCCACACACCAACTCATAGAAGTGGGTCGAGTGATAGATCAGAAAGGATCGTTCATTTTAGAGGAAAGAATCTATTATAGCCCATCCTCTCTAGAGATGAGGGATATTACCCGAGTGAACCCAAAAATCTTTTCAGAGCCAAACTCTCCTCCATCCAAAATTAAGCTTCGACATTGTAACCCAACGAGCATATACTTTGACCAAAACAGTCGTAGATATAAACGAGAGTCTAGCATCTATGATGCCTTGGGTCCTAAAATCATAGAAGCTCATATCATAGGAGACCCATGGGATAGACAATATCAGGGCAGAGATAATGCTATCTATAGCTTAACTTGGGGAATAATTTGTCATGTTTCACGGAGATACATAGGAAACTATGCATAAGGTTTACAGATGCCAAACATCAACATTGCTACCCAAAGTGTACCTTCACAGTCCCAAAAGGTGAGACTAAACCAGAGCCAAACAATTCTGAACTCGTACAATGAAGCAAGCTATAGTGATCACCCTAGGAAGGGGGGAGTTGTAAATCCATCAAGCTCAGCTTATGTACCAAGAAATTCTACACCAGTTAGAATCCTTAGAGCCTTTAATAAAAAAACACCTTCAAAGTAGAAACCATTGAAAGATCATATGGTTGTTGGAGGTTTCTAAGTGACCCAGATCCCATCAGAATTTGCAGACAAATGCCTCTATGAAGATCATCAGGGACAAATGTTTCAGCTGATCTCCACAAGTCAAAGTCAAAAGCCGACAAATCCAATAGTGTTCAAATAGTTACATATGATCGAGCTCACATATGCATATCGAGATGCCGACGGAAATGAATATCAGCAAGATCACAACCTTGTACAAACCCCTATGGGGGATGGCCCGACTGAAGTCAAAGACTATCTAAAGATGATGCAAAGCCTCAAGCTGCCAGAACAGGTGACAAAAAAATAAAAGTCAATGAAAGCTAAAGTCCAAAAAGCTAGACAAGTGTCACCACCAAAATCTCCAGAGACAGATTTTGCCAAAAAGTATAGTGGATTTATTAAGATCAACTAGGGTTACCCAGATACAAGTAGATAATGCTCATCAATTGCAAACAAAAAGTACAGTATCACAGCCAATGGAGTCAACATCGAATGAAGCGGGTGGTCAAAGCAAAGAAAATGAAGATAAAGCTCAACCAAAGGACGTTTCCATAGCAAAATCAGTCAATTCAGACACAAATCCTAAGACGATCAAGTGCAATATTGTTGGTGAAAACAAAGAAAAGCTATCAAGAGAAGCAAAGCTAGATTTTCAACTAGCCAAGAACCTCATGTCTTTTTGCACTTGGACAAAATGTGTCCAACCACAACTCGAAGATGCTCCTAAATTTGTGAGCATATCAAGAGACAAAGAGCAAAATGCTGGGGAATCATCTCCACCGCCATTCAAATAGGTTCACAGATTATCAGAGCTCAATTCCATGTGATCACAGCAAAAGATATGCCAAACACATCATAATGGAAATGCAAATGGCTCAGAATATGTCAGAGATACAAAATTCAAACATCACAACAAAGAATGAAGACCAACAATGGTCACCCGTGGACGACATCACAAAGTTGTCAAGCATAGTTAAAATGGAGACTGATATCAAAGCAGATCTTATTGAAGATGATTCATCTCCATTGAACAAAACTTCAGAAGAGCTTAAAGCATATCAGGCATCAACAAGTGAAGATCAAACAAAGCAAAGAGCAACTACGCAAGCTATTGAGCAAAGAATGCAACAAAGCCAAAAGTTAAGAAGAACAAGGCTGCAAAAATTAAAAAAGAAATGGAAATTCCAAAGATCCAGACATTGCCAGCTGAATCAACCAATGTAAGTCAAGTCAAAAAACAGAGTCTCAAGCCAGCCTCCATAGAGACACATTTAAATCAAGATGAGACCATGGCAAAAACAGGACATAGTTCTTCAATAGAACCAACAATAAGAATATCTATAGTCCTTAGTAGCGTAAATGGATCAAGTGTCAGATGCAATACTCTATTGGATAAAGAAGCAAAGTGCAATATGGTCTGCAATATGGTTGCAGACAACATCCAAAGCATTCTAGAGATTACTCAAGGCAAACTAGATAATAGAGAAATCATGGGTAAGGCTACAAGTCAGAAAGAAATGGTTTCTACCCTTAGCATCCAAAATCATGAAGAGCAGGTAAAGTTTCAGGTGAAGCCTTCAAAGGAAATGCTTATAGATGTCATCCTTGGACATCAGTGGTTAGACCAACAGAAGGCCTACAAAAGAAGATAAAATGCTAATACTCTCTTTTCCAAAAGATATCAAGAAGCAGATACAAGTACCGTTAATCCTAGATTCAAAGTTGCAAAAGTCACAAGAATCAAAGGTAAAGCTAAAGTGGAACTTTCACCGATTAACAAAGAACGTGTGACAGCATATGCCTCTACATCAAAGAACCCCCGTGGATCAGCTTCTTCAAGCAAATCAGGCTTTCAAATTTTCAATTCAATTGTTGACCCAACAAAAACCTTTAAGGAGACACCCAACAAATCAAAGGTATATCAGCCAAAGTACCCAAGAAATCAAAGTGAAGTCAAGCAAGTGTTTGTTCCAAGCAATTTAGTCAAAGTCAATAATCCAATTTAGATTAAAGACGGGAAATCAACACAGAAAGACAAACACATGGGATGGATAGCATCACAATGGAGCTTAAAGAAATAGGAGTACTATGGAGGTACTAGACAAATATGGGTACCAAAACCACAGGTTAGGGCATATGAAGTAACGTCAAGTCCCTCCCAAGAAACAAGGCCCACAAGGTATCAACCTCAATAATATCCGAGGATACCTAAGAAGCATGTATAAAATCGAACAACATTAAAAATGCTAAAGTCAACCACAACTCTCAAGAGGATACACAACAAAGATGGATTTCAAAGAATCTTTGTTTGCGGGTCGCTGCGACGGACGTCCATAGCATAGCTCTCAAGCATCAACATATTTATCAATACAGGGGAAGCGACTCGGATGAGGCATGGAAACTCACTAGGTTGTCACGCCTAATGAAGTGAACTCGATGAGATGTATCTACTAATTCTACAAGTAAATCAAACGCATCATCGCCAAGTAATCTGACTATGTCCTTCTACTCAGCTCTATAATCGTCATGCCCGTTTACCATGCAAATCTATTCGGAATCGAACGAAACTTGAAGGGAAGCTTCAGGGGATTATTAGGATCATATCCTATCACTGTCAAAGCATTCTGGAGAGGTACCACGATCGCGATCGTTCGTTCCAAAGTTAACAAAAACAAAAAACAATTGATCCTAATGGGTCATTTTAGGGTCCCTAAAGCCCCTCCTAGGGTTGAAACGACATAAAACACGCATATAAACACTCAAAATAGCAATTTAAAGCCTCAAACACGTAGTCGAAAACCTTCACCGAATCTTGAATGATTATAATTGAAGGAAAGAGCAAGAGGAGAGGAACACAATGCAATATTCAAAACTGAATTTGGATTACCGTAGTCGCAATGGCGAAGATTACAAGTTTGAACAAGAAGGAGCTCTCATTTGTACGCTGTCTTCTCAGTTTTTCCTCCAAAAAGATTATCCAAAACTTACAGAAAATGACCTTTATAGATTAGGTCTTTGCAAAAATGGCTTGTCCGGCCATAAGCCCCTAATCTTAAAACTGGCTCTCTAATATACAATTGCTCCCAAAAGAATAATCATACATCCTTGACAATTTCCCGACTTAGAGATGCTTCTTTACAAAAGAATTTTACAATGGTTTCTCAGGAAATTATGGTCCTTCTGGCCACGGCCGCCTGTTGCTTCTTCTGCCAAACACTCCCCCCTTCCTTATCCTTGCACGCCCTCGTGCATGTTCTGTTGAGAGAGAAAGAGAGAGCACAGAAATAGAACCCCAAAAAGTGTGTAGAATACACACATGAGATGATGTATATATAGAGGGGACCTAGGTGTCATATATAGAGAAGCCATATATTGAGTAGCTTCACATATAAGCTCAACACCCCCTCTCAAATAAGGGTCCCTAACTGTGGATGAAAAAACCCTTGGGGGATCAAGGGAAAAACCCACAGGTCTATATACACCCACCTTTATATTATAAAAATCATTGAATATACAAATGTTCATGAGGAGCTACATCACTCCTTTTACAATGAATATTTTATGAGGAGCTACATCACTCCTTTTACAATGAATGTTTTATGAGGAGTTACATTACTCATATCTTATCAAATACAATAATGAATACAAAGGTTCAATAAAGAGGTGTAAAGGCTATCGATTAGTTCGTAATCAGAAGTGTCTCCATGAATCTGCTATGTAGCTTGTCATCACTATCGTATCACCAAACATATCTTCATGTTGTCATCAATATGACATCACCAAACATATCTTCATAGATCTTTTATTGTCACCAAGTTTGTCTTCATAAAATCAATTCTTTGATGAATCCTACATAGATCATAGACTCAAAAAAACACAGTCATGAAAATTATTAGCATCGTTAGTGAAATAATTTACGTTCACAATGCCATAAGAGATGGTTCGGGACGCCATTCTTTTGACGACATATATACGCACGAAAACATATGGTACATAGAGTACGAACGTAAAAGTACAAGATGCGTGATTACGTGATGCAAATGATATGTGTATATACTACATAAAACAACATTTATCAACGTAGTGATCAATGAATATCATCAAAGTATTAACAAAACATCATCATTGTATCAATAAGAATGAATAAATCATCATGGTATCAATGAAAAGCATCATGATATCACCGAAAATAATCATTGTATCAACGAAACAACATCATGGCATCACCGAGAATAACCATGGTATCAACAAAACAACATCATGGTATCATCGATAATAACCATGATATCAACGAAACAACATCATGGTATCAACGAAACAGCATCATGGTATCAACAAAAATCACCATGGAATTAACGAAATATCATCATGGAATCACCGAGAATAACCATGGTATCAACGAAACATCATCATGGCATCACTGAGAATAACCATGGTATCAATGAATAATCATCATGGTATTAACAAAAATCACCATGACCAAAGTACTAACAAAACATCATCATGGTACCATCAAAATCACTATGGTATCAACGAGAAATTATCAATAAAACGACGAAACTATATCTCTAAAAGAATAATTATACGAGAATCAATGAACGAGTATATCATATAACAAAAGATCATGTACCAACAGTAGCTCGATAGAATTTGGACGATTATCAATTGCTCGACTGAATCGGAACGATATGTAACTGGCTTCTGCAGCAAAGTTACCTCAATAACAAATATATGATTAATGAAGAAAAAATGTAATTGAGAAGTTTTCAACTATGAGAAAAATCAAAAGCAAAAAGTAAAATTTTGCTTTTCAAACATATTTTCTATCCAAGACCATAACCCAAAATCGATGCAGAATTTAGAGAAACTTTCTTCTGCAAAGTTATAGACCACATCGATTACGATGGCTTAAGCAAATAGTTTCTCATCGATTCCGATGCCTGCAGCGGCTAGTTCCTTTTGCAAAGTTATAGACCACATCGATTACGATGGCTTAAGCAAATAGTTTCTCATCGATTCCGATGCCTGCAGCGGCTAGTTCCTTTTGCAAAGTTGTAGACCACATGGATTCCGGTCCCTCGCACGGGTAGTTTCTGCAAAATCGTTTTCAATTAGTAGAAAAATCAAAAACATAAAACGAAACTTGCTTTTCGGACATGTACGCAGTCCACGAACGATAACTCAAAATCAGTGCAGAATTTGAAAAAAACTTCCTTCTGTAAAGTTGTAGACCACATCGATTTCGGTCCTTCTTCTGGGTTGTTTTTGCAAAATCGTTTTCAATCAGGAGAAAACTCAAAAACAGAAAGCGGAAGTTGCTTTTCGGATATGTACGCAGTCCGGGAACGATAACTCAAAATCGGTGCAGAATTTGAAAAAACTTCCTTGTGCAAAGCTGTAGACCACATCGATTCCAGTCCCTCAAGTGGGTAGTTTCTGCAAAATCGTTTTCAATTAGTAGAGAAATCAAAAATAAAAAACGAAAGTTGCTTTTCAAGTATGTACGCAGTCCGCGAACAATAACTCAAAATTGGTGTAGAATTTGAAAAAACTTTCTTCTGCAAAGTTGTAGACCACATTAATTCCAATCTTTGTAGCGGGTAGTTTCGTCAAAATCGTTTTCAATTAGCAGAGAAATCAAAAACAGAAAGCGGAAGCTGCTTTTTGGGTATGTACGCAATCCACGAACGATAACTCAAAATCGGTGCAAAATTTGAAAAAACTTCCTTCTGCAAAGTTGTAGACCACATCGATTCCGGTTCTTTAAGCGGGTAGTTTCTGCAAAATCATTTTCAATTAGCAGAAAAATCAAAAACAAAAAAAAGAAGTTTGCTTTTCAGGCATGTACGCAGTCCGCGAACGATAACTCAAAATCGGTGAAAAATTTGAAAAAACTTCCTTCTGCAAAGTTGTAGACAACATCGATTCCGGTGCTTTGCGCAAATAGTTTCTGTAGAATGGTTTTTGATCAGGAGAAAAATCAAAAACAAAAATGTATTGCTCTGATACCATGTTGAGAGAGAAAGAGAGAGCACAGAAATAGAACCCCAAAAAGTGTGTAGAATACACACATGAGATTATGTATATATAGAGGGGACCTCGGTGCCATATATTGAGTAGCTTCACATACAAGCTCAATGTTAACATGGTCAATGCTTTGGCCGTTGATGTGGCTCTAATGAAGCGAGTGTCGCTAAAAAGCTTCGAGGGCTTCTTGGTGTTGTCTGAATGGATTTTCTGATAATGTGTGTTGGTATGCCACGTACCTTGCCTTGAGTTCCTTCGCCATGGGATGGAAAATCCTTGAATCCATTTCGAAGAATCCTGTGACGAAGGCCTCTTCAAACGTTTGCAAGTAGTGTGATGGCAGGTACATTAGCCTGGAGTACATGGCCATCAAGATATGCCGTGGCGGTGAATCCTGTAGATTCCAGTAGATGCCTCTGTGTCCTTCCAAGAATAGATTCCACGGATGATCGTCGCCTTCAGTGTCTTTAAACACCTGGATGCAGGTGACGATCATCCGGGCTATCTTTACTAACATCTGGCAGGCCAAATCGGGGACATCCCGTAGCAAAGTCACTGTTGAGTTCAGTGTGCTGACCATGTACGCCACTGTAGGGGGTCGTTGCGCTGTCAGAATCGGGTAATTTAGCTTGTGCTGCCTTGACCCCTTCCATGTTGTGAAATCTTTCCAAGTGCGTCGTCAAGGGACAGGGTAGAATGTAGGATCTATTTGTATATGTTGAGGCGCGCTGTGGTAATTTGTTAGATCCGGTGGTCTTTGTCCAACCACTTCTGCCTCCACTTGGGGTGGTCATCGACAAGCACCTGAGCTTCTTCCACTTTGAGTGCAATGCCCTCATAACCCCCTTCTTTGTTTCGTGGCAAGGCTAGCCGCATCTTTTCTTTCCACAAATTCGCTTCATGGAACAGCAGAGGAAACGGGAGGTATTCGTGGCCAAACCCTTCCACCTGCTCTTCTGGTTGTAAATATGTCAGGGCTGCTGACTCCAGTATCTTCTTTTCATAGAGCATATATTCCTTGGCTGGCCCCAATGGCATGTCTTGAATGCTTTCACTGAGTTCATCTCATATGTCGAGATCGGGTCCTTCAAATTCCTACTCCTGTTGCCCTTGGTGTGAGGTTCCAGGCAAGTCTGTCACATGGTGTCCAGGCAGCAGTTGCGGTTGAGTCTGTGCCTTGTCTGCTTTGATTTGCTGGTGGACAAGCAGATCTTCTTTTTCCTTTAGCAATGTGTCACCGATCTGTCTCTGAATCTGGAGTTCATTGAGCGAGTTGCTGCTCCACTTCTTTTAATTTTAACTCGTTTGCCGCTGTCTGGGCCACCATTCCGGATATGAGCAGCTGTCTTTGAAGCCTTTCTTGCTCTAGCTCGGCTTTTAGCGCTGCTATAGTATTCGCTGCTGTGGCATTGTCAGATGTGGAGACCAATGCTCCAGCAGGTTCCTGATTAGCCATCAAAGCCGTCAGAGTGCCCTTGACAGTGCTGTAGGAGTTGCTAAGCCTTTGAAATCTTGCACTTTCATAGGCAAGCTGCTTTGTCACTTTTTGGACTCTGTCTGTCAGCTCTTCGCACTCTTTCTCTTTGGCAGTCAAGTCTGTCCTGACGTCCACCAAATCTTTGATCAGAGGCTGAGCCTGCAGCCGCTCAAGGTCTCTTTCCTCGGTTGTGCATTCTAGTTGTGTTCTTAGGTTGTCTAACTCTTCTTGCCCTGATTCTTGCTTTTGTCGGGCTTCCTGTACCTGCCTTTCTTTTTCAGCTAGCACCACATATTGACACTAAAATTGCCGTTCTAACTCTCGTAGTGTTTACTTGTAATCAAATCCAGTCACTGCTTGGCATGCTTCTTGGTATCCGATGGATTCTATAGGTAGTAAAGCTTCCTTTTGCGAGGTTGAAGGGGGAGAAGTTGGCTGTTTTTTGTTCGATGGAGAAGGGGGAGGAGGTGGAGATTTGGGTGATGGCGGAGGTGATTTTCTAGGCGAGGGAGGAGGTGATTTTGGCGAGGGAAGAGACGGACTAGATTTTTCTCGCACATGTCTCCTTTTGGAAGTTTCCTCGACTTGTTGCGAAGCAGATGCTTCCACTTTCCTTTTCTTTAGAATCCTAATTATTCTTTGGCGGGTGAGATCCGCCGCGCGTTGCGCTTCTAGATTCCTATCTCTCTGGATCTGCTTAAGCTGTTCAGCCTGATTCTGCTCTTCAGCCGCGTCTTTTTCCTTCGTTTGTTCCGTGGACTGTGAGGATATGTCCACTTCAGCAGCCTTTTGTTCTGCTTCCAGTCTTTGCTTCTCAGCCCGTAGGCGAGTTGCATTTTCTATCCTTTCTTGCCTTTCCATTTCTAATCTTTGTTTTTGTGCCTATTGCGTTTCCACTCCTCGACCTGTCTGTCAACCCGCAATTTGGTGCGTCTTTCTTCGACTCTTTTATGGGCTTTCGCATATGCTTTTTGCATGTCCGACTGCGGTATTGCACTTCTCTCTCCTCGTTTTCTCTCAAGCGGCTTTGTTGAATCTTCCTCCTCACTTTCCTCAAACTCTGAAGGCACTTTTTCTTTAGACTCTTGCGACTTCCCTTCGTCATCTGTCTCCGTTTTCTCTTCATCACTAGAACTTTTATTGGTGGCCTTTGCTGAGCGCGATGATGTAGCGCCAAGTGTTGTCCTTGCAGAGTGTGCAACAAGCTTAGCTTTCTGGATCAAGGCCATTTGTGAGCTAGCTGCTGGCAAATCCTCGATCATTCCCAAAGCCTGGTATGCTATTCTGGTTAGCATCGGCCTTGCACTCATGTAGGTTTTGTTTTTTGCCGAGCTTTTCAAATTTGCTTCAATCAGATTATCCAGAATATAAGATCCGTAGTCGCAGTGAATGGATCTATTTTCTGTTGTCGCTAGAGCCATGACTACGGCAATGTGCAGGATTGTCTTTGTGTAGCAAGCAGGCTTTTGAACTCTGAAATGTTGAGATATCAATATCATCGGCAATTCTAGCTCTCCGTAGATCATGTCAGTGTATTTGTATTTGTTTCCCTTTGCTTTGACGAATGCCTTCTCATTGTCTAGTGACTTTGTCTTTGCTAACAAATCGTGTTGTCTTGGGAGGAAATGCAAGGCTTCATTGATGATCTCCTTCGTGATCTTTACTTTAACCTTTGACCCATCTTTGTCTGTGAGCATTGCCTGCCCATCATATTGTATTGAGCTCATGAGTTCGTGGGCCCTCATGTAATCTGTTCCCCATGGCTCGCCCGCACAGCCTCTATTACTTCCGTCTTTTGGTGGAGAGTCCATATCTCCCGTGGCATGATAGTTGTCTTTACCAAGTCACCAACAGCATCCTTAAACTTCGAGATGAAGATGTGGACAGGGATTTGAGCCAGTATTTCATCCGAGATATGAGCCTTCTCATTCGTGGCAAGCTCCTCCACTTCATATGGTGCTGCTGTCCACTGCCTGTGTTTCTTTGGGTGAGGCATTCTGTGTCAGGAGAATCATAAGCTGTCAGGATTTTCTTTCGCAATCAATCACATTTAGACTTTTTAGTAAAAACAGTTCAAAAGTTAAAACTGATCATAACTTGAACAAATTTCATCCATTCTTGTCCATATTTCACCAGTGGGACTAGGAAGGCTAGAGCTATATTGATAAAAATTTGAGCCAGTTCTGGATCTGAGGTACACCGATCGCGATCGTAGTACAGTGGCCAAATTTGGATTTGATCATATGAGTGGGTTGCTGATAGTTGGAGGGTCATTTTGGTCCACTCTGTGTGTCTTTTGGACCACTTTTGAGTTTACAGGTCCCATTTCTGGGTTACAAGGGAGTTTTGGACTAGACTCTTATTTTTTAATTTTTTATGAGTTATTGATGTCCAATTGGCTTGAAACTTGGATGGTGACTTGAACAAGATGTGTACAAGGGATCTGATAGGTTTTGGTCAAATTCTAGGTTTGAGGTACACCGATCGCAATCGTAGTACAGAGGCCAAATTTGGGGGAAACTAGATGGTCATGATCTCCTATGCATGCCTAGCCCATTGATGATTTATTTTCAAGTTCAGACTTAATATGAACAATTTAGAGCAATTTTTCACTATTTGACCATATTTTACTAAGTCTAACCATATTTGGTTTTCCTGATGAATTTTGGTTGGATCCTCGAGTTAGTTGAAGTTAGTTCTGGAGCTCCCACTGCTCCCATGATGTTCTTCTACTATCAGCCTACTCCATTGTATGATTTTGACCTTATCAGGAACTTTATACCCTGTCTTAGGAGGTTTTCAAGATTTGTGCATTTTTCAGGCATTTCTTGGATATCCATGTGATGTTTCAGCATCCTTAAGTGATCCTCGGCTCCAATTTTAGCTTTGTGTGATCATTCGAGACTGAAATTACCATATATGTACTTGTAGGAGATATTGAGATCCATCCGAGGTTTTCTGCAACTGTCCTGACCCTTAGTCAGACAAGTGTTCCTTCCAAACCATCCATCATCATTTTTAACCAGATTTGAGTAGTTGTAGGTCAAATTTTCCCTTTTTGGTTGTGTTTGACAAATTGGGCCCATTCTATGAGCAAAATTTGTGCATTTTCCTTGAAAATTCAAGAGGGTGTACTTTTAACTGAGTTCCAAGCATGGGCCAACTCAAAAGTTGAAAAACCTGCAACTGGGGTCATCGATCGCGATCGTACCATGGAGGCCAAATTTGGTTTTGACACGAGCAGGTTGTAGGCGAGGTGTTTTGCAAAATCTGTCCCAGTTTTTGTCAGGGAGGTACACCGATCGCGATCAGTGTACCATCACCAAATTTGGTTTTGACCACATGGCTTTGTTCCTGACCTTGTGGGGAGCACATTGATGTGTTCTGTGACTGAAAAAAGTTATGTATGGATGCCTCTAAGGGCCCTCGACCTCTTTGACCCAATCCGACTTTGATTCGATCCTTTCGCGCGTTTGTGCAAAGATTCGTGCTTGCATGCATAATAGACTTGATCTTTACTTAATAGGGAACATACCTGTGAAATCTGGTGTGAAATGCTGGCTCCAACTGTCCGTATGGGGCAGAAACGTGGAAGCTCTCTCTAGGTCAAAAAAGCTCTCTCCTTCTCTCTCAAAAGGTGACAATGAACAATGAGCTAGAATTTGGCCTACTTGATCTATATCTTCCCGAGATTTTCATAACACAGGGTTGATTTTTCTCACCATTGATCCTGATTAAATCTGCATACCACTTGTGGGTCGAACCGTTCATCATTCCGGCGTTGTATGACCGTTTGATGCGATTTTGAGGAAATGTAGTTATGATCATTGAGGCCGAAATTTGACATCTTCAGATTAACTTCATATCTTCCATGCTTGATAATTTTATCATGATACTTCGGCGTTTGCTTCCAGAACTTGATTCTGACACTTGTGATCGATATTTTTTTTGAATTTTAGATGTTTTATTAACGAAAATCAAACACAATAAAATGAAAATACTTATTAACTGGCAAAAATTTAGCCAAAATTACTATACTCACCCCTAAGCATATATTTTCTCTAGAAGCATCCCAATGCTCCGGATTTGTCATTACAGCTCATTATTATGCTAGTCGGATGATACAAAAAGGAAACTGCTAAAAATGCCAGGTTTTGATCAAATTTGTTCAAAACTGAACTGAACTCTAAATAATGAAAAAAACACACACATTATGTAAATATATACACATTGGACCTCTTAATGGCCCTGACTGTTACTCCCCCCTTCCTTGTCCGAGTCGTCTCGGACGAAGGGTGGTGCATGTGCATGGGTTTTGAACTCTGTGTCGATGCATGGACATGTTATGTGGCCCTATTCTGATGTTTGAGACAATGCGTTGGGTAACAATATTCTCTGCATGATGTGGGAACTGAATGTAGTGTTCAGTGGCTTTTGATGGCGAGGGTAGCTGTTTATGGAACATGAGAGCTTGCAGTTGAATTGCTCTTTCCTTGATTGTGGGTGTTGTGTCGGCAACTATTTTTGGAACCCATTTATGTGTGGTTTGCTGCATCGTTACCGATTCTGCTCTAGTTTTCACCGGTTTCCAGTGCCATTTGGAAGATTCAGGCTTCGTGTTTTGAGTTTTGGTGTTCTTTTCGAGCTCTGGCATTTTAGCGTTATCCATTTTTGGTTGCCATTTCCACTTGGAAGTAGCTTCGGAAGGTTTTGGAGATGATGCTGCTTCCGTCAGGAGTTTGCCCTTAGGTAGCCATATCTTGCTCGGTTTGTTGGTTAGCAATGATTTCCTAATCTAGACCTTCTGAATAACCTTTGGGGTTGTTTTTTGCTGAATAGCTGGTTGCTTATTGTCGATGGGGATACTTGGCCACGAGTGATCTGTTTTTGTGAATGGAGTCATGTACACGTTAGAGTCGTGTGTGTACCTTAATGCATGTTCTGACCATTCAGTGACTGCATTGTACGTTCTCATCCATGGAACTTCTAAACATATTGATTGTCTGATTTCTCCGTCTTCCATTACGAAAAATTGATGAGGGAAACTATTTACATCAAGATTGATTGGTAAGTTTACTATCCCCCGCGTTGGCATTGTTGCACCGTTTGCCGCTCGTAGATCACGTGTGGATTGCATGAGGGGTTCATCTGTAAGAATCATGTAAGTGGAGAAGTTAACCGCATTCACTCTTGCACCTGTATCAATTAATGCTCGCTAATACCTGCCATGCGGGAGTTTGACATTGATTCGAACATCAATTCCTGTTTCCCATTGCTCATCAGTTTGAATGATAGATAAAGGAATTTGAGACGTGTCCGCTGGTGTAGGAATTAGTTGTTGTTGTAATTCTTGTTTTCTTTTTAAAATCCTGACTTTGGCCTCCTCCTGCGCTTAAGCTTTTGTTTCTTTTGCTTTTTTCTTGCGCTCCTTCGCAGCGTGTATTTTGGCAAGCATTTATGTGGTTAGTGGAAAGTTGTGTTTCTTTAGTCTGCAGCCACTAATCCAGTTAGGCATTTCCTCTCCCTCTAATGTCGCAAGATTGATGGCACCGCTAGATGATATGTCATGAATCACGTAGGGTCCATTCCCTCGCTTTTTGAGTTTTCGGGAATGTTGTTTTAGGATATACATTAAAACGTAATCCCCAGTAGCAAATTTCTTGCTGATTACGTGTTGATCAAAGAATGATTTCATGTTTCGTTTTTGCGCGTAGATTGACGCAATTGCTCTCAATCTAGTTTCATCCAGTTTTTCTAGGACATCTACCTGATTGGATAATTCATGGCCCGCCCATTCTAATTTTTTAGCGACTCGAAGTGTGGGAATAAGGAATTCAAGTGGCAAAATCACTTGCATTCCATAAACCATGTTGAATGGAGTCGTTCCGATGGATGTTTTGTAAGCTACTCGATACGCCCATAAAGCTGAATGCAGCTTTTGATCCCAGTCAGCTCTCGATTCGCCGACAATTTTGGTAAGAATTGTCACCAAAATTTTATTCGTACTTTCTGCTTGGCCGTTCGCTTGTGGGTGATAGGGGGCGGACTTCCTGTGAATTACCATGAATTTGTCCAATAGGATTCGATCACTTCATTGATGAAGTGAGTGCCTCTATTGCTCACGAGCTCAATTGGTAAGCCATATCTGGTGAAAATGTTCTCGTACAAAAACTGTGCTATCCATTTTGCATCATTTCTGGTTGTTGCTTTTGCTTCCACCCATTTTGTTAGATAATCTGTTGCCACTATAATGTATTGAGCATGCGTTTTATACCCCGGAGGCGCTATCGGTCCTACAAAATCTATTCCTCATTTCGCAAACGCTCTTGCCCCCATCATTGGCCTTAAGGGCATATCGTCTCGCGCTCTCGAAATTTTCATTTTCTGGCACTCATCACATCGTTTCACAAACTCTTCAGCATCCATGAATAGTGTAGGCCACCATATGCCCGCAATAAGAATTGCTTTGGCCGTTTTGTCAGCTGAGAAATGTCCACCAGCTTGTCCGCTTTGTGCTTGCTCTAAGATATGAATGTATTCCTCTTCAGTCGTACACATTCTCAATTGATGGTCCTTACCCCTCTTGTAAAGAGAGTCCTCAATCAGTACAAAGTTTTCTGCCTCTTTCATGATTGTTTTGATTCGTGGTCTACTCATCCCCTCAGGAAGGATCCTGGTGGTGAGGTATTCAACGATGTAGTTACTCCATTGGGGTGCTACAGACAATCTGAATAGAGTCACGTGTTCTATTGGCTTTTGAAGCATGCATTTGACACAAGATTTGACATGCATATGAACACTATGTTGCATTTTTTGCCAATACACACCCGCTCTCATCATTCTCTGGTACATCTGTGCATGCCCATTGTGAATTCCCGTTGTTTGTACATGAGCCTGGTTTAGGTACAATTCCCGTTCGTTAGATTCAACACAAAGCCTAAGGATTCAATCCGTTCCCTGTTTATATAGCCTGCCCGCCAACATTACCAATGATCTGGATGCGGCAATGGTAGATGTTTGTCTTGTCATATTCAAAGACCCGATAGTCAGCAAAGGAATTAAGTCCTCGCTCCATCTTGGAACCATTTCTATGTTGAAAAGATATGCATCTGGAAGATCATCGTCAACTCCTACAGGGTTTTCTCCATGCATCATCCTAGATAAATGGTCCGATCTTTGGTGTGTTGTACCTTTCTTGACCACTACTGTAAAATCAAACTCAAGCAGTATGATGAACCATCCAACAATCCTTCCCGTACTACAAGGTTTGTTTACTAAGTACAGCAGTGTTTGGTGATCAATGAAGAATACAAATTTATTGGAAAGTAAGTAGTGTCTAAACTTTTTCACCGCATAGACCATACCTAATCCCTCCCTCTCGGTTGTCGTGTAATTCTTCTCTGCATTGTTCAATTGTCTACCGGAGTAACTTATTGGAAAATCCATGTTGTTCTCTCCAGGTTGTGCAAGTATGCATCCTATTGTATACGCTGATGCATCCACGTGAATGTGAAAGATCTTTTCCCAATCCGGAGCTTTCAATATTGGAGCGGAAATTAATCTCTGCTTCAACGTTTGAAAAGCTTCCTCGCACTCTTCTGTCCACTCAAATTTAGTTATCAGTGCGTAAAGTGGTTTTGCAATTATAGAGTATGAGTAGATAAATCTACGATAATACCCACAATGACCCATAAATGCGTGTACCTCTTTCACCCTTATTGGTCGTGGTAGATCAACAATGACGCTGATCTTCTCCATGTCTGTCGAAATCCCGTTTTTGGACACTATATGTCCCAGTATTTTTCCCTGTCTTACCATGAAGACGCATTTTTCTGGATTCAGGCAAATCCGATACAACCTCCATTTTTTGAACACCTTGGTCAACTGTTCTATGTGCTCCAGTCTTACAAGGGAGTGAGCGCACAAGTCATCCATGTAAATTTCTAAGAATTGTCTTAGATATTCTTTAAAAGCATGACCCATTAGCCTCTGAAATGTATGTGGTGCATTGGTTAGGCCAAAAGCCATTACTCGGAATGCAAAAATACCCCATTCTATTGCGAAAGCCGTTTTGTGCTGATCCTCTGGCTTTATTGCGAGTTGGTTGTAACCCGAAAAGCCATCTAAGAAGCTGTAAGCCTCTTTGCCTGCTACCCTTTCTATTACATGATCAGTAATGGGTAGGGGATACTTGTCTCGAATTGTAGCAGCGTTTACTTTCTTGAGATTGACACACACTCTCAACTTTCCGTTTTTCTTCGGGACCACCACAATTGGTGAAACCCAATCGGTGTGCTCAATTTTGTAAATAAACTCTGCCTCCTTAAGTTTATCTATCTCCTCCTTGATCTTTTTAGCAAATGTTTCATTGTAAGTATAGGGACGTTGTCTGCTGGGTTTCGCGTCATTCTTAAGGGGTATCGTGTGTTGACAGATACTAGGATCCATCCCCTTAAGATCCTTGTACGACCACTCAAACACATCTCTATATTGTTTAAGAGTAGCGACCAAAAGCTTTTCCTCTTCATCAGTAAGATCCGTGGCAATATATGCAGGTTTTGGATCTTCTCCTGGCTCCGCTAGATTTATTCGTTTGGCTTTTTCTGGACCGTCGTACGATGTACCCGGTTCTTTCAATTCCCTCATAGGTTGTTGCACTATGATTTTCCAATCTTGTATGGTATATTTCTTATAATAGGATGGTGCATCTATCTTGTCAGAAATCGTGTCCTCATTTGTTTCAAAGTCGGTCGTCCATATGTCTCTAAGGGTTCGCTTGAGCTTGTTGTACTCTGTTTTGGTCATTCCGGACCATGTTTTTCTTTCCTTTTGCGACTTAGTCATCCGCTTTTCGTGTCTATTCTTCTTCTTGTTTTCCCATGGTTTAGTTTTGGTAAACCGGTCAGTGACCTCGTCTTTGACACAATCCTCAGCTTTGACAAGCTTTAGATATCCCGTTCTATCATTGACAAGAGACATCGGATTATGCTTATTTTCCCTTGATTTTTTGTCTCTCTTGGATTTATACCGCTCCTGTCGACTAGGTTTTTGGCTATGAAACTCGTAAAACCTGTCCTCTCTCATCCTGTATTTTTCGCTCGTCTCTGATGCGCTTGATCTTTCATCATCAGCCTCTATCAGTTGGTTTTCGTCGTCCATTGATGGAAGGTCACAGCATAGTGAATCCGTGAACTCCTCTTCTGTTTGAATCCTATTGTTCACTACAGATACCTCATCAGTTATTCGTTTACACCCAATCTCACGTGGAGGTTCCTCCAGCTGTTCCTCGTTCTCTGATCCTGACTCAAGGACAACGCTAGCCATTTGCAACGTTACTAGGTCGTATCCTTCTTCGTCACAAAATTTTGTAGGTGTGCATTCGTTAACACATACGTCTAAGGTTGACAATATTTGAGTCCACCCCAATGGCTCAGATAAATGTTTCGGGAAACGTTCTGGGAAATATGCCTCGTCTTCGACAGATCTTTCCAGAACGCATTCCTCTCGGATTATCTCACCACAATCGGATGCTCCACACATCCAGACATGCGCTTTTGTTTGCATCCACGCAGGTATTTCTTTTTCATTTACAGTGGTAGAATTAAATTCTTGCGCTGGTGTTTTCGCAATGTCTCTATAGCTGTGATCCTTCATGTTGATTTTCGTTATTAGTTCTTCGTGCCTTAGGTAGATTTGATCGTAACCCCAATCCTGTATCATTTTGAGTTGACGCATGAATAGTCGTCCCAAAATAATATCAAAGTTGTTCTTTTTTCCGAAATCCACCACGACAAAGGTGTGCTCATAGTTAATTCCACACGAAGTTACAATTATTTGGTCCAGGATCCCCAACGGCCTCTCTACATACCCATCTGCGAGTTATAGTTTCATTCTAGTTTTCCTGAGAGCTGGACGGCCCCACTTCTCCCAGATTTTCTTTGTAGCAATCGCCACTCCAGCTTCACTGTCTAGGATAGCTATTGTTGTTATATCCTGATATTCAACAGGTAATGTTGTGTTACCCTCCTCTCCTTCGCAGTAATCTCCGACCTTCTTTATGGGCACTGGTCGGGCTTTGGGTTGACTTCCCCGTTTGTTTTCTTCTACCAGAGGGTTTGTCCGAAGAGGAATCTTTACTCCCTTTTGCTCCATATGTTTTGCCATGTCTTCCCACAAACGTGGTTTGACTCTCAAGAGTTCAGACAGCGTGATGGTGCATGTTATAGGTGTCGACAGCATCTCTTGAAGACTCTTTAAGTCAACCATATGTGGGATAGTTCTCATATGGGATGGAACTAAGCTTATCTCTGATTGTGCCTCATGTTCACCTATAAATGAAGGTAGGATTTTCTTTCCACCGAAATTTTCGTTCTCGCATCCCCATACCACGATTGTATATTGGCTGGAAAAAATCCGTTATCCATGTTAATTTTAGGAATTGGAGCAGATTGTAACGTCGCGCTTCCATTCTTTCTGTTTCTAATGGTTTCCCATAAGTGTTGTGGCCATTGTTCTTCAACCTCTGGAATTGGCATCATCGTCATTGATTTAGCGTCATCAATCGTTTTTGGCACAACTCAATGATCCAGTGGAAATATTGTTTTAGGCTTGGATTCGTTTAATCGTTTTGGTTCATCGATTTTTAGTTTTTCTCGCTCTTTGTGAATCAATACTTCTTGTTTTGGGGTTCTAGCTATCTCAGGTTCCATCATCGCCTGGGCTGTCTCAATGAGGTATTTACACATTTCCAAACGCTTCGTTTCCACTTCTGGTTGAGGGTAAGTCAACCATCTATGCTCTAAGGTTTGGTTTGTTTTTAGCCTTGCTTCGTATGCTTGTAATAGAGAATCTAACGGCTCTAGCACTTTGTCAACCAAGACTGATCCTCCTGAGGACGCTTTCCTCGGTTTGTTGATGGCCTCAGTTGTCTTACTCTCTCTCTCTCTCTCTCTCTCTCTCTCTTGTTTGAGTTGTTCCCTTGTTTCATGCAACTCGTTTTTCATGGCAATTTGAGTTTTCAACTTTCTCATTTTCATCTTGTCTCGTTTTGCCTTCCAGGATTTTCGCTGAGTTCTAACGGATAAACTGTCATTTTCTGTTGGTATGGGCAACTCGACCTTTTCCTCCAAAGTTTCGTTTTATCTTAAGTCCTTGGTTTGGACTCTGGTTATCGCGTTGATTCGGATCATGGGATCGGTTTCTGATCCGCTGCTAGCGCTTGGTATCACCCCCACAATATTCATAGTCGCTTTTTCCTTGTTGTCCGGATTCTTGGGGCAATCTGGTAATATGTGTTTCACGCCACATCCGTCGCAAAACCCAAAATTTTTCATTCTTTCGCCCTTGAAAGAACAGTTACGCTCCCAATGATCCGTACTTCCATAGCTATAGCACTGTCCAATTGTTGGTTGATTTTGAGGAGGTGGTCCCATAGGTTGTCCTGCTCTATTGGGATATCCTCTTGGTTTGTAATTTTGGTTCACAATGAACATTAACGTTCTCTCGTCAACCAAATATTGATCTCTCGAAGGTTGTGCTATATACGTTCGTGGTGCCATACCCTCACTATTTCCCCATGGTTGATATGATTCGTCTGCGTATATTTGTGATTCCGGTTCATTTGCGTAAGGTTCATTTGGTTCCTCGTAATAAGACACTTGAAGTGTAATATTCGTTCCTAGTGATGCTTCACAAGGTTGAGCATATCTAATCATGGCCCTATTTTCCTGTGGTAATGGAGGTTGTTGACCCAACACAGATTGAGGTCTGTCTGCTCCCGCTACCAAATTCATATTTGGTCCAACTTGATACCTTGGAGGAGGTGGTTGGGATGGTCCTGCTGGAGGTCCATACGGTCTTTCCCTCACAAAATTTTTGTTGTAAAAACACTCTTCTGCTTTTTGCTCTATGGCACACCATTTTAGTACTCGTCCACTCGCAACTGGAGCTTTAGGCTGTTGTGTGCACCATGGCGTCGGATGATCCCCCCCGCATGCGTCACACTTCCTTGTCTGAGACTGTCTCATCACCGGATTTGATCTCACATGTTGTTGCATTCTCTTTGTTACCTCCTCTATCAATTGATCAACTGTCGGCATCAAGGACGCCTGAGCATCTTTCTTGGTAGAGGGTTCGCTCTTAATCGATGAAGAGCCACTGGCTATTGAATCAGTATCCTCGGACACTTCCCCATATGCTTTGCAGTTGTCGACAAGATATAATGCTTCCCACGTAACCTGCTGAAATGTGTTACAGGCCTTCAAGTAAAGGTCCTTTTTCAAGGTTTCATTCCTAAGTCCTTCAACGAAGAGCACGGACAATCTCTCATCCTGCGGTAATTCTCTTCTCGAGCATCTCTCAATGTATTGCTTGAATCTCAATGTCGCTTCCTTCACTTTTTCATTCTCCCTTTGTTTAAAAGCATATATCTGCGATAGAGTATTATGATTTATACCCCGTTTTGAGAATTCTTCTGCGAACTCGCGCAATACATGTTCAATATTCAGAAAAATTTCAGGGTTTAAAGGTTGAAACCATGTTAAGGCCGTCCCTTCCAAGGTCAGCCCGAATCCCTCGTATTGAGTATGGAAATCAGTGATCAGTTCCGCTCTTAAGACTTGTTTGAAAAGCGATACATGGGCATGTGGATCCCTCGAGCCGCTATACTTCTTTGGCATGCACTTCGCTACTTGGGACGGTCTGATCCGTCTATGGTCTGCGATCACTCTCATTGCTCCCATGTCCCGACTTAATCGTTCTCGTACATCAGGGAGGTCGTAGGTTGCTCTCGTTGGCTCACCCGCTCCAAATCTACTACTAGGAGGCAAATGTGATGGGATGGCTGCAAATGTCGGACCCAGAGCCGTATATGTAGAGATAGGAACTGTACTACCTCGATTCGTAGCCATCGATTCTCTAGAATGTAACGTTTCCATGGTGCTTGGCATCGAATAATGAGGTCGACTGAAAGAATCAGCTACATGAGTCCTCCCTCCGCCTGTGGTTAACGGTTCTGGCACAACAGTTGTAGGTGCTGTTCTAAGAGGGCTTGGAGTGACATAGTAATGGTGAAGTGGTCCCCCAAAGTACGTATAACCCTCCAATTCTTTTTTGTCGATTGCTGCATATCGTCTTCCATACTTGTCATATGCGGCAATTTTCATTTCCGCTCCCTCGGTGTAGGTGAAGACATAAAGTCTTTTCCGCTCAGTCATATTCTCCCCAACGTAGGGTTCCTCGCATCTATAATAGAGATCTTGCTCTCCATTATTATACTTGTATAACCCCAGGTAGACATTATCCGTGTTGATTCGCATCGTTTCGTTTTCTCACCTTAATTTCACATTCGGTAAGCTCATTGTTTGAGCCCTTTCCTCATGTTCCTCGTCTATTTTGGCTTTTGTGCCCATTAATCCCCACTTGTCTACAATGTTAGGATTTAGGACTACCAAATACATGATACCCTCGTCATCTAGGTACCTGTCTCCGCTATAGCTTACATGCACTAAGTCCGTGAACTCGCTTGGTCTATCTTCTATTTTCACACAGTAGCGGTCCATACCGTCTTTGTATATCTTGGCACCTTGCTTGTTGTCATATTGATACTTGATGAACAATAGCTTTAGCGTGGCCGAGGGGTCTGATGGTCCTGCTGCCATGTTTTCTCTCTCGTTTAGTTTTATTTTCCCCAAGTGTTCTGTGAAGCACTCGGAAGATCTCTCTGAAGAAGTATCGGAAATGACTTCTTCAAGGATCGGTTCCAATGGGCGTACTATCCCTTGGTTTACACTCTCCTCCGTTGACGTGACACTCGTTTGATCCGCTAAATTTAGGTGTCTGGTGTTGATTTGTTTTCCCGATCTCAAAAACATGAAGAAAGTGGGATTTACTGACCGAATCCAAACCTCTTACCTGGAGATGAAAAAATCTTTCAATTTCGGCGACTACATGGGCTGTTACTTGACCGGTCTCTGCAAATGAATACACTGGATGGCTATGAGATCACTGTATCATTCCAACTGTTAGCAGATTCAACACTTCAAAATGATCTTAACACAATTTTACTTGCAGATTATTGACAATATGTCCAATTTGAGTTTTGAAAACTCCTGGTATCTTGTGTAACCTAGGTTTATGATCAGGTCAAAAATGAGCTAGATCTGGGCCAGAGGTACATCGATCACGATCGTACTTCTCGGTCTAAATCAGATGAAACTTTACCAGCTTGTTCACTAGGCTATTTTAAGACTACTTGCCAAACACTTTTGTATTTGGACTCAAAAAAGTCAAGTTTTTATCATTTCTTGGTTGGAAGTACCTGTTTCTCCCATATTTATCAGTTTGATTGGATTTTGGATTTGCTCTCGGGCTCACTCGAGCCCCGTGTTCATTGCCTTAGTCTCCCATTGAGCGGTGTGTGCTCTGATTGAGCCTTTGAAGGTATGAAGGAACTTCATTGTAACCAAACTTTGGCTTTTGCATTGGAACAGTGCCCTTGATTGAAGAATCTCATTGCAATAGAGGAATAATTCTTTTATGTGATGCGTGCATGCATGAGATTACATTAATGAAGAGTGTCAAGAAAAAGTAGGAAAAATGCTACTAGACACATGAAAAGAAAATTTATATGTTATGTTGTGTATATGTGAGGCCTAGCGCTTTATTGGCACTTGGGAGGCGAGGGGAATCACCTTGCCTGGCTTGGTCAAGGCCCCAAATTGATGCCTTGGTTTGATAGGGGTTAGCCGTCGCCTTGGTAGGCTAGTAGAATTTTGAAACACCTTCCTGAGGGTTCAAGGAGCTGAGAGTCGCACCTAGACTTGATTTGGGATGGTAGCTTTGTATTGTTCTTTACTTTTTTCAATGAATGACAAATCCAAAACTTCCATGAGCTTCAAAATGTTGTGACAATGTATTAATAGATTAGAAGCTTTTTCAATAGCCCTTACACTATGAGAGATCGTGGTGTTTACCACGGGCCATTACCGCAAAACAAGAGAGAGGAATTCAAAATAAGGAGAGAAAAATTCTTTTGATGTTCAAGCGAGATTTTACCGCAAGTATTATCGCATGCATTTCCGCGAATATTATAGCGTTCATTACCGCTAAGGCCATAGACCCCCTTCCCCCTCTCCCTCTCCCGCGGGTTTCCATTTAAATCCAATACAACTCAAAATGAATTTACACACTACAACTCCTACACTCTCTAGAATGCTTGCTCACTTCACTTAATCTCTCATTCACTCTAAAAATTCTATACATAAATCATTGAACTCACAACAAAACCATTACAAATACTATTCATAAGCACATAACGAAACATTTGCAAATTAATCATATACTACACCAAGTGAAAGAATGGAGAGTTTTATTAATTCTCATCTTGTATAAGATCTCTACAAGCACTAGGATCCATATTTCAACCCATAGTATTCAAATCAATAAACAAGTTTAGAGTTTCTTCCTTCTCTCCATCACCTCCTGTAGAATCATCATCGCTTTCTCCCTCTTCCTCCTCCTCAAGATGACTATCTGCAAGGCTTGGCTGACCTTCTTCAACTTCTACTACATCTTCCTTTGCATCTTGTGGTGATGGTATGATGGGATCAATTACTGGCTCAATGTCCGTCTCTGCAAAGATAGATCTACCCCGCAGCGTGACTGGAATGACATACCAAAGTCTTCTTTGATATATACATGGCACATAAAAGACCTGTACATCACACACAAAGAATAAGCTGATATACATATATTAAATTTTTAATTTAAGTTAATTGCACATAGCCTAAATTACTTGCTCGCAACTACTAGGATACACCAAGTTGTCAGTTTTCCCCCGATGAAATTGGGTGGAATCCACCATAATGAGACCATTTTCATGTCTTTTGACCTCACCCGCAAACCATCGGTACTCAAAGAGGAATTTGTGAAAAGATCTGAAATCCACTTTGATTATTCTCTCTATAGTACCACAATATCTGACCTCATTTGTTGTTGTGTCAAAGTTTTCCATCACGCCACAATCATTAGTGGTCCGACGCTCATCTATCTTGCGGGTGTGAAAATGTCGGCCTTCGGACCAAATGGAGTTGAAAATGAGACCCTACAATCACAATGCATAAGAGGTTACATCGCATTTCATTAATTGATTTGCATACATGCATACATAACATATACACACTCACCTTGCGCAAGCATCCTCGCGTATACTTCCATTCTTTAGGGCTTATTTGTTCTCCTTGTGCTTTGGCATTGGTCATGGCATTATGGATCCACTCTACTTGAATCAAATCAAGATATTTTGCAAGCTCTTTAGGAAAAGGAGGTGCACGTCTACCTCCATGGGACCTCTTCCATGCATCTCTATCCCTTTCTCTAGCTGCGCGGGCTTCCAAGTACATATTGACCCATTTGGTCATGATAGTGGCATTGAGTAAAGAGTAGTTGTTGAATATGGCATGAAACTCTCTATCCTTTTCCACTAGGAATGGTTGAGTGCTTCCTAGGATCCTCTTCTTCACTCCACAGACGAGGCAATGATGGATCCACTATGATGAGATACTGTGAGACATACACAAATACATCTTGCACCACCCAACCTTCTTCCATGCTCGCTTGAAAACATTAAAACCACATATTTTTATTAGTAACTCCATAGCGTATAAATGCTATATATATTGTATTGATTTTGCATACCTCCGGTTGTGACCTCAATCTAACAAAATCCTTTAAAGTCTTCAAGAATCTCTCCAAGAAGAACATCCATCTAGAGTGAACCACCCCACAAACGGCAATCTCCTCAACAAGGTGAAGCAATAGGTGTATTTGGCTAACAAGGATTGTACGTGGGAATGCATCCTCAATAGTACACACTGCCTCTATTGCTAGCTGATGGGCTACTGGTATGGCTTCTACTTCTATCTCCTTGGAGCTCACAAATTTACAGGGCACAAATAATATAGTAGATGAAAAAAAATTCCATTGTTCATGCAATCACAACATGATATAGTACTTGAAAAAAACCCATTACCTCACAATCTCACCCACTTTGAATATTGCAGCCTTCACCTTAGTGTCCCCATAACCACTAATAGTTATGGGAAGTACAAACTACAAACAATAAAACATCTTAGTGAATGTCAACCTATATATAAGGACACATAGACACCACAAACTGTTCTACTCTTACATGAAGGATTTTATGCCAATCATGGGATTTCAATCCTACAATTGAGTGGAGCCACCCTTTTTGGTTTTTGTGAAAGCACCTTTGAGTGACCGCATATATCCCATTGGAGTTCTGATGGATGCAATAACTTTCTTTGTCCGCTCTTGGTCTACCTTTGACATTATCCACGATGCTTTTGGGAGAACCATCTTTCCCCGCTCCCCCATGCGGGGCGTGGCTGAAGGGGGGAGATATCTCATGGCTCTTATTCTTCCCTAGCACCCAATGAATCATTCTTGCCAATTATGTGATCCCAGATAGCTTGCCCAACATTTTTGAATACATGCATAGGGTCCAATAAGTGTTGAATTTTCAACGAATCCCAATAGGGGAGCGACAAGAAGATTGAGTACCTCGACATACCCTTTGGCAACCCATTGGGAGGCGGTGAGGTACCATGATGCTCCTCCCAATGCTTCGCCCAATCATCCATGTTCCAATGGAACGGCTGCTAGGGGGAGCATATCTATGATGTGAAGGAGGTAGGAAGCGATGGTTGTTGGGATAGATCACCTTCCCAAGAAGAGAAGGTCTCTCTATCACAAGGGAAGGGCCACAAGTGGGACACGCACTATGTCCAGATGTTGCCAATCCTGCCAAGAGGTAAAAAAACGTTACACATGAGATGATAAACCTAAAGCAAAGAGTACAATTAACATGTGCATACTTACCAGATACCTCTCCAAATCCTGGGTAATCATGCATGGTCCACATGAGGATGCACTTGATGACGGCTTTGCGGTCTCGTGGTGGCTGTGAAATGTCAATGACATCTATGCCTCTCCATAGTTCTTGAAGCTCATCAATAAGAGGCTGCAGATATACATCCATGTTTTTTACCTTGTGCTTTCCTTGAATGAGAAGTGATAGTAAAATGTTTCCCTTTTTTGTTGCCTCCCAAGGAGGAATATTGTAGTTTACAACCACCACCGGCCAAGTGCTCCATGAAGTAGAGCGGTGCCCAAATGGATTCACTCCATCACTAGCTAACCCAATCCTCAAGTGACGAGGCACATCCCTGAACTCTGGCCATGTGTCCTCTATGTTCTTCCACGCTGGTGAGTCAGCTGGTACTCTCATAATACCATCTGTGGAGCAATTTTTTGCATGCCAACTCAAAAGCTCTCTCGTACCCTTCGATCTAAACATGTGTTGGATGCGAGGGATGAGTGGAAAATGCCTCAAAACTTTACGTGGAGTTCTGTTGCTCTGCATTCCTTCTTTGAACCTAAGCTCCCCGCACGATGGTCATGTGTCACAATCGGCATGCTCATTACGAAAGAGCACACAATCATTCACGCAAGTATGAATGCGATCATAATCCATCCCTAATGCAGTCACCACTTCGCGTGCTTTTCATCTATTCTCTGGCATGTGATTGCCAGCTGGCAGCATCTTTCCTAGCAACCTATCACAAGAAGAAAGTACATTAGAAGCTAATTTATGCACTCCACAAGCATCCTTCACAGTCTGTATACATACCTCAAAAGTGTGTCGACACTAGCATTGCTCCATCCAAACATCGCTTGAAGGTTAAGGACTTCGAGAGATGCCCTTAAAATGGAGTAAGAGCATCTATCATATAGTGCAGTGTGTGCCGAATCTAGTAGCTCACTCCTCGTTCTTTTGGAAGCTTCTTCGCATGCACACTCTGGTTCATGCTCTTCCTCTCGTGCAAGGAGATCCTCAACCATTCTATGCAAATGGTCGTCTTCTGCATCCACGTAAGGAGATGGGATGTGGTTACTCGTAGAGGGAGCAGTAGTTGGTTGATTTGATGTGCTTCCTCCCTCTCTAATGGATTCGTGGCGCATGTGGTCTTCCACCCTCCTTTCCCCTCCTCCACCAACCACACGCCAATGAGGGGTGACGTCAATAGCCGCTAAAATGCTTGCGAAGATTGTCCCATAGTCCATAATCTTCTACATGGCTCAAGCATATCTGTCGAAGTCGAGCAATGGCGCATTTGCACCGCACGCATGGGCATGGTAATCGCTCGGCCAACCACTGTGATCTATCCGGTTTAGTGGACGGGCCAAACTCATCCCAAGCAACCTACATTAATAAATTACATCCACTAATTAAAATCAAATTACCAAAAAATAGGGGCACAAAATATCAGTAAAAAGTAAAAATTAAACTTTTAGGTAAAAATGTCATTTCAAAGTACTAATAATACTTTCATTTTATATATATTTTATAAAAAACATAGTACCAATAGATTTTGAGGATCAATAGTAATAATGTCAAAACGTGGCCATCTGTGTGTATGGCCCGAAATTGCGCCGCGGTAATAGCGGCAGAAATGAACGCGGTAATGCAGGCGATAGATCTCGCGGTAATATGCGCAAAAATTCAATTTTCAATTTTTTTTTATAAATAAGGGCAAGCCCTAAAATTCGAATTTCATCGTCTTTTCCACAGAAACCGAAAGCGCGAACCTCACAACCTTGAGCTCTACCTCCATCTCTACTCTTCTACTCTCCACTATCTCTACTCTTCCACTCTCCTACCCTCTTCTACCCTCTCCTAACAAGCTCTTCAATTCCATGTAAGTTTTGTTGTTATGTTTTTTGATTTTTTCATACGCATACACACACATGCATACACACACACACACACACACGCATATACACATGCATACACATACACACGCATGCACACACATGCATACACACACACACTAATTACACACATTAATTAGTGCATGTGTTCTTTACACACTAATTAGTGCATGTGTTCTTTACACACACTAATTAGTGTAAGTAAAGACACACCAAAACCTAAATCTGTTAATTATTAGTTACTTGCAAAATTTAAACTTGTTAAATTTATTACTTGCAAAACCTAATATGTTAAATTTGGGTTTGGCCAATGCACACACTAATTAGTTTGTGATTAGTGTGTGCATCGGCCAATGTGATTGGTCAATGCACACACTAATTAGTTTGTGATTAGTGTGTGCATTGGCCAATGTGATTGGTCAATGCACACACTAATTCGTTTGGGATTACTATGTGCATTGGTCAATGGCATTGGCCAATTCACACACTAATTAGGGTGTGCATTGGCCAATGTGATTGGTCAATGCACACACTAATTACACTACAAGAGGCTATTCATATTAGTGACGCTCACACAGCGACGCTCAAAAAAAATAATTCCCTGCGTCGTTATGAGCGTCGCTATGAGGGTCGCGACGCCCTCAAGCAAGGAGCAGGTAACACTCTCCCTCTCTCTCTCTCTCTCTCTCTTTCTTCTCCACACACACACACACACACACACACACACACACACACACACACACACACGCACGAGGAGAGGAAGGAGAGCCAGGTATGCTCCTTCCCTCTCCTCACTCTCATGTTCCCTTCCCCTCTTTCTCTCTCCCTCTCTCTCTCTCTCTCACACACACACACACACATAGTGTTTTTGAGAGAGAGAGAGAGAGAGAGAGGGAGAGAAAGAGTACAAACATAAACATGCAAAAACGCACACACACATACATAAACAAAGAATGCACACACACATTGAGAGAGGAAAAGAGAGAGAGAGCATGCATAAACAAAAAACGCAGACATTGAGAGAGGAAAAGAGAGAGAGAACATGAATAAACAAAAAAACGCACACATTGAGAGAGGAAAAGACAGAGAAAACATGCATAAACAAAAAAACGCACACACATTGAGAGAGAAAGAGAGAGAAACTAATTTAACATCGTAGGAAACTAATTAAAATTAAAAGACCTAAAGATCTAGCCGACGAGGAGTTGAACTCAAGACCTATTATTCAAGAGGGAAATGGCATAACCAATCTATCATACTTGGCATGGGTGATAGAAAGGTTATACCATTTATCTCTTTTTATTGGCACACACATCCACACACGTGCACACACACAAGAAGAAGAGAGTTATAACATCGTAGGAAACTATCCTAAAAGACGTTAAAGATTAGGTTAGATGTAGACTTACGTTAAATTAGATTTAGGTTTATTTAAGTTAAATTAGATTAGATTTAGGTTTATTTTTAGTTAGATTTACGTTTATTTACGCTAGATTTAGATTTACGTTATATTAGATTAGATTTAGGTCTCCATAGACTGCGATGCCTGCATGAAGCGGGTGAAGACAACCCTCAATGGAATATAGGGTATTGCTGCCTTCACTCATGGTGGGATCCGTCGATCCAAAAGTACTGGTGAAATGTCTTCAGAAGATAGGGAAGAAGGTGGATCTTCAGGGCGGCAAGAGTCACTACATCCCGGACAATGACCATCTAGACAACCTCTAGTCATTCAACAGCAACTTCAAAGTTAGTAACAAGAGCAAGAACGGTCCAAAGGGCCAATTGCTGTCGTCAGATGTGGATGGAGATGAGGCAGCGTCACCGCCGGAAGTTAACTCTCACATCTTTAGTGATGAGAATGCCAACTCTTACCGAGTTATGTGAAAGATTATGTGTTAAATCAGTTTTAAGGTTCTTATAATCCCTGTTAGTTTAGTTCTTTGTTTTTAATATAACATAATTTACGTTAGATTTAGATTTATGTTATATTAGATTAGACTTAGGTTTATTTAGGTTTACCCACACACACACACACACACACAAGAAGAAGAGAGTTTTAACGTCGTAGGAAACTATCCCAAAAGACGTTAAAGATTAGGTTAGATGTAGACTTACGTTAAATTAGATTTAGGTTTATTTTTAGTTAGATTTACGCTTATTTACGTTAGATCGAGTCCACGCAATAATTACTTACGGTTAAGGGTTTAGAGTTAGACGAACAGTGAAAAGATGTTAAGATGCTGTGAAGTGCTACAGCTAGAGAAGAGGCAAAGGGGTTTTGTCCACTACATGCAGTATCATGTAGACGTGGGTCTGTAGATTTCTTGTACCCACAAATATAGGTATTGACCAATAAAGACGAGATTATAACCCGGTGGTTCTGATCTCCGTGCACCTCTAGACCGAGGTGTGCGGCGATCGGACATGACTAGAGAATGTGAGGTAGAGAGAGAGAGAGAGAAAGAGAGAGAGAGAGAGAGAGAGAGAGAGAGAGAGAGAGAGAGAGAGAGATAAGACGAATGCCAATAGAATATTAAATTTTTTGTCCAGGTTATAAGATTTTTATCCTCATTATGAGTAGTGACGAGGATGTGGGACCGTCCAACCGAAACACCTATCTTTCAACGAGGGTCTTATGTCCTTGTAATCAATGCAAGCATGTTGTGCGACGAACAAGACGTGTTTCTTTGCAGCACGTTTGCGAATTTGGCGAGTTCGATCCATCTATTATAGATCGAGTTGTTGCCAATTATAACTCGTCGGACTCTAACGCTGGCCAACAAGCAGCAATCTTGCAACCCAATAGACGTGTTCGCAGGCGCTTTGGTCAAGCAGCATATGTGAGGCCACAAGATGTAGCCTCTGACAGCTCGGGGGATGATCATGCAGAGCACATTCCCAACGAGGCAATGTTTGATCCCGAGATTGATGAAATGATCGAGACGATCATGGATTCAGAAAGGCTTATCTATGATGATATGAAAAGTGAAGCCGATACGCCATTGTATAATGGAGCACGTATGTCTAGATTGAAAGCACTCTTGGTTCTTCTCAACATGCAGGCAAAGTTTGGATGGAGTGACACTAGCATCACAGCGCTTTTCAGGTGATCTATTACGATTAGTTTACTTTAATAAAACTCTAAATGTATAATGATCTGATAGATTTTTACACGACTCTATCGTATTTTTATGTTGTGTAGATTGCTTAAAGAGCACATACTACCAGCTGACAATGTGATGCCAGATTCCCGAGATGAAGTAAGAAAGATTTTGCAAAACTTGGGGATGGATTACAATTCTATCCAAGCTTGTCCTAATGACTGCATTCTTTTCAGAGGGGAATACATAGACATGGAGAAGTGTCCGAAATGTGATTCCGAAAGATATCGAGTAGATCTACACAGGACAAAAACTCCACAAAAGGTTTTGCGACATTGTCCTCTGCTTCCTCGCATCAAGCATTTCTTCGAATGTAAGTCCATGGCCGCCCTAGCATCATGGCACGAGGAGAATAAATCTTCGGATGGTGTGCTACGAATTCCTGCAGATTGCCACTGGCGTAATGCACTGGCTCCGAACGTGTTTTACAAAAGAAGGAAAGCTTACCGGTTTGAAGTCACACGATTGGCATAAAATGTGTCAGGTACGTTCATAGTGGACTTTAATATCATTGCATAAAATTTGGACTTTAATATCATTGTTGCACATACTTTACAGTTTATTTTACCAGTTGCCATTGAGGGATGTTTGTCTCTCGACATCCGTAACACAATCTACAAACTTGCAAAGCTGGTGCAATGGATTTCACAAAAGGAGATCAACGTAGACTCCATACCATTCGCCAAACTAAATGCTGCAGAGCTTGTGTGCATGTTTGAGAAACATTTTCCTACTACCATGCTAACGATTCAGGTGCATCTTCTTGTTCACATAGTTGATGAGGTGGAAATAGCTGGCACAGTTCATTCCAGATGGATGTTCTTCTTAGAACGTTTCATGAAAACGCTTAAGGGATATGTGCGTCAAAAGGCACATCCGGAGGGTAGCATGGCAGAAGGTTGGTTGGTATCAGAGTCCCTAGTGTACATTGGAGAGTGGCTAGACGATTTGATAAAGCCCGGGACACGTATGGCGAACCATAGATGATGAGCGCATATCTAGGATTGTCATGTACAATCTCAGTGTTGAGAAGAAGATGACGGAAGATCTAGAGGCTAAAATCAACCGATTTTGCATGCTTCACAATCCAGTGAGGCAAAAGTGGATTTCACAATATGAGGATGCAAAGCAAGAGCGACAAAGGGCACGAATCAAGTGGAGACGGGGAAGACGACCACCGATGCACTATCCGACGGGTCTGGAGAGCCTACCAACATTCATGAGCTTAAGATGGTTGCACAACCAATTGAAAAGCACACAACAATGCGGTGACGAAGTGACTGAGGAAGAGTGGGAGTACTCTCGGGGTTGCGCGACCAAGGTAAGTTTGCAATGTACGACTAGCTAGTGACTTTATTTCTAAAAGTTTGAACGGCCACTCATAATCTTTGTTCGTTTTAGTATAAGTCATACACAGCAGCATGGTGTAAAGGTCGACATTTTAGGGTGGAACGGATCGACAAAAAGCGTTTTACTCAAGATTATAGAATCATGGAAAAATTTGAACAGTCTAGTCGACGACGTTCCTCTGATGCAGATCCTGTGGTGGCGGAACTCACTTACTTCGGCACGCTACAAGAGATTTTGAGGATTGATTACAAAGGATTTTTTGTCGACTTGTTCGACGTGCAATGGTTCAAGATAATCATGGAGGGTCGCAACGCTACTGTGCGTAGAGGAGAGTCTGGTTTTCTTGAGGTGGATTCTACTAAGAAATGGACTGACCTAAGAGACACTTTCGTACTACCCGAGCATTCTGAACAAGTAAGTATGTAAATAGTTAACATCCCCCTTTTACAAGTTATGTGCTTGAAAGCTCTCATGAAGTTATGTGGCTCTGGCAGGTAATATTTCATCCTACAAAGTCTACATCAAACTGGTGGTACGTCAATATAGAGGTAGCCCCTCGTGGTGCAAGGACGTATGAAGGCTACCATGTGCCAATCACAATGGCATCAATGGAGGAGATCAGAGAAGATGCTCAATCAGAAGCCGCTGCGGTGGTGCCAAACAAGCATCAAGATGCTACTACTCTATATGGGGTGCATGCAGAGGAGCTACAAAATGAAACAGAGGATATGTGTTTAAACGGAGAGCTCTATATAGATATAGGAAGTTATGCTGAGTTATGCGAGGATGAGAGAGAGATCTCTTAAAGCCACAAATATTGTATTTGAACAATTTTGCTCCGTGTTGTAAAAGCTCTGGCTCTCTAAGTACCTTCCATGGTGTATAACGCTCTTTTCTACTCACGCTCACATCTTTTGATTGAAAATTCTGAGTTTTCGACTTGCCTCTTCTATCACTCAATTCATTGCGTCATTGTATTTATATGCGTCATTACGTCATTGTATTTAATGGTCTTTGCGTCATTGTCTACTCTATTCATTCAGTATTAAGTTTAAATATTCGTGTGTTTAATGCAGGTATGGATGATGAGGAGTTTCTTTCTTCTTTGTCACCGCAGGAGAGACAGTGGTACGTGGAGCGTCATCGCTCTGGCGCATCATTGCGTGTTCCTACTCCATCCGCATCTCCCTCTCTTTCGGCTGACTGTTCCTAGCAGCTACACACCTCTACCTACTCCGCCAGGAGCCACCTCACTCGACACTCCTCGCTTTGGGGCCCAGACGCCGGTGGAGACACCTGACGTCCGTACCCCCATCGACACGCCACTAGAGACCCCTGCCGGGACACCCAGGTTCACGCATCACCGGCCAGAGGGCTTGCCTTACTCCGTCGACTTCAGCGGCGGCATCATCATGGATGATGACGGCAAGAAGGTGATCTCGCGCATGCGTGGTCTTTGCTCTCAGCTATTTAGACACTACATACTAAACAAATGGAGTGAAGTACCAAGTGATTTAAAAGCCAGAGTCATCAGCATACTTCATGGTGAGTTTCCCGTTCCAACACGGGATCAACGCTTCAATGAAGACCTGATGAAGATTCAAATGCATAAATACTGCAAACACAAGCGTTCCGATGTGCAAAAAGCAATCAAGCATGGGTGGAACAGGCCAGATTGGTTGGCCAAAGAAGATTGGAAGAATGCGAAGAAAGAAGCGCGTGAGAATCGCGACAAGTGGAAGCAACAAAAGGATGCATCCAGAGCGCGAGTAGAGGCAGGGAGCTCGCAGCACTTGGGGAGCGGTGGATGGGCATCATTTGAGGCCGATTTTGTAAGTGTTTTCGCATTGCTCTTTATGTTCGATAGTTTAGGGTTTATGAGTTTTTTAATTCTAACATAATGAAATCTTTGTATGTTTTGACAGTGGTCGATGACAGGACGTGATCCCACACCGTACGAGCGCGATTACGCAGGCAGAAAGGGCTTAAACGCCCTGATGGACATTCTCAGTTCTCGCGGCGGCATGGTTAGTATTAGGGTTTATTTTTTTCTATTTTTTGTATTGTTTTATAAATGTCGTTATATGTTTATACTTACTGAAAGCTGTCTTATTGTCTTTTTTTGCAAAATCTGACAGATACGCCGCTTGGACGCGATGAGACGTCTCACTAGACGACGTCAGTTTAGCGTAGCTAGATAGCATTAGTTTAGGGTTTCTCATAGCTTATGTATCATGAGACGGATTTTATACGTATTTTTGAACCATGTATATTATTACATTTGTCACCGCAGTTCATTTGCCAATCAATTCTTTATGCCTATGATGTTGTACAATTGTCATTATTACATTTGCCAATCAATTCATTTTGCCTATGATGTGTACAATTGTCAATTTTGCAAACAATGCGTCTTGTGGGTGACTATTTTGGGTCTATTATCTACCCTTGCACTTTTTTTAAAAAGTGAATCAAGTACAATATGGTTGATGGGTGGCAGCGCATTCAATGCCCTGTCACTAAAAAAAAATTCTCTCGGGCGTCGCTATAACCGTCGCTATTTATGGCTCTAAAGCGTCGCTATGAGCGTCGCTATAGACTTCTGTGTAAATGTCGCTATAACCGTCGCTATGAGCGTCGCTATATAGCGACCGTTATAGCGACGCATATAGCGACGCATATAGCGACGCTCTCGTAGCGACGCTATTAGCGACGGTTTTAGCGATACTGGGGGTTATAAAAACCCAGTGTATTTCCGTCGCTAACAGCGTCACAAGAGCACACAACCTCTTGTAGTGTTAGTTTGTGATTAGTGTGTGCATTGACCAATGTGATTGGTCAATGTACACACTAATTATTTTGGGATTAGTGTGTGCATTGGTCAATGGCACACACTAATTAGTGTGTGTTAACACACACTAATTTGTGTGTGATTAGTGTGTGCATTGGCCAATGTGATTGGTCAATGCACACACTAATTAGTTTGTGATTAGTGTATGCATTGCCAATGTGATTGGTCAATGCACACACTAATTAGTTTGGGATTAGTGTGTGCATTGGTCAATGGCATTGGCCAATGCACACACTAATTAGTGTGTGTTAACACACACTATTTATTGTGTGATTAGTGTGTGCATTGGCCAACGTGATTGGCCAATGCGCACACTAATTAGTGTGTAATTAGTGTGTGCATTGGTCAATTTGGATTGACCAATGCACACACTAATCACACACTAAATAGTGTGTGCATTGACCAATGTGATT
Organism: Adiantum capillus-veneris; assembly: GCF_014529385.1. Taxonomy (NCBI): domain Eukaryota; kingdom Viridiplantae; phylum Streptophyta; class Polypodiopsida; order Polypodiales; family Pteridaceae; genus Adiantum; species Adiantum capillus-veneris. Next base: position 143,161,549 of record NC_140942.1, on the reverse strand, counting down.
GGCCAATCATGACACTAATTAGTGAGTAATTAGTGTGTGCATTGGTCAATGCACACACTAATTAGTGTGTGTTAACACACACTAATTAGTGTGTGCACAAGCCAATTACCCAACCCAATGCACACACTAATTAGTGTATGTTAACACACACTAATTAGTGTGTGTTAACACACACTAATTAGTGTGTGTTAACACACACTAATTAGTGTGTGCACGAGCCAATGCACACACTAATTAGTGTATGTTAACAAACACTGATCAGTGTGTGCACAAGCCAATTACACAAGTCAATGCACACACTAATTAGTGTGTGCACAAGCCAATTACACAAGCCAATGCACACACTAATTAGTGTATGTTAACACACACTAATTAGTGTGTGCACAAACCAATTACACAAGCCAACACTAATTATATTAAATTAAATAGTAATCAACACAAAAACATAAACATACCTCCATGATTAAGTCGTAGGTGATGTATTAGGCCCCAATGGCCGTCCAAGTGATCGCGCAATCGGTCACACTAATCATAAACACAATAATCTCTTATTAGTCAATACACACACTAATATCTTATTAGCACTCAAGGCTTTGCAAGACTCTTTTATAGGTTGTAGACACACCTTGGATTCTTTCCACATTGAATTCTTTCAACATTGGATACTATAGAGAATCCAATGTTTGAAAAAAATCAATGTGTAAATTTTTAATCATATATTCGAATTTTATACCTTAGTTTAATCTTTGTCATAATAAATGCAAACCATGCTTTCTTCTTCCACACCACGCTTTCGCAGCATTGAGGATTTCATGGCTGACGGGATGTCATATCCCGACGCTCTCTCTGCCTATCATTCACAGTCGTTGCCTCAGCAGTCATCATTAGGGTTCGGCTGGTTTCGCGACGCTCTTGGTGGATTCGCTGCTGTACCTGTGACCGATCCAGATGTGGAGAGGGCATTGCGTCTTCGGGCTGAGTGGTTAGATTTGCAGCAGACCCTTATGCAGCGCTATTCACCGGTGCAGGTAGCAGCTTTTGGATTATCAGAGGTCTCTACTCCGACTGGTGGCACTCCATACCTGTAGAGTTTTCCAGCTACAGCTCCAGGTTCAACTTTTCCTTCACAAGGTCTAACGCCCCAGGGTGCGACGCCGTTGGGTACGACGCCATGGGCGTCCACCTATCCATCACCTATCCCACCTTCTGTCCCAGATTCACGTCGGCGCACTTCTGGCAGTTAGCGTCAGGATAGCTCGCGCGCTAGCGCCGGTCGATCTCGACGAGGGAGCGGAGCTAGTTGTTGTTTTGGGGGGTGGGGGTGGGGGTGGAGTACTACAGATTCTCCTCCACAGTCACCGCTCCCTGCTCTAGCAGAAGATAAGGACCATGACATTCCTTCACCAGATGCTCGCGGGTTATACTACTAGGTTCATAGAGGAGGTATGGTGGATCTCGGGACAGTGCAGGGCAGGAGATTCTGCACACACGTCAACCAATTAATCCACTCCACATATATCAATTGTTTTCTCAAATTTGATCAGCAAGATCCCTACAACCTCACATATATAGAGACAACCATGCACATGCGTTTCCCCAACCCTGAGGGGCAACAATTCTCAAGGAAATGGTTGCAAGAGCATGTCAAAACATTTCTCAAGAACAAAAAATATAGTGTGAGGAGAGCTGCAAAGAAGACAATGGAGTCTCCAGAGCATAGCTATCGGCTAGGAAATGTCCATGATGTGGAGTGGGAGAGAGCTATGGGCGAGAAAGAGGACGAAAGGGCAACTGGTGCGAGGATGTATACGCATCAAGTTGAGGCCAGATCCCATCAGACTCCTACGCATTATGGTTCGGGAGGAAAAATAGCTTGGAAAGACAAATATGTAAGTAAAAATATTTGTTTTATTGTAAAAAGTCTAATGTTTTTCATTTAATTAATTGGTTGCTATTTTTTGTCAGTATAACATTACCATGAGTCGCCCGACCAGAGATGTGCAGAGATATAGAGAGAACCATACCGAGTATCAAATTTGGTGTTGGTTGTTTGAAAATCAAATGATCTCTTGAGAGGAGTTCGAAAATGCGTGCATAAGTCTGCAACATGTATGTTTAATCTTATTTAAATAATCAAATTGTTGATTTTATATCCAATATTAAATAACAAAGTGTTAATTGTTTCTTTTTTTGGTTTTACAGAGTCAAGGAGTTCCACGCGAAATGCCGCCATCTCCCCCATAAGCATCCTCTATTTAGTATACGCGGGCCCCGTTTGCCCTATCCCACATGACCATACTCTATTTTGTACACGCGGGCTTTTTTTTCCCTTTATGTAAATGCAATACCTATCATTTTTTGGCTCAATACCTCCCCCAATTGTAATTCCACTTATGTAAATGAAATTATCAATCTTTTTTTGGCTCAATGTATTGTCCAATTGTGATATTTTGTTGTAATTAATAATAATTTTGTAAAATATCTTAAATAAATGAAAAAATAGATGACCTTTTGGATGGTCCTGCAAAGGACAATCCAAACGGTCATCTATTTTTTTATAATAAACCCGTCTGCGATAATGCCTGCGATAACATCCACGCGGTAACTGTCGAGGGTATGCTTGCAGTAAACAATGTGGTAATAGACGCGGAAATATAGCCGCAGCCATTACCGCGACTGTTACCACTAGACCATTACCACAAATGTTACTGCAATATTTTCCGCATACGGGAATTTTCATATTCCAAATTTGTTTGTTTTTTTGAGTTAATGTGAGTGATAATACCACACATACGTTATAGTGGTAGACATGATATGCTTGAATAGTTTATTAATATTGGTCACATAGTTTTTAGGCTAGTAGGTTTATGAACTTGCATTAGCTTAGGTTCATAATTGATTGCTTGTGTTTCATGTATAAAACTGAATTTCAAGTGGTTTAATCTTCATGACAGTTTGAGTGTTTTTTTTGCTTTAAGTTGTCTAGTTTTTGACTATGATTCATCCATGTTTTAGAAGCAAAAAAATTTCACTTTGCATGGTTGTTCATTGTTTTCATTCTTTCTATCATAGTCGGCCTTTGATGCTCATTACTTGTTCTTATGTTTTGTAGCTCAACATTTCTTCCATGGACTTGCTTTCTACCCTGTCACCGTGTTTTGCTTCATCTGCAGATGAGGATGTGCGCCAAATTAGGAAGGGGGTAATGTTAGTAGTGGCTAACACAAGCTACACCAAATATACATCAAGCGGGAGATATGCTATGGTTGTGCACAATATTTCCAACTCACTTTGTATAAGTCTGGGGCTCACTTGGAGTTCCAGAGTTGTATATGCTAGTTAGAGGGCTCAAGCTTAAACCCATAGTAGAAGGGATTGTGGTGAAAGCCTTTAAAAGGAAGCCTTTATGCAAGGAGGCTTCATTATTGAGTATCCACTCTTGAGGTTCCACTTTTGAGAGCTCCCTCTCTCTTGAGTGTTCACTCTATGGCCTAGCCTTGAGCTTAATGCCCATGCGTAAGAGGCTAGTGCTAACCATTGTAATTAGAGTAAGCTCTTCTTGATTAATCTAATCCCTATTTTTTCATTAGTCCACTTCTTCTCTATATTTCATTATGTCATGAAGTAGTATTACACACTCATTATTCTAGAAGAAGAATCTTTTTCAATCTCAGCACTTATGACATATGTACAGTTCTAGTGATACAATTATTACATTTGGCAACTTGTTTTGTGGGTTATATATGCTCAACTTGTATAGAAAGTGTATGAAAAAATTAACGAATGAACTTTTTGATAAACAAGTAATTTCAAAATGAAAAATTGTGGCATGCTCATTTTGGTCACTTGAATACCGCTAGTATGCTGCATTTACAAAATTTTGATCTAGTTACTTTGTTGCCCCCTCTTGATGCACCATTGAAACATATTTGTGAAGATTTTATTTTTGGGAAAATTTAGCATTCTTCTTTTCCTAAAGATAAATTTTTGCAAGCTACTTGCAAGTTGTAACTTTTACATTATGATGTTTGTGGGCCTATGCAAACTCTATCTTTTGGTAAACAGTTGTATGTATGGTTATATCCATTGAAGGCCAAGTACAAAGTTTTTTTGTGCTTCAATTTTTTTTCTTATGCCTAAAAATGTGGGCACCCTTTTTTTTATTAGGGGGGTTACATGTCTAAAGAGTTTGATGCATTTTTGGTTGATCGTGGGATAAAAAAACAATTTGGAGTGGCATACATGCCTTAAAAAAATGGTCTTGCTGAGAGAAATAATATGTCTTTAATGGAAATGGAACAAAGTATGGTTAAAAACCAACAATTGTGTATTTTTTTTGGCTTGAAGTTGTCATGTGTGCAACTTACATATTAAACAAGTGTCCTAGAAAAGTGTTGCATTCTATCACTCCGTATGAGCCTTGGCATGGTAAGAAGCCATCAATTGGTCACTTGCATGTCTTGGTTGCTTAGCCCATGGTTTAGGGCCCATGCAACTAAACCACAAATTAGATGACAAAGCTATCAAATGTATCGTTGTTGGTTACAATTGAAAGAAAAGGTTACAAGTTATACCATCCATAGCGGAAGTGTATCTTGATTAAATTTGATGTTATTTTTGTGGAAGAAAGTGTGTAGCCTTGGTTGTCATGTAACAAAGAGACATGTGTCATCTCATAGAATGTATTTGATATGTTGTGGCCTGTTTTTATAGGTGGACCTTCAAATGTAACTTTTATTGAGGCAAACATTCAGCATACATAGGTTTTGAATGACATAATTGATGAACCATTTTTATGATGCAGATTTATAGAGGATGTAATTTATGAAGACATGGCTAAAAATGACCAAGCTGGAAGTATGCCTAAATGGATTTTGCAGATTTTGTGTGGTTGTGAAATTGATGTGCATATATATAGTCATACTCATTTAGGCTTTCAACACACCTCCTTTGCATTAGGTTGCTATGCTTTGGTTGTATTTAATATGTGTGATAAGGAAGAGCCTTTGTCATTTAATGAGGCACATAATTTAGAAAATTGATTGGTTGGTATGCCAAGAAAGTATGATGCTATTATGAAGAATGGCACATGGGCTTTAAGTGATTTTCTTGCTAGCAAAATGGCCATCGTCACTTAGTGGGTTTTTAAGTTGAATCGTAAGCATATGATGGTAATGTGGATCACTGCAAAGGCTAGAATTGTTTTAAAGAATTATGATCAAGAAAAGGGTAGTGATTTTGATTAAACCTTTGCTCCCAGTTTTTGTATGACAATCATTCATAGCATATGTGCTTTGGCAACCCAAAATGGCTAGAATGTACATCAATCTACTGAACAGAGTGCTATAGAATTTTGTAAAAGATTATTTTTTTTTCCATGTTTTATGTTATCGTGAGGGGTAGATTGACAATTTTGAAAATTTTCAAGTGTCTATTGGGAGTTTTAATCCAAACTTTGGGGGTATTCTGAGAAATTTTATGAATTTAAGGAGTATTTTGGTAGTTTTCCCATAAAAAGTGTTGAGGAAGGGGATGTGTTTCCAAGTAGACTACTGGCAACCCAAAGTTGTAGAGAGCATATGTGTGTGTATACAGAATTCTCAGATAACAAAAAATAGGAAAAGCTAAAGAATTTCTATTGTAGAGGCTTCTTGACAAGCATTACACAGCACATGTGTGTGTATGTGGGTTGCAAATGGGGGGGGGGGGGGGGGAGAGAGAGAGAGAGAGAGAGAGAGAGAGAGAGAGAGAGAGAGAGAGAGAGAGAGAGAGAGAGAGAGAGAGAGAGAGAGAGAGAGAGAGAGAGAGAGAGAGAGAGAGAGAGAGATTTCACGCACACCCACCCATACATGCAAGAAGATGGCTTGACCCATGGTCATCCACATGTGGAAACATACCACTATAAGAAAAAAGTGAATCGTCATGTTTCTCTTCTTTGTATTCAGCATGCATTTTTGAGCTTGGGATTGACTACAACACCACCTTTGATACTGTAGATGACTACTATTTTTATTGTGTGTATTGTGGCTAGCTTACAATAGTGGCTGATGTAGTAGATGAATGTGAAGTCAACATCCTTGAATAGAGATCTCAATGAGGAGGTATATGTTGAGTAACCTCTAGGGTTTCATCTTTACGGCTTAAAAATTAAAGAAGGCTCTTTATGGCTTCAAGCAAGGTCCACTACGTTTTGTCATTCTATCTCAATTCCAAATTCTTATCTATGTAGATGACTTGATCATCAATGATGGTACAAGGTATAAATCAAAAGGACCAAGGAGCATCTTGCGATGGAGTTTGAGATGATGGATATGGGCCTACTTCACTTCTTTCTAGGCTTGGAAATTCTATAAAATCAAATGGAAATTTTTAGCTCTCAAAGGAGATATGTTCAAAAGCTACTATAAACTTTTGGCATGATTCTTCTAAAGCTCCCTGCAAAAGCACTCTACATTCCCCTACTCCTTCTGTTGCATGATTTGTACATTTTTGTTTTATGGCACACCACTTAGGTTGCTTAACCTGGGGATTAACAAATGGGCTCATCCTTTTGAGCACTTATTCAATAAGTTGCTCTTGACTTATAAATATCTCACTATTTTCCACTTTGCTATGATGAAGAATCATCTTCTAAGTCCTTATAGTCACCTTGCTTCTAGACAACACAATTGTCTACTAGGTATAGGGCTTCTTGGTCAGCACGTTTAGAGTTGAGCTCTTTTCATGCGCAGATCCTTATGAAGGTCCACATTCCTCAGTCCTTGGATACACGAGTCTAGAATTCATTGGTAACTCTTCCACATCGCAAAATTTTACGTTTCTTTTTAGCCTTAAGGTTACTTTTCATACGGATTCTCCTTCCTTTTTGCTTGAATTTGTGGATTTGAGAAACAGTGTTATAGGCTATCCCTGTTTGAGATAGTTCCTCAATAAACTCCTCCACTGGCTCAAAATGTCTAACAGCAACGGAATCAAATGAGGTGGTAGCATCCTCCTCTAGAGCTAGTCCAAATCCGACAAACTACGTGGAAAAGTCTAGAATATCCTTAGCTATAATGACATGCACAAATGCTACCACGTGATCCCTCGGATCCCTATCTTTGAAATAATTCTTGTTAACCCAATTTTGGACTTGAGATGGTTTGATCCTATGGTGATTGATCAATCTAAGCATAGGATCCCACATTCCTCCTCTATGAGCTCTTTTTGGCCTAGGATATTGTACATTCTGCTCACTTAGAGGTGCTCCTAGTCCATAATTCATGATTGGTCTAGCAAGTGATCGCTCCTTTACTTGAACCCTTTCTTCTTTTTCTCATTCTTGATGTAGTGCTTTGGTCCTCGTAAGATTTGACATTCTTGTTCTACTCTCGTCTTGGTATTGTTGATGGAGTGGTGCTATTGGTGGTGCTTCTTGCCTTGACATTAGTAAGAGGATGGGATGTAAAAAGGCCTCTTTGTTTGCCATGAGCTTATGGAGGCAAACATTTTGATGAATAGGTGTACGCCATGTGTGCAAGAATGGTGGGTGTGTGAGGGATGTGTAAAAGTGGTCAAAGGATGGACTTTTTCCCACAAAAAAGAGGTGGATAACTTTATGATTTTTGGTCTTCCATAACTCCCACATATGATCTCCGATTTGAGCGGAGATCGTAGAAATGCAATCTACAAGTCAAGCTCTTTCCATAGATATGATATGGTTTTACCCACTAGATTCTAAATTCAATTATGGGAGGAAAATTTGAATTCAAATAAACTAGCCATTTTTCCCGTTTAAGTTCAAAAGTTTTCCTTTGATTACTTTCTTAATACCAAAGGTTTGACTTCCTTAAACTGCCAAATAAAGAGGCCATCCTAAACCCCATTCTCTTCCTAATGTATAACTTGATATCCACTTACTTTTATATTTAGCTATGGTGTTGCAAACCACTCAAGCCATGCTTGAAATGATAGTGTGGTGAGGTTTGTGAATTCTGAGGGTTGGGCGATGGCTATCTATTTGATTGCGATATGGTGTCGTAATCATTTGAAGAGGGATCTGAAGATTTACTAGGGGTTTCTATGGTCTTTGCTTCTCTTTGGACATTTGTGCCAACAACTCTTGCATTATCACTCCCTACATCTTCTAGGGTGAATTGACTCATGTTCTCGTCTGTACTTATCGACAAAAATGATATGGGTTCTAGTTGCAAAATCATATGAAAACAAGTATAGGACTTTGTCTTTGCTTGAATCATTCTCATGGGGTTCTTTTATTGTGTCCATGTTGTGTGTGTCCATTTTCATGTGTAGTAGTAGGCACATGATTATTATGCTACGTTTTCTCATCGATATGGTCGTTTATATGGAATTGCACTATAGACTCCTCAAGAATCTTGGGATCCTGATTATTTCCATGGCCCCAAAGACTGGCGCCCCTTTCGGTATTTCTTTTTATATTAATAAGATCAAAGTACAAGAGAGTGGCTAGGGTTTCACTCTCAGACTCTGCGTCCAGATGCCCTGATAAGTGAGGCCCTCACCACTAATTTAAAGATTACAAGGGATGCCCAAAAGCAGAGCTTGAAAGCAAAAGCAGATTCTCTCTCTCTCTCTCTCTCTCTCTCTCTCTCTCTCTCTCTCTCTCTCTTTCTCTCTCTCTCTCTCTCTCTCTCTCTCTCTCTCTCTCTCTCTCTCTTAATGAGAGTCATTAAAAAGCAAGTTCTCTCTTTCTCCCAAATCATAGCAAAAAGCTAAGATTTGCGTCGCTCAAAATTTCCCAAAAAAAAAAAAAAACGTTCTTAAGCTTCGGTGTCAAGCCACAGATAAACCCATGCACTTGCTAAAAGGTATCTAGCCCCTCTAGCTTGAGGATGACATCACATTACTACGAGATATACTCCAACAATGGTTTATGTTGATGCATAGAACACTTATCCGAAGCATACCAATTTTTGTCCGCTTCATTTGTAGGAAAAACTTATTTTCCAAATACAGCTTCAAAGGTTTCTCATTGTATGTGGTATGATGCCCTCCTTATTGAGAGACCCACCATTTGTAGGCCTTGCCTTCTAGCGTCAGACTTGTTTACAGTGCCTTGAGTACTACATCTAGAGTGTGTCTCAGATTGCAATCCCATTTATTGATAAATATATTCACCATATCTTTATTGCATTCTCTCTCCTCTCTCCTAAAAATTGGCAATTTTGTATTTTCAACAAATCATCCACCTCATTTTGGGTGCGATAGTGCAAAGAATCTAGATTGGGACCCTGTACGATTGGAGCCTTGTTCTTGCATATGCATGTCAACAAACCCCTTGGCTTGATCTTATATATATTGCACTACTAAATTTGATAATTTAGTGATATTTTTATTTAAATGTGAAATTTTATTCTCTAGCACAAACATGCGCATTTACAATGCATGAAACTCTTGTATGTTAAGGAACTCATAGCCATCATCTGGCCCTGGTTCTGTGTGAGTACCCTGCATGAGAGTATCCAACTACATAGAAACAACAGGTGGGAGTGATGACGGAATTTTAAACTTGAAGGTATGATCCATATCAATGTCCAAATCCTTTGTAGTATGTGTTGTGCTAGCAAGAGAAAAGATAGTACTTGAAAAAACACCACCGATTGACAATAGTTTCTAGCTGAGACCCTTAGAGATAATTTACCATGTTAATTTCAACACTATGAAGTCACAAAGAGATATTAATGAAAAGACTGTGTCTTGTACAATCCGTTCATAAAAACAAAAACTGCACCACTTTAGTGCTTGCAATCCGTGTGTGTCTAATTGTCATATATCCCTCTAGATTTCAATTATGGTGATGTTGGCTCCCTTGTAGAATTGCTCCAATGGATCAACAAAATTATCAATCCGAGGATGGTAGTGACCCGGCTAGGGCATGGAAGCATCACACATGGGTGAGTGTGTGAGAGTAGTGAGTAAAAAAAGGAGTGAATAAATCCTGAGAGTCTATTTAGACTAGAGAGAAGAGATAACTAATGGAAGGTATTAGTGTTGCACACATGCTAAACTCTATGCTAATGACACACTCCTCTTTGTTGCATTCCCTACTAATGTTTGTAATCACATGCTAATCACACGAGCTTAGTCAAACTCATGAGCTTACGATTACTACAATGCATGCATAAATTGTAATCTAAACATTGATCTAATCATGCATGTAACACCATAACCAAACACACAATAGATAGTCAATCAATTAGAGGGTGATTAGTTCTTAACACACAAATTAATACACCAATACGCAACTTGAAGGAGAAGCAAAGACAGAAGCAATAAGACTCAACTTCATTTCATGCTTGATTGGTTTGTGAAAAGAGTAAGTTTGTGAAATATAACATACCTTTAAGGGGAAAAAAAATTGCACCTTGCTGAAATTAATTTGATCAAGAGTTTTGGGTTTATGGATAAGTCTCTCAATCAGTTATCTATGACTAAGGGTTAAATCACTCACTCTAGCACTATCTAAGTTAGAAATATTATTTAAATGCAACATTCCCTAAGTGTGACTTTTGGATTTGATTAGCTCTACTAGCTTTCACAACTCCAAACAGAAGCTTGAATTTTTCGCTCGAAGCTCAATGGAAGTCCTTTCATTTCATTTTTCTTTCTTTTTTTCTTTTTTTCCATATTGATTCAAATTCATTTGACATGTGTACTTCTCAAAGGAAAGGGGTCACACTGGGAACCTTTAGGGCTCTAGTACCATAGGCAATACATTTGAGTGAAGTACCAAGATCAAGCGAGGATTACTCTTCCAGCTTAAGATGTTACTTTTTTAGCATTTTTTCTTTTTTGCTTTCATTTCCTTTGTATTATCATTAGTTTTATTTGTTATTTAAGTGAGCAAGCCTCTCTATGCCTAAAACAATCCTAAGGTCTCAAGAATTCAAATAATTTTACTAACCAGTACTAACGGTTAAATAAATGAGTTAATCTAAAGTCATGGCCTCCTAATCTCAAGGTTCATTGATAAGACTAAACTCGAGGTCAATTAACTAAAACAATGACAAATTTATACATCTTCAATGGCATATAACAAAACATAATAAAATGCACTCAAAACCATGAAAAAGCAAAATCAGCAAGTATAAATGTCCAGCAACATGAATCATAGGATGTAGTACACCTGCAGGTATCTGATGCATCTCCTCAATAGCTGTAGAAGACAACATGCAATGTTGAAGCTTGATCTATCGATGCTACATGAAAGCTCAAGTTCATCTATGCTGCAAAATCATAAACAAAACACTACCACCTAGAAGAGTGTGTCAACATAGATATGAAAGTTTTATTATCTAAATGCGAATTTCTTTTTTTCTTATACTAAGGTCTCATACCTGTATTCCTATATTAAAAAAACCAAAGGAAAAAAGTGCCTCTAGTATACGTGCATGTGTCTAGTACATCATGGTTAATGTGCACAAGTCAAGGCTCTAGTGCAACTAGGAGAGATAAGAGAACTTTATCCTAATAATAAACTGTATAATCTCCTATCTCTTTGTCTAGTGGTCATTGGTCATGGGCTGGCTAGCACCTAGCTCCATGTGTATGGAAGAATCTGTAGCAAAACTAATGGATCTAGAGATGACATTAGCCTGTGTGACTATGTGGAAAATGAATTGTGTGTCTTAGGATCCATCAACAACTGACTCTTTTCTAGCTTGTCCTATCCTCAATCTAGGTATTCATCTCCATTATCTCAATCACTCTCGATCTCCACCAAGCAATTGTTCTCTGAAGCAAAATTTGTCTATGTGATGGAAATCTATCTAGCTGGTGTCTGTGGACTATGTGCGGTCATGGGCCATGCCATGGAGAATAGGCAATCCCATCATCAAGAAATATATAGTACCATATGTGTCCCTATAAATACTATCGCAAGGATCTCCAACAAAGATATACCATAAGGCTCATATCTGGCTCAAAACGTCTTGTGCTCTGGTCTGGTCAATATCTACATCCACAATCATCAATAGAATTCAATGTGTGGTCCAATCTATGTAACTGTACTATCCTAGGATGTACCTGGGTGTCTAAACAATCATCAAGATGTGCTCTATCTACAACATCATGAGGGCTAATCGACAGGGACATGTATGTGGCCTTGAGCTCATCAGTGAAGAACTCAATCAAACCAAGGTAACATCTCTAATCTCTAACTACCTGCCATATCAAAGGGTCAATATCATTTGACAAGATGCCTTTGGTGTAGAAATGTCTGTCAAGTTCAACAAACCAAGGCATAACTCCTCTATATCCTAAGAGATGTAGCACAAGCTCAATATGGTGATCTCTGCTTGTTGTGGAAACTCTATCCTCATGTGGTACCTACATAGCGTCTCTGGGTGGTGATATATTTTTCATCATTGTATTCGATGAATGTGATCTAGTAGGCTACATATCAAGTGTGCTCGTGGTATGTGGTGTGGTCTCTATAGCCTCTCTAGCATGTGTACTTGTTGTAGTATCCTATAATGTTGCTATATTTGGGCATGGTATCTTTGGTGGTGCATTGGTAAGCATCTGGCTCCTACACTCCATATCTACCCTAGCCTCTTCCATGATCTTAGCAAAGTTATGTCTCCTAGATGGTTTGGATGATGTGAATTCTCCAAATCTATCTTTCTTCCTCATGTACATCCTAGGATCCTCATCAGCATGCAATGGTCCAATTTCAAACATGTCCAAAGATATAGTTTGTGGTAGCTCAAAGGTGTTTGCACGATCCTCATGAAGGACTAATGTAACACGCTTAGGTATCTTCTCTATCATGCATCTATAAGCTGTACCAAAACCATCAAACATGTGATTTGGCAGGGTTGGGTGTGCTCGAGTCCTAAGCATCTGAAAACTATGTGTCTAACAGTCTGTGGGATAAATATGGATGGACCTCTATTGACTGTCTACATGTATGTATATAGGCAATCCATTTAACATGCTATGAATCTACAACGCTCTATCAAATAGAGCCTTAGGATCCATGATAGCCAAAATTTATCAATCTAGGTCAAAATTTGGTGTCAAGGAGGTCTATAAGTAAGTGCACTAGCTAGGGTGCGTAATCTAGCAATTGAAGGCTAGCAAAGTGCTAAGCTAGGATAATTGCATGTGAAAAAGTTTAATATTCATCTGTAGATCCAGGTCACGATAAAAAATCAATCAATAGGTCAAATTGGACTCTAATCATGTGCAAGCCTGTGACTAATGACTAAAATCAAGCCAAGTAGAGATCTCGCATGTGAATGGGCTCTAACTAGCATAATCTAGTAATTTCAAGGCCACAAACAAATCTCTATTGAAAATCGGGTCCAAACGTAGTCAAATCTCTAAACAAAATCAGGCTCTTCAAGCGGATCTACAATAGAGTGTACCTAACCATGCATAAATGCATGTCAATGGGGCGTGTACATCGTGCGGGACACTTGTGAAAAGAAAGGAAAAGAATAAATATAATGTTTTTATTATTTTTGTTTTTGGATTTTTTTCTTTTTTTGGAAACAAAAACAATTGCAAGAAAACAAACTAATAAATAAAACAAAAAAGAAAAGGAAAAAATGATCAAAAGAAAATTTGATCAAAACAATTAGAAATATAGTTTTTGTAAAAAATTTGGGAGGTTTTTATGATTTTTGGTAATTTTCTTGATTTTCTTCACTTCTAAAGAATTTAGTGTGATTTGTTTTTTATATTTTTGGGTTTTTTTAATTTAATTTGAAATATCAATGTTTTTCCTAATGTTTTCTCATTTTTAATTAATTTATTTCAATTTTCAATTTCTTATAGTAATTTTTGAATTGATTTTTTTGATTTTTTATTCTCTTTTTTGGATTTTAAAAATATTTTCTCTCTTTCTCTTGAATTGGAAAATTTCTACTTTTTTGGGATTTTTACTTAAAATATAACAAAATGAATAAAAGTTAAATGAAATGAAAACAAAATTCAAAGTGAAGTGAAATGGAGTGGAATAAAATGAAATAATAGGGATAAAATTAAAAGAAGAAAACCCTTAAAAAGAAAAAAACATGCAACACTGCAATCAGAGGTGGAGAAAAAGGAGGAGAGATTCGTACAGGGTGGTGGGTCAGTGTGAATTACGAACGAGGGAGAGAAGTCCGAGAGAGAGAGAGAGAGAGAGAGAGAGAGAGAGAGAGAGAGAGAGAGAGAGAGAGAGAGAGAGAGAGCGAGAGAGAGAGAGAGAGAGAGAGAGAGAGAGAGAGAGAGAGAGAGAGAGAAGCGGGGAGCTCGTGCCCACAACGCTAGAGAGAGAGAGAGAGAGCCGTTAATTTTTCTATTTTCTTGTTTTTTCTTTTGATGTGTGTGCTATTTTTTATGTTTTATTTATTTTTCTTTTTTTTAATCCCCTTTTTTGTTTTTTTTTTGTGTGTATTTCTTTACTCTTTTGGTTTGAAAATGTTTTAAAGAGGGGAAGTTTTTTATTTGTGTTTTTTTATAATTAAAAAATCTATGGTCAAAAGAAAATTGAAAAATAAAAATAAAACTAGAAAATGAGAAAAACTAGCAAAACAACAGTGAAAACATGAAAAAAATAGAAAATAGAGTAAAAAAATTACACTAAAAAGGCATAAACAGAGAGAAGTAGATGAATTATATTTTAAGAAAAAAGAAAGCATTTCAAAAAGTTTAAAAAATATTGCCCAAGACTCAAAAATCACGCCAAAAAATTAAAGAAAATTCAGGAAGTTGCAAAGCATGCTCATGATTAGTTTCCATCATGTTGTTTCATTTTCATCACTTTTTGGATAAAAACTAGCAACTTTAGGTAATAAATTGGCAAAAAAATGCTTAAAAAATATAAAACGTAGGCAATTTGTTTTTTTAATGTAGCCAATTCAACTCAATTTGGAGTGATTGGCAATGTAAGTATATCATCCAATCAATCAATCATCAATGTCACTCAAATTTGATTCGTTTTTAACTCAAATTTGACCCAAACATTTGTCTAATTAGTGGTCTAATTAAAAACTTTTTGCACATTGATCCAAGAATCACAATCAAATTAGCATTTGTATCATCTAATTTGCACATTAATGCAATCATTCAAATCAATTTCAAAGAGTGTAACTGTGCACAATCAACACACTTACAAGACTACACACATAATTTTATCGCAATTTTGACAGAATAATGGTGCAATTTGTATACTCAAAACCATTCACTATAATCAATTCAATCATCATGAACATCCTATTACTTCAAATCAATCAATTGGCATCAAGATTGACATACAATTGCACTCGATTTTGTGCATTTTTCCTACACATAGGCACACACCAATACACACAAAATTTCACCAAATTTTTTATGTGGCTAATTTCCAATTAAAACAAGCACACAAATCAACAATTGAGTGGGTTAGTGCACTCACATTTACTTCAAGAATTGTGTCGAATTTCAACTCTAATGATGCCTACACACATGTGTGTGTACTTAGCCACAACTTAACCGCAATTCACCTACACAAAATCCATTACCGAAAACTTAAGTGTAGCATCAAATTCATGGAGATTATACACATTTTAGCAATGAGCACACATACAAAGATTTTTTAATGCAACTAGTGAGTAATTAGAGAGCATAATTAGTGAAAAATCCCTTAATTACACACTCAAATCCACATGAACTTTTCTCAACTTTATTTCAAAAGAGTGAATTCCAAGCCTCTAATTAGGCACACACATATGTTTAGCGCACAAAATGTTAGTACATTAGTCACAAATTAGTGATCAATTATTCAAAATGAAGGGGGATTTTACAGCTAAACACTCAACTCAATCTTCTAAAAAGATCTCCTCTAGGTTAGGCTATTGTCCCTCGAAATGGTGCCAAATGTTGGCTCCCTTTTAACATAGCTTCAATGGTTTA
Organism: Adiantum capillus-veneris; assembly: GCF_014529385.1. Classification (NCBI taxonomy): domain Eukaryota; kingdom Viridiplantae; phylum Streptophyta; class Polypodiopsida; order Polypodiales; family Pteridaceae; genus Adiantum; species Adiantum capillus-veneris. The sequence continues at coordinate 143,145,646 of NC_140942.1, read as the reverse complement.
ACAAAACTCTCAATCCATGGATGGTAGTGACCCGACAAGGTCATGAAAGCATCACACATGAGTGACTGTGTGAGAGTAGTGAGTAAGAATGTTGAGAGAGAAAGAGAGAGCACAAAAATAGAACCCCAAAGTGTGTAGAATACACACATGAGATGATGTATATAAAGAGGGGACCTGGGTGCCATATATAGAGAAGCCATATATTGAGTAGCTTCACATATAAGCTCAACACCTCCTCTCAAATAAGGGTCCCTAACTGTGGATGAAAAAACCCTTGAGGGATCAAGGAAAAAACCCATAGCTCTATATACACCCACCGTTATATTATAAAAATCATTGAATGTACAAATGTTCATGAGGAGCTACATCACTCCTTTTACAATGAATATTTTATGAGGAGCTACATCACTCCTTTTACAGTGAATGTTTTATGAGGAGCTACATTACTCCTATCCCATCAATACAATAATGAATACAAAGGTTCAATAAAGAGGTGTAAAGGCTATCGATTAGCTCGTAATCAGAAGTGTCTTCGTGAATCTGTTGTGTAGCTTGTCATCAATATGGCATCACCAAACATTTCTTCATAAATCTTTTATTGTCACCAAGTTTGTCTTTATGAAATCAATTCTTTGATCATTCCTACATAGATCATAGACTCAAAAAATATAGTCCTCAAAATTATTAGCATCGTTAGTGAAATAATTACATTCACAATGCCATAAGAGATGGTTCGCGACGCCACTCTTTTGACGACATATATACGCACGATAACATATAATTATGAAAGTAAAACTACAAGATGTGTGATTATGTGATGCAAATGACATGTGTATATACTACATAAAACGACATTTATCAACGTAGTGATATCAATGAGTATCATCAAAGTATTAACAAAATATCATCATTGTATCAATAAAAATGAATAAATCATCATGGTATCAATGAAAAGAAGCATAGAATAATCATTGTATCAACGAAACAATGTCATCGTATCACCGAGAATAACCATGGTATCAATGAAACAACATCATGATATCACCGAAAATAATCATTGTATCAACGAAACAACATCATGGTATCACCGAGAATAACCATGGTATCAACGAAACAACATCATGGTATCACCGTGAATAACCATGGTATCAACGAAACAACATCATGGTATCACCGAGAATAACCATGGAATCAATGAAATATCATCATGGTATCATAGAGAATAACCATGGTATCAACGAAATATCATCATGGTATCAAAACGAAAATCACCATGACCAAAGTACTAACAAAACATCATCATGGTACCATCAAAATCACTATGGTATCAACGAAAGATTATCAATACAACGGTGTAAACTATATCTCTAGAAGAATAATTATACGAGAATCAATGAACGAGTATATCATATAACAAAAGATCATGTACCAACAGTAGCTCGATAGAATTTGGACGATCATCAAACGATTCGACTGAATCGGAACGATATGTAACTGGCTTGTGCAGCAAAGTTACGTCAGTAACAAATATATGATTGATGAAGAGAAAATATAATTGCGAAGTTTTCAATTATGAGGAAAATCAAAAGAAAAAAGTAAAATTTTCTTTTCAAACAAATTCGTAGTACGAGAACGATAACCCAAAATCGGTGCAGAATTTAGAGAAACTTTCTTCTACAAAGTTATACACCACATCATTTTTTTTGCATAGTTTCTACAAAATTATTTGCAATTAGCAAAAAAATTTAAAAAAAAACCAAAAACAAAAATTGCTTTTCAGGCATGTACATAGTCCATAAACGATAACTAAAAATCAATGCAGAATTTGAAAAAATCTATCTTTTGCAAAGTTGTAGACCATATCAATTCCAGTGCCTCCGCAGGCTCTTTCTGCAAAATCGTTCTCAATTAGGAGAGAAATAAAAAAACAAAAACGAAAGTTTCTTTTCAGGCATGCACGTAGTCCGTCAACGATAACTCAAAATCAATGAAGAAGTTGAAAAAACTTTCATCTGCAAAAATGTAGACCACATTGATTCCGGTGTCTCTCACGGGTAGTTTCTGCAAAATCGTTTCCAATTAAGAGAAAAATCACAAACATAAAACGAAAGTTGCTTTTCAGCTATGTATGCAGTCCGCAAATGATAACTCAAGATCGGTGCAAAATTTGAAAAACTTTCTTCTGCAAAATTGTAGACCACATCAATTCCGGTGCCTCCCACGAGTAGTTTCTGCAAAATCATTTTCAATTAGCAAAAAAATCAAAAACAAAAAGCGGAAGTTGCTTTTCAGGTATATACGCAGTTCGCGAACGATAACTCAAAATTGGTGCAGAATTTAAAAAACTTATTTCTGCATAGTTGTAGACCACATCAATTCCGGTGCCTCACGCAAATAGTTTTTGCAAAATTGTTTTCTATCAAGAGAAAAATCGAAAACAAAACCGTACTGCTCCGATACCATGTTGAGAGAGAAAGAGAGAGCACAGAAATAGAACCCCAAAGTGTGTAGAATACACACATGAGATGATGTATATATAGAGGGGACCTGGGTGCCATATATAGAGAAGCCATATATTGAGTAGCTTCACATATAAGCTTAACAAAGAAAAGGGTGGAGAAATCATGAGAGTCCGTCTAGATTAGAGAGAAGAGATAACTAATGGAAGGGATTAGTGTTTCACACACACTAAACCTTATGCTAATCACACATTCCTCTTTGTTACATTCCCTAATAATGCCTGTAATCACATCTTCATCACAAGATCTTTCAAGCTAATGGGGTTACAATTAGGACAATGCATGAACAAATCTTGATCTACACATTAATATAATCATGCCCACGACACCATAACCAAACACACAATAGGCAATCAAGCACTTAGAGGGTGATTAGTTCTTGACACACAAATTAAGGCATTAATAGACAGCTTGAATTAAAAGAAAAGAGAGAAGCAATAGGACTCAACTTCATTGCATGCTTAACCGGTTTGCAAAGATACATGCGGCTCCAAGCGTCCACCTCCATAGACTCCTTCTTCCTTCTCTCAACTCTAGGATTTATCTCAAAATGACATCTCCCCTTAAAATAATAGCTACAATGTGGAACTCATTGAGAGACCATGAACCTATACATGGTAAATGAAAAATTATTCTCATGGAGAAGAGGCAAATGATTGTTGATGTTGGACGCTGCTAATAACTGAAAGTTAATATTTGAAGCCTATTGAATACTATGTAATTTCCCTAAGTCACTGTAATTTTAGGATAATTATTGAAATTTGGGTTTTCCCTTGGCCCTTGGCCTTGATTGATTTTCACATTCATGCAAGGTTTTGCTTGCCTGTGGGGGTGAGTAGAAGAAGATTGGGGGGGGGGGGGCGGGGCACAGCCCCCCTTTGTAGAGAATAAGTGATGGCAGGGAGAGATATTGTGAAGAAAAGGATCCCCCCTCCGGCGAGTTAGCCAACACAACAGAACCAAAAATTTCCCCTCTTATTTGCATGATCACACTTCATGTTACCCCGCTCCAATTGGTGTAGGGCAATCCCAAGGAAGAGATGTGTGTAAGGGATTTCTCCCACGTGAGTGTTGTCTCCCAATCACCTGTGATCTCTTCCATAGTTTTCTTTCCTTTGCATGAATGCGATCATGCAACCATGCTCCCTTTTGTTTCCAAAAACCCTATGCTCTCATACCAGTGTAAAGGTCAAGGAACTGCCTTCTGAATTATCCACCCTACTTCCCTCTTATATATCCGTTGGTCTTCTATATCTAGAATCACCTACCCAAATTTAGCAGCCGACCCATGGCCTCAATCCGTGACCCCACTGGGTTTTCCCCTCACCTTACAATCATTGTCCCTATTATTGACCATGAGAGAGAGAGAGAGAGAGAGAGTTTTTATTTTTGAGCTCACAGGGCTCCGTCTCACCAAGAGTTCCCTTCAAGCCTTTCAAATTTCCAAGATATTATGGTTTTCTTGGACTTATAGTGTATTTTCAAAAGGGTAGCTGACATTTTTCACCCATAGGGAATGGATAAAATGCCCAACAAAAGCCAATCCGCACATTGTCACCCAAATGGGTAAAGAGATTTCCCAGTTGATGGACCTTTTACTAGTTCTAGGATATTTTGTCCTTTCAATTTTTAAGAGTGATACTATGGTTCATGCTTAACGATCTATAAATTCTGTAAATTTTGACAAGCAAAGGTGCCTACCAAAAATAAATCGAAGAGAGAGAGAGAGAGAGAGAGAGAGAGAGAGAGAGAGAGAGAGAGAGACCAATCATGGCCATCTATACTTTTCTTTATAGAGATTGATGAAAAGGAGTTTGCTCTTTCTTTTCACGCGTCGACTTGGGGTGTTGTCACTTCAACCGCAACACCAATTATTCAGCTATTATACCACTATGAGAAGTCGTACATGTATGCACACATGATCTCCATGCAAACTGCTATCCACCTAACACATGTGTGTGTGTGTGTGTGTGTGTGTGTGTGTGTGAGAGAGAGAGAGAGAGAGAGAGAGACAGAGAGAGTATTTGGGGAGGGAGGGGAGACATGAGGGGAGCATAAATTTTTTGAATGTCATAGTTACTGCTAGGAAATAAGACGTAGCTAAATAGATAATTGAGTAGATTACTTAATGGAGAGAGACGGATTTATATACACGAGATTATAGAGTAGAGAGAGAGAGAGAGAGAGAGAGAGAGAGTACACACGATATACGTGGTTCACCCAATGTGGGCTACGTCCACGGGAAAGAAGCCACTCAATGGCTTTAGTACTTCAAAACAAGAAGTAGTTTACAAAGGGATTATACCCTTAATGGAGCTCCCGCCTTGCTTCACTCTCATCACCTCACACTCACCTTGTTGCATCAACTTCACACACTATGAAATGTGTGTAGAAATGGCGTCCTTTTATAGTCCAAACGGGATGCCCTCTCTTATGAGAGACAGCCATGTGTAGCCACCCTTGTGTGAATAAGTCCAAATCGGACCCTCCAATCCGCCCATGTGTGGCCGCCCTTGAGAAGACAAGTCCGCTTTTGAATTCGGCCACCGGCCACCGGCCATTGACTTCCGACCACCGGCCAACCGACCGATTGTTTTCCGACCACTTTCCGGCCGCCGTACGGCCATAATATTCCGGCGAAAAATACTATTCCGGCAGAAAAAAAAGTCTCAGGGGCCTCCGCCCCCGAGGCCTTTAAAGTTGCCCCTGATTCTTGTCCGTGAAAAATTTGGTTTCCGGTAAGTGGTTTTCCTTCACGCATGATGGCTTCTCCTCATAATGGGGGCCTTACAAATGTGCACTTTTACCACAGAAAATTACAAGGGTAAATCAGGCTCCATACTTGACAGTTACTATATTGAAACAACAATAAGAGGCTTCAAGACCTATGACACAAATCTTCAAAAGAAAAAAGAAAAAAGAAAAAAGAAAAAATTAATATATATATAGTAGATATGTGTGTGTCTGTATACATATACATATGGGACACACACACACACACACACACAGTTTTACATCATAAGACCAACAATAATGTTTTGAAATAACTATGTATAGAGTCTTGAACTCAAGCATACGCTATGTGTGTGTGTTTGTGTGTGTGTGTGTGTGTGTGTGTGTGAGAGAGAGAGAGAGAGAGAGAGAGAGAGATAAAAACTTATGCGTGTCATCTATAAATCATTCCAATTTTATCAAATGCTTCAAGTCATTAAATTAATTTGGGATTTTTTCTATGATGGCAACATATTCTATAACTTCTTTATTGACTAAAAAGTTTCATAAACTCTTGACCTCTCCATATGTAACCCTCCTCTTGACAAGAGAAGATCCTCACTGCTGTGTGGATCAACAAATAGCAATGGCCCGATGTGTGTCTCCCTTGACTAGGCAATGTGTATCTCTCTCTCTCTCTCTCTCTCTCTCTCTCTCTCTCTCTCTCTCTCTCTTCTCCCCCCCAAGCCATCAAGAACCTTCTAGCACCTTCCCTTGGTAGTCAAAATGGACTTTACTTTGTTGATGTATGTGGAATGCAAATATCCTTTCCATTTAGATGTATCTACAATGCACATATTCAATTTGTTGATCTATCATGCACATCTTCTTTCCATTAAGATGCACACCAAAAGGACTAATAATCTGTAGAATCTCCAAGCTTATACATAATGAAACAGAGGAAGTTTATTTGTGCTATTTTCTTCTGAATGTTGTTAATGTTTTCCTTGACAATTCCTCAACGTTGCATGTTTCTCTCTCTTCTATTCCATCAATGGATACTTCTCTCTCTTAAACAAGGAATTTTTTCTCATAAGCTAAAAGAACTATTAATGGAATATAAAGATGTATTTCTAGATGATTTACTACCAAGGTAACCGCAACATGGCATAGACGTGGTTGTAGGTAGTAAACCACTGAGTAAACCACTCTTCAGAATGAGCCATTCTGAGGCTGCTCAGGTGGAACGTTAGGTTGCTCACTATCTCAGTAGAGGTTTTATACAACCGTGTTCTTCAACATGGGATTCTCCCATCTTATTGGTGGAAAAAAAGGTAGTAGCATGCGCATATGTGTAGAATATTTGGAATTGAATGCAATGACTGTTAAGAGAAAATACCCATTGCCAAGAGTGGATGATGTATTTCATAAGCTCACCCACACTCGTATATTTACAAAGATTGATTTACGATCAATTTATCATCAAGTATGCATTAGGCTTGCAGATATACCCAAAATTGCATTCCAAACACAATTTGGACACTATGAGTTTTTGGTTATTCCTTTCAGGTTGACCAATGCGCTAGCTACTTTCATGATACTTATGGATAGTGCCTTGAGACCATATATGGTGAAGTTTGTTATCGTTCTTCTTGATGACATTATTGTATATAGTTCTTCAAAGAAGATCATTTACAATATTTGAAGTAGGTGTTTGACTTGTTACGAGAACATAAGTTATATGCAAAAAGAATCAAAGTGTGATTTTTTCAAGGAGGAGATTCAGTATTTAGGGCATGTTATTTTAGCAAATGGGTTACACATGGATCAATCCGAAGTGGATGCCATTATGTCTCCCAAAACTCTTAAAGAGCTTCATATTTTCTTGGGGTTTACAAGTTTTTATCAAAGTTTTGTTAAAAACTATGCTCATATTGCAGTTTTGAAGACATATCAATTGAAGGCCAAGGGCATAACTTTTCCATGGGGTGCATCTCAATAGTAAAATTTTGATGCTCTCAAGGATTCTTTAGCTACAGATCCTATTTTAGCTATTGAGGATCCTTTGAAGTCATATGTTTTAGAAACGGATGCCAGTAATTGTGCTATTGGAGCAGTCCTTCCAAAGGAAGGAAGGACAATTTCATTCAAAAGCAAGAACCTGGATTTAGCCTAGAAGAATTATTTTTCTTATGAAAGATAATTTTATTCAATAGTGTCAGCTTTGAATGGAATAAACCTTATATATTTATATATATCTCTAGTTAGCTATATGGGAGCATGCTTTCTCTCTCTATTTATGTATGTGTGTGTGTGCGAGTGTGTGGGTGTGTGGAGGAGATAAGAACAACCTTATATATTTATATATCTTTCTCTAGTTGGCTATATGGGAGTATGCTCTCTCTCTCTCTCTCTCTCTCTCTCTCTCTCTCTCTCTCTCTCTCTCTCTCTCACACACACACACACACACACACACACACACACACATGTATTTATGTATGTATATGTATATGTCTGTGTACATACATACATACATGTATACATAAATACATATATATATGTATATATAATATATACATATAATATATATATATATATATATATATATATATATATATATATATATATATATATATATATATATATATATATATATATATATATACACACACACATATATATGTGTGTATGTAGACTTTATAGGATTTTCTTAAATCCTAAAAAGTGCACATTTATGGGCAGACAAGGAAAAATTCTTGGACATGTAGTGTCTAAAAATGACATAGCTACTGATATGGATAAAATTCATGTTATTGTTGATTTGCATAGACCGACAACAGTCAAAGGGTTTCAAGCCTTCATGGGACATTGTGGATATTACATATGGTTCTTTTACATGTACGCTATAATTACAAAACCCATGTATAGTTTGATTACACACTTTGAATGGACTGATGAGTATGAAGAATCCTTCATGAAGCTTAAGAAATCTCTCACTTCAGCTCCGATATTGCAAGCACCACATTGAAATAAGATATTCCACATACATGTAGATGCTTCCAATTTTGCCATTGGGTGTATACTAGCTCAATCAGGAGATGGGGAAATTGATTTTCCTATTTCTTATGCTAGCCATCGATAGTTGAATATGGCAGAGAAAAACTACACCACCACCGAAAGGGATGGACTAGGAATGATCTATGCCATAAAAATTTATAGACACTACCTATTTGAAAACAAATTTGTGTTCTTTGTCGACCACCAAGGAAGAATAGTGATATGGTTCATCATTCTTTTGGAATTTGATTTCACTGTAGTTGTGAAAAAAGGCACCACTCATCAAAGAGCAGATCATTTGTCAAGGATTATTTCAGGAGAACCACCTAAGGGAGTAGACAATGATCTACTAGATGCATATCTGCTCTACGTGGAAATGATACCTTGATGGTCGGAAAATATGGTATCGTTGATGACCATAGCTCAAGTGGATTCACAAATACCACTTCTTGTTACAATCGGATTAATTGAGCAATCGGCTATGTATCAATTACTAGCTGGAAGGTTTTACAAAAGAAATCAAGATGGAATATTGCTATTGTGCACTAATGCTGAGGAGAAAACCCAATACCCGAGTCAAGCATATATTACCGTAGTAGGACTTCACTTTGCGGAAGGCCAAAGTATGCGATGGCTCTTGAGACTTGGAGTATTTTGGCCAACTATGAGGAGTGATGTTCATTCATTTGTGAAAAATTGTCCTTAATGTCAAAAACAAGCACCCATACCTCATGTGACATTGTTCCAAATATCACTTGTTACTAAGTAGAGTAACTATTTAGTTACGTATTTATCAAACCAACCATTTTCTTAGGATATGAGTAAACACCATCAGAGAGCAATTGAAATAGAAGCAAGAGACTATGCTCTTATTGGAAACCAATTGTATCGGAGGGGTAAAGATCGATATCTACGTGTTTTTGCAAATGAAGATGAATATATTCCCATTATAGAATAAGCACATGCTCGATTAGCTGGAGGTCACTTTTTTAGTTAGACCACCGCAAAAGCAATCTTAATGGTAGGCATATGGTGGCCAACACATTTTGTGGATGCCAAGGAATATGTTCAAAGGTGTGATGCATGTCAACGAGCTAAAATACCAACCCGTGTAGATAGGATTCCCTTAAGACCAATGATGGGGACAAGAGCTTTTGCAAAATGGGGTATAGATTTTTTTGGGCCAATACAACCACCTGCTTATAGAACCCAAGCTCATAATATCATTGTAGCTACGGACTATTTAACCAAGTGGGTAGAGACTAAAGCAACTCAAAAGAATGATGCTAGAATCACAGCCGCATTCTTATATGAGTATGTGTTCACAAGATATAGACTGCCACCCAATAGAAAATTGTCAGTGATAGGGGAACTCATTTCCTCAATGAGATAATCAAGAATTTTCTTAATGAATTTATAATCATCCATAACAAATCGGCTCCTTATCACCCACAATCATATGGACAAGCTGAGCATACGAATAAAATTCTTAGCTCGCTATTGACTAAAGTGGTTAGTTTAGGAAGGACACATTGGGAAATGAATCTTCATGCTGCTTTATGGGCTTGAGTTTCATTCAAAACAACTTTAAATGCTACACCCTTTAACCTTATTTATGTTCTTGATGCCATACTGCTAATAGAATTTATATTGCCGACACTAAGGGTAGCTAAGGATTTTGAGTGGACTGCTTGACATGAATTGTCAAAGAGGCTTGAAGATTTAGAAAAACTTGTTGAGAAAAGGATAACTGCAGTAGCTCACATATATGCACAAAAGCGGAAACAAAAACAGTTTTTTGATTCCCATCTAGTTGCAAAAATCTTCAAAAACGGGGACTTAGTCTTAATCTATTCCCTTAAGAAACACATTCCCAAGTTTAAGAAAAAGGGAAATAGGACATTTATCGTTGAAGATGTATCTCCAAGTGAAGCGGTTAAGTTTTCCACTCTAGACAGTGAACCAATGGCTAATTGGATTAGTGGATGTCGTTTAAAGAAGTACAAATTTTCACTAACCAATGAATTGGTAGAAAAGATGCATGCAGCAAAGCAAAGAAAGATAAAACAAAACAGGTTATTGATGAAGCCCAAGAGGAAGCTCAGCTTCGAATACTCAAAAGAAATTCTGATCTCAGAAATCAACAGATACCTATTTCCGTCAACACTCTAGGACCAGATGACCGACTATGGGAATTACAAAAGGATGCAGTGTCAATAGATGATGAATGGTTAGATGGAATGGACCTTCGCATCAAAGTAGAACTGAAAAATCATAGCACAAATGCATTGTTTGATACAGGAGCTCGAGTAAATGATCTCAGTTATTCCACGTACAAGAAAGCCACAAGTCACTCTTTGACAGCAGGAATATCACCTATTAAAGGATGCAGCAAGAACCTAACACCGACATTGGGAGTAGTCAACATAAATGTGATAATAAATGGATGTTCATGTCCACATCAATTTGTATGTTTACCAGATGAACACATGAATGAGACAATGATTCTTGGAATCTCATGGATGCAAACGTACAAGGCAGTGCCAGATTGGGATACCAATCAGCTCAAGCTATCACCTAAATATGGACAACTGATTGTAAATTGCACCAAGCAAGGAGGAATGGAAAGGAGGTTACCATCAGATCAAACCATAAAGAAATCAATCTTCTCCATCCTAGCAACAAGCAAATGCTACAAGTAGCATGCAAGGAGTCAGACAAATTTGGGTACAAAAAGCACAACTTAAGGACAAGCCGCTTCAGATCTCGGTACCTAAATCATCATTTATAGTACCAAAGACGATTCCAAAGTTCAAAGCAAAAAGAGGAGAATCTTTGAGTAGAGAACCTAAAACAAAATGGATTTGGAAGAAAAAGGAGCACTTATCTTCTTCGCAAACTGCAAAACCGATAAAGCAATGGAGAGTTAAGTCTCAAAGGACTCAACCATGACATTCTGGCCAAAGAAAACCAAGAAACCAATGGCGGGTAAAATCTCGACAACCATCATTATTGATACCAACATCTCAAGAAATCAGTGTGCGAAAGCATCCTGACGGTACAATAAAGCAAAGAGCACACAAGCTACAAGGTTTTCTTTTGAACACAGCAAAAGAAAACCTCGACCCTTGAGTTAATTGCTCAAGACCCAACTCTTGCACAACATAATGGTTTGCACGGCATTGATCTTCAAAGCATGGTAGATCCAACCAAGGCTATGCATAGATGTGCTTGTTCAACCCATGTACATAGTAGTTCCGGAGTACGCCATCTAGGAAGGGTGGAAGGGAGCTAAATAACTAAGGGCATTGTTTGAAGAGGGTGCAAAAAGTTGATGTTAACGTGTGATTTTTTGCAAAATTACCTAATAATGCCCTTACAAATGATCAACATGGGAAATTTAACTGATAACATCTCCCCGATGAGTGTAAATAGTGTATGTACATTGAGAAAATCATCAAAAAATAGTCTCTTTAGGTTATTTTTCATCATTTTTCTTAATATTGGGACGTAAAAATGGAGAAATCCAACAAAAATAAATAAAGCTGTGTTTTCCAATGGATTGGATCTTCACTTTTCTTTTTTAGCGCAGTTTGTTATTTTCTTTGATTTTTCAATGAACAGGTCAAAAATTAATAATAAGTAGCAAATGAGCTCAGATGGAAAAATTGAAGATACGCTGATGATCAGAAGGACAAGGCGAAGAGGCACAAAAAATTTCATTCAAATCGGCAAATAGAAACGAGAAGCCTAGATTAGGCGGCCAAGGCCTACTTTTGTAGAATTCTTGCAGAATGAGCACAGGAATCCGATTGAGGAAATTTTTGAGTCTAACATAGATTTCATGGCCTTGTAGAAGTAACAGGGGAATTTGGGGAAAAATGGTTTGGGAAGCCCGAGTATAGATACCCAAGGTAGTCTAAAATTACCTCATTTCCACTTGTCGCCCTTAGAGAGAGAGCTTTGGACCTTCTTTACGTGTGATTTTTGGAGTCCACACAGCGCCGTCTCACACGAGACATGAGGGATAAGCTCTATACTTATCAATGATCCATTCCGTATGGTCGATAGCTAGTCTAAACCCAAGGAAAAAAACCTAGAATCCGAGCAGTGCACAAAATCCTACGACCAAAAATTGACCATAGCAGCTTGTCAGCTCAACCAAATTGGACGAGACTTGAAATGTAGCATGCCCCCATATAATAGAACACTTCTATATCAACAGTTGAGCATTCTATAAGTCGAGAGGGGTCCCAAGTAGAGCTTGTAGACTGGGTCTATACACAAAGTATATGGTTGGTTTCATAAAAACAATCAAGGCAAGCTCTCGAAAAGCAAAAACCAGCTCGAAGGCAACAAAGCATCAAATATGACATACGAAGTCAAATTGACTCCAAATGGACTAAAATTGGTTGGGAAGCTTCAAGACTATGTAGCGAACAAGTCCATAGCCTCAAAAGTGACTAACCAACTCCACAAGACATGTAGTCACTAAAATCGGTGAATTCAGAGTCGACAAAGTAAGAAGTAATGCCGACAAGACAAAACTTTACCAAATTCAATTTAGGACTTGTTTTAGGTGTATTGAATATGTTTAGGTCAAAATTTGTCAAGTTTAGCAAAAAAAGTTGACCACTGTAAATAATCATGATTATTTACTTTTGCAAATTTTTTGTTTGAAAATGGTACCTTCACCTCACCTATCACTTGTACACACCTATTACATGCTACATTTCAAGTATGAGCCAAATTGATCAATGATAACTGGGAAAATTGCCAAAAAACGCAAAGAAATCCTTCCAAACCAAATTTTGAGTTACCTGTCACATTTTTTGATCCAAATCACCTCATATCTAATACATAGAGTTTACATCAAGCGTAGAACCAAGTTGTACCAAAAAATGTCCATTTTGATGAAAAAGTTAATAATTGTGATTATTTACTTCTTGCCAAAATGGGAGGAAATTGCAACTTTGACTTCATGGGACCAAAGCACAGGATGTCCCAAGCCCACTGACCAAGTTTGAGTAAATTTGGATCTCAAAATCTCAAAATCCCTTATATATCTACTGTTTCAGAGCCCGAAAGCCTAAATCTGACACAATTTCCACCCTATGTACTCAAAGGAGCCCACACTTCACTCAGAGTATCTAATTGCTATATATTTCAAGCCTATCATGCCAAAAATGCAAAAAGTTGGAAAAATTTCTCAGATATAAATAATCACAAATATTTACTTTTGTTGCAAATTTTTGTTTAGACTTTATGATTTTGATCTTTACATGGTTTTATGCATCTATGCATTTTCAAAAATTGATTTCAAGCAAATTGGACTCAATTTGTCAGCAAATTCAAACTGAAGGGCACTTGAGAGTGAAAATTGCAAATATTTCTTGACTTTGGCACTGTATTCCTCTAACAAGAGCAATGCAAGCTGCGCAGAAGGCCAAGAAATGGGTATCCCAAAAGGATAAGTTGCAAGAGTTGCCACCCCACCAACAACTGGACCCAAGTTCAGTAAAGACGGCTAAGGAAACATATCTTTCCAGAGAACACCTTGAAGAAAACAACACCACTGTTTTCAGAGGCAGGTTTAAAAGTGAAGAAGGACACCAAGTAGAGCCGCAACAGCTACATAAATAAATCTATGATGTCACACAGCAAATCCAGACACGAAGGAGGCCAACAGAAGGCTCGGCCTCAGAGAATTCTAGACCAGGAACCGTGTGGCGTAGATTTCGAGAAATCTTATGAGTTTTTGTCCACAACTAAATAGGATGGATCCGCCCAAATCACCGACCAACAAGGGCAAAAAGTAGAAGTGGCGATCACAAAAGAAATTGTGGCCGAGGCACTGAAGTTGCCAATAGAAGCAATTACAATGAGGAGACTGCTGGGGCAACCTTTGCTAACCTCATCCAAAAGCAAGTGGAAGAACCAACACATTTGTACCACCAACACTTCCACTTTCTAGCAAAGAGACCACCAAGGTACACCACACCTAATCATCCAGTTGCGACTAACCCAAGTGTTGAAGTCAACAACCAGGCAATCGATTGACCACACTCAATATGTGCTATCAACAATAAAGGGAACCAAGAAAGAAGGTAAAATCACATACTTGGGTGCACCTGAGGTACTGACCAGAATAGCATACCATGCTATTGGCATGGCAGACAATTTGTCGCCTACCCCAGATTAGAATAAATGGATTGTGTATGCACAAACATCTCCAAGAACCACCCGCTCGTCAAAGAGAGTTTACAAATCTGATGAAGGATCTGCAAAAAGCTGTGATGAAGGTCATAGCAGTGAGAGCTCAGACAATGAAGAGAGGAGAGCCAGGATAGAAGAGAAAAAGAAGAAAGTAGTGGCTGCACATCAAGAGGAACCTCAGTAGAAAAAGGCGAGGTTTTAAAGAGAAAACAAACTTACGAAAGAAGCCGCCAAGCTGCAGGTGAGGACCCGGCAAGGTGGGTTCCAAGAGATATAAGAGGACCCCAAACCAAGAATCCTGCCAGGAAAGAACTAGAAGATCCCAAGGATTCTCTTGACGCATGTACGAGGAAGCAAAAGCCTTAAAGCTAAAAGAAGCTCAAGAAGATCCAAGAAAAGAAAAGGAAGGTGCGGCGAAGCAGTAGAGACAAACAGAAGTAGCCCAACAAAGTGAATCCCAACACCAACAGGGTGAGATGTCTCCCAGACCATCATCACCATATATGGAACAAGAAGACCAACCAATGCTAAGCCCTCCACCTTCACCAACCGTTAGATCCACCGTGGGCGAGGAAGCCAAAGAAAAAGAGCCTAAACTAGAGGAGGCAACAAATTTTGAGCAACCATGGACAATTGAACAAAGAGAGGCCACAACTTCTACCACCACCCAATAGGAAACGGCCGAGGCATCCACGAAGCCTCAAGAAGACAAAGAAGCCGAGGCAACCGCATAGCCTCAAGGAGAGGTAGAACCCTCAACACAACCACAAGCCACCACAGAACCACCCAAGCAGCCACACACACAAACAACTGAAACATCCAGACAGCCTATAGAGTCTGAAGAAAGGCAGACCAATGATGAAGTCATTCTACAAGTAAACAAATATGCCAAGCAAATGCAAGAGATGATTGAAAAATGGCGAACAACAGCTCTTAGCCACAATGCTAAGGCTAGAGAGCTAGAGATGGTTATTGATGCTCTACAAGGAGAATTAGAAGACAGGATAAATGACATCTCAGATCTGCAGAGACAAATCCAAGAGGTGAGAGCTAAAGCTAAACAACACTAGCTAGCAAAAGAGAAGCAACAAAAGGAAATGGAGGAGCTAGGTGAACTTCTCAACAATTTAACAGATGCATGCAAGATCAAAGACCAACAGCTGAAGTAACAAATGAGCTCTTAACCACAACTTTGTCGATACAAAAGATCCAAGTGCAGCTTGATGTAGAAAATGCAATATTCGAAGCAAAGGATCAATGATTAGGTAGCTTTCTTGAGATAGATAAGGGAAACTCCCATAGTTGCCTTGATCAAAGGTTTGTACAAACAAAGTATATAAGGAAATGAAAAAGAAGAATAAAGATCTTGAGCTAGAGCTAAAGCTAGAGCAATCACAACAAAGAGACCTTGCATTGATGCGAGTACAACAAGAAGAATAACTACTCAAGGAGATAATAGAGCTCAAGCGAGTCAATCAACTGCTGCAAGAGGGAGAGTCAGAGACACAAGAAGAAGCTAGTACCAGAGAGCAACAAAATATTGAAATTCCTTCAATCTCTTTTGTTGAGATGGAAACATAGCAGGCAAAAGGGCTAGGAGGAGAGGAAGATTTCCAGGTACCACTAATAGATGTTGAGCAAGTGCCCATGGCGCATCTTTCTAAAGTTGAAGAAGATGCACTTAAGGAACAGGTTGGTCAGGAGACAGATGAACAATGGATTGGGAGTTGAGAGTTCTCCATTCAGCCAACTTTACTCAAATCACTCCCAACCAAATCAATGCACAATGGCATCAACAATCATTGACATATCCCTTAATCAAGGTAGAGTTGTTACAGGTAAAAGAAAGACTATATAAAGATATGCAAGAAGACGGCACAGAGGATGTCCACCCCAAGTGGAGAAAGAGCTGGCTGAACAAGAATCAATGATATTTGATTCTGTTCACAAGAGCACCTGCAGCCCTTTAGAAAGACCCAACCTTTTGTTTTGTAACACGTGTATGGACATGACAAGCACATGAAACAATGACTAAGAAGTGGCCTACATGGCTCAACTATCCAAGATTTCCAGCTCCAGAGCGGGGAATATCAACAGAGGAATACATGGTGGAAACCCTAACGAGCGCCATGACATTCTTCAAAAGTCTTCCCTGATCTCTCATGTGCCATGCCCTACAAAACTTTCCAAATGTTGCTCACATGCATTGAATCTTTTCATGAGAAAAAGCAAGCAAGAGCACCATGGATGTCATTCCTTGAGGGCAATAAGGGTCTTTGCTACGACCTCAACGGCAGCCAGTCTTCTGAAGAAGTCCTTTATGGCCTCTACATTTGATCAGCATGTTCTTGCCTTCTAGCAATATGTTGGCATTTGAGAAATCATTTTACACATGGTTCTTCACTTGGCGAATGAAGATATTTAGGCCAGTGATAAGCAACCTAACCTCCAGATTTGTTGGCTACTCAGTCATTGAGCACTAACAAGGTCACCATGCAGTTCTTCCAGGTTCCACACAAAGAAATAAAGATCAAATATGAGAAATCTTTACATGCACTAAAAGACTGCCTCGCCAACAGTCAACCCGAAGATTACTTCAGCCCATAAAGTTGTTTCAAGGGACGACATAGGCGGGGGGGGGGGGGGGGGGGGGGGGGGGGGGATGTTAGCAGCAAGCTAACACATTTTTCGGAGCTTTCATTGTAAAAACATCTATTATTTTGATAAATCGAGAATATTGTAATTCCTATTTTCCAGATAAACTTGGTAATTGATGAGCCGGAGCTACAAGCTTCCAGATTGTATCAACCTATCCGTAGTTAGAGCTCCCAGATTATTAGTTTGGACCACCAAAAACCTTGGCTAAGATATAAATGCCAATTTATGTAAGTTTTTGGATAATGAAACACAGCGTGAGCTAACGATGCTCACTTCTCTTCTTCTTACGCTTCCTACTCCCTCCCTGGTTGTCACATTGCAGTCGCGTCTGTTGTGTTGCAACCATAGGTAAGAGCTCTATACATTGACATAAGCATTTCACGGTATTTCGTAGCTTTTGTCGTCACTGAACCGCAGCCTAATCTCATCATAAGTAGGAATTTAAGCTTCAAAATAAAAAACTAAGTATAGGCGGGGTATTGGGTCATCATTGCTAAGCATTTAGATGCATTCTGGGTAAAAAATGACTAGGTCAAAAATCCACTGCTGCTGTTAATAATCGTGATTTTTGCACTTGACCTAAAGTGAGATTTGAGATCATAATCATGTGTGCTTAGGTCTTATAAACATGTCCTAGAAGTTTTGTTATGTTTGGATGTCATTTGATGTTGTAACGAATGTGATTTTTGTTTGCCAATGAGCGATTGGCTTTTGCTGATTTCAATCACTTGAGTGTAGCTTGAGTTAGATGCGAGTCGTTTATTATTTTCCAAGAGATTGACAAACTCTTGTAGCCTCTATGCATTAGTTGAGTCAGCTTCGTCCCATGGATTGACAATTATATTCATGGTTCTTGCTATGTCTGCAATAAGATAGGAGTGAGGTTAGACACCCGTCCCACACTGAGAGAGACTACACTTTGTACTCAATATTATATTGATCTCACTCGTGTGTTGTCTTGACAGATACATACTAAAATTTCCAATATTTTTAGGGTTTTTCACCTTCAACTTTATAACAAAGGTGAACTTAAAGTTATCGAGCTGGGATTACACTAAACTTATGACGAGAGAGAGAGAGAGAGTACTTTTCTTGATCGAAGACGGTGTCATTTTACTAATAGTCGTAACCAGGAATGGAAAAGCTAGTTGTGGAGGACATGGCAAAGATTCTTTAAAACCCCTCACATCGATTTTCTACAATTTCATGGGAAGTATGCAAAAAAGTTCAAAAGGTGCACAAAAGAAAGATCTTGAGCACAAGATGGATGCAAGACATAAACAAGTGGTTGCAAGATCTTGAGAATAAGATGGATGGAAGACATGAATTGTTTTCAAGGTGCTCTAGGTCACAAAAGGATCTCTAGATCTCTCTCTAAGATGCCTGAATGCAAATGAGGTCTATTTTGCCCATTTTGACTATTTGTGTCCGACTTACCTCGAATGCAATGTGCATACTTACCTTATTTGTCCATCTTCTCCATGACATACCACCTACGACTAAGATGGCTTGTTGTTTGGACTCCTGGTTGCTGATTGATCATGAGTTTTTGCAATTCTAATCCAGTGAAAGCTGGCCCAAATTTAGACTTGCGCCAAATCCTTCCATACTTGTCTTGCTCAAAGCTCTTGCTTTGTAGATTCAGTGTTTGCTGTCAGGTCTTGAACTCTAAATTCTTGGCTCTGTTTATTATTATTTTTATTATTATTAGATTTAAAAGGAAAAGAAATTACTAAAATTTATTATTATTCGGCCAATTTTTTTTTCAAATTATTATTCACACTCCTATGTACTTACTCTCACTTTAGGTATTTCTTTCGTCAAAATTTGTTGATATTGCTCAATACTTTGCTAGATAAGAGTAAAAAATTGCTAAAAGTCATTGAAAAACAAAAAAATTCAAGAATCAAACACACTTTATACACTATACACATAATCTCTCAACATCTAGCAACCTAATATCTTGCAATATGTTGGGCATCAAACACACTTTGTACACTAAATATATTCTCTCAGCATGTTGCATTCTAATGTTTTGCAATATGTTGTTCCTGCTATTGTAGGTACTATTACTCCCCCCTTTCCATTCCCAGTCACCCAGATAAAGGTTTGTGCAATGTGCATGGGCAAAAACTATGTGTCTATGCAAGGCTGTGAAATATGTCCCTATCATGCTTATGGAAGAGATGCATTGGATAACATAGAGTTGTGCAAGATGTGGGTACTAAACCAATTGTTCTGTGGATTTTTCTCACAAGGTTTTATCCTTCGTGCATTTTCAAATAAAAGTTTTTGAAGATGAATTTTCATTTCCTGAATGTGTGGTTTGCCTGTTATCCTTCTTTTGTCCAAGAGCTAATTTGGTTGGACGTTAGGTAAGCTTGGTTTGGGAGACTCCGACAGGGTTTTTGTAGAGGATCAAGGCTATGGCGGTTTTTATACTATGGATCTCATGGCTAACAAAGCAAGGCGTGTTGGAGAACAAGAGACGAAGCGAGAGAGAGCAGAGATCCGATACCAATAAAAAAAACACACGCTTTGATATTGTTGTTCATTATTGTGTATAAGCCTTACAAAGTATATAAAGCCACAAAAAGTCCATGCAAACTAGAAGAGAATTAGCATGCCTTTAGGAGGTATTTTCTAAGGTCAATATTGGGCTTGAAGAACCTAACAATCCCCCCTCAAGCCCGAACTAGACAAACCCTCCCATGATACCTTGAGTTTTTGGTATACTCGGCAACCAAGAGTTTTAGGTTCTCTCACAACCAAGGATTCCCATTGTATCCATAACCTGGTGCTAGATCAGTAAACCCCCCTTGAACAGATAGGGTGTAGGTCAAAAATTAGCTACCAAAAATGGAGATTTTGGTTCACTGCCAAACCTTGGGTTTAAGGTGTACCCAATAACCTCATGAAAAGTGATAACAAAAATTGGGACTTGACAAAAAAATGATAATTTGGGAGGTCTTACCACTCATATGTGGTAGTTTCTAGAGCCTGTACAATTTTTTTTGAGTAAAAACATGAAAAATTTTAACTAAAGAACATCACTATCAGCAGAATATATTGCAGGCTCGGTGTCTCCCTCAATCATATAAATTTTATTTTTACCTTTTTGAAAGAATCTGTTTGATGGATGATTTGTTTTACCACAGTGAACACAAGTATTATTCTTGAAATAGTCTTTTGTCTGATGATTGTTGTGCCCACAAATGGCACAAGATCTAGTTCCATTGAATGGTCGAGATGAAGTTGATATAGCAACACATTTAGTGACTGCATATGCACTGGAAGTATCATAAGAACTGATGGGGGATACGGCATTGGAGACTGTATATGCACTGGGAAAAATAGTAGAATTGGTACTAGGTACCCTGCGTTATTCTTCCTGCAAAACGAATTGATGATACCATCCAAGGAGAGCAACGGATCTTTCTCTTTTAAAATAGTAACAATATGATGAAAGTTGTTAGTCAAAATTTTTAACAAAATGGCTATGAGATCTTCTTCTGGTAGTGGAGCTTCGACATAAACAAGTTGAGTTTTAATACTCTTCACTCTAGCTAAAGCTGCAATGTTTTCATCTTCCCCCATGCGAAGAGAATACAATTCCATTTTTAACTCAATTTAGAATACTTAGCTTTGGCACCGAAAAAAGCTTCTCTAACTCTATCCAGGTAGCATTTGAAGAATCAACATCGTCCAAATAATGAATAAAGTCGTCTTCTAAGGAAGTTAGAATGATACCAAAAGCTTGTTCTTCTTTCCTCTGTAGCTCAGCAGATAATGCCCTTGTAATTGTAGCGAATGTGCTAGATTCGTTGGCTACGAGAGGATTGACCACGTTCCATAGCTTTTTCCGTATCAAATAGCCTTTGACTTTAATTTGTCAGGTGTGGAAGCCCGTTCCATCAAATTTGTTGATTTTGGACGCCATGTTAAATTGGCAGAATAGTTTGATGTTGACGACCACTATCAAATGCAATTGGATTGTCCACACCACCGATAGTAAACAAAAATGAGTCGTTTTAAAATTATGAAATGGAAGTGGGGCTCAAAATATAAAATAGTTTCCAAAATTGCTTGCTGAACAACTTCCAAGATTGCTTGCTAATCAATCATAAGTATTGACGAGCATCGAAGGTAATAAGATCGCGTGTATGACCTCTTGAAGGTGTAAGGTAATTTTAAAATCTTGGGGAGAATAATAAACAAAATTGAGTTTTTTTATAATACGAACCAGCGCTACAGAGGAGGTCAAATTTGAGAAGCTCAACTTTAGGAGCGGTTGGCTCTCTGAAACGCCAAGATTTTGCAGCTTATGTAGGTCAAAAAATCCCGCCAGAGGAGTTCTTCTCTGCACCCAACTCTCCTTGTTGGTAACATGAATCCCTTGTTCAATCCGCCATCAAAAAACAATGCAGAGAGCTCGTATAGATCAACATAAGTCCAATAAACAAATTTAATGCTGATCAGGGTCCGTAATTCTTTGGAGCGATGTGTTTCTTTTATCCATGCCGGCGCCAAGGCTTTCATGTCTGCCGCGGATAGCAGGAAACCAAAGAGCTCTGATACCATGTGTAGAGGATCCAGGCTATGGCGGTTGTTGTATTGTGGATCTCATGGCGAGCAAAGAAAGGCGTGCTGCAGAATGAGAGACGAAGCAAGAGAGAAAGGGAGAGAGAGAAGAAATCCGATACCAGTAAAAAAAAAACACACTTTGCTATTGTTGTTCATTATTGTGTATAAGCCTTACAAAGTATATAAAGCCACAAAAAGGCCATGCAAACTAGAAGTGAGTTAGCATGCCTTTAGGAGGTATTTTCTATGGCCAGTATTGGGCTTAAAGAACCTAACAGTTTTGCCATTGGATGGTTTCTACCTCCATTCCCATTTTGTTGCTATTGGTTTCATTGGATTGTCCAAGTTATCTTTGGGATGCATGTACGGTTTTGTAAGCTAGTTGAAGCATGAAGTTGTCAATTGAAGTGTTATCAATTGTGTTTATGATATATTGTTCTATTAATTGGGATGATATACTCCAACGAGGGAAGAGTTTGATTAGCAACCATTTTTCTGGGTATCCATAGTGTTTGCGGCTATGATGCCATGATCGAATTCCGGATGGATCCAAACTTTCATAACTCTTCTTCCGCGATTACTTGCACTAGTAATTCATATCAATATGTGGGCAGCTCCTCTTTTGTGTTGGAATTGTCTAAATGTTTATGTTCATCCCATATGTGATCGTTTTGTGCAAAGGGTGTAACATAAGGCTTATGCTTGAGATAATAATTCAATGTGTCATTTGGCCAATCTAGAACAACCGCGTATCAATTGCGATAAATGGTCTACTCTCTCATGAGTGGTCCCTTTCTTCACCAGTACAGTGAAATCAAACTCTAGGAATATTATTAACCATCACACAATGTGACCGGTATTGCATGGTTTGTTTACTAAATACAGTAGTGCCTGATGATCCACAAAGAATATGAACTAGTTTGCAAGAAGGTAATGTCTAAACTTTTTCATGGAATAGAGCATTTTCAAACCCTTTCTTTCTATGGTTGTGTAATTCCACTCCGCACTATTGAGTTCTCTACTGGAGTAGCAATTTGGAAATTCCATATTGTTTTCCCCAAGTTGCGTCAAGATACATCCAATAGAATATGCCAAGGCATCTACATGGATGTAGAAATTTTTGTGTCATTCAGAAGCTTTCAAAGTTGGAGAAAAAGCAATTTTTTATTAGGAAGAGGATGGGGTGTAAGAGGGCCTCTTTATTTTCCATGAGCTTATGGAGGTGATTAACATTTTGACAAATAGGTGTATGCCATGTGTGAAATAATGGTAGGTGTGTAAGAGTGGTCAACAAAGGATGCACTTTTCCTCCCAAAAAGGAGGTGAACAGTTTTATGCCTTTTGGACTTCCATAACTCCCACACATGATCTCCAATTTGAGTGGAGATCATAGACATGCAATCTACGCATTGAACTCTTTCCATAGATATGCTACATGATATGGTTTTATTTGATAGATTTGTATTCCATTGTGGGGGGAAACTTTGAATTCAAATAAACTAGCTTATTTGAATTCAAAAGTTGTCCTTTGATTACTTTCTTAATACTAAAGGTTTGACTTCCTTAAACTGCCAAAAAAAGAGGCCCTCCTACACCCCATTCTCTTCCTAATGACTTCAATTGTTGAAACGCTTTCTCACATTCCTCATTCCATTCAAATTTAGTGATGAGTGAGTAGAGAGGTTTTCTATGAATACATACGTGTAAATGAATCTTTGATAATAGACACAATGGCCCATAAAAGCTTGTACCTCTCTAACCTTGGTGGGTCTTGGAAGAGAAACAATCACTTGTATCTTATGAAGATTAATAGAAATTCCATTCTTGGAAATGATATGCCCCATAATCTTTCCTTGTCTTACCATCAAAAT
Source organism: Adiantum capillus-veneris (assembly GCF_014529385.1). Lineage (NCBI taxonomy): Eukaryota > Viridiplantae > Streptophyta > Polypodiopsida > Polypodiales > Pteridaceae > Adiantum > Adiantum capillus-veneris. The sequence continues at coordinate 143,122,029 of NC_140942.1, read as the reverse complement.
GCATTTTTTTAGGTTTTAAACATATGGGATATGTCTTGCATTTCTCAAAAATCCTGTTTAAGTGTTCAGCATGTTCATTTCTATGGAGGGAATGCACACATAGGTCATCCATATAAATCTCTAAGAATTATCTTAGATACTCCTTGAATGCATGACCCATCAACCTTTGGAATGTGACAGGTGCATTGGTTAGGTCAAACAACATCACACGATACGTAAATATACCCATTTCTATTGTAGAATCCATTTTGTGCCAATCCTCTAGGTTGATAGCGAGCTGGTTATAACCCGAAAATCCATCTAAAAAGTTGTAGGTTTCATTTCTAGGGACTCTCTCAACCACATGATCCATAATGGGTAAGGGGTACTGCTCTCTGATCCTGGCTGCGTTTACCTATTTGAGAGGTACACACGCTCTGAGTTTACCATTCTATCTGGGTACTACAACAATCGGTGATACCCACTCCATGTGCTCTAATTTGTAGATAAACTCTACTTACTTAAGCTTATCTATCTTACCTTTAATTTTCTTTGCAAACATTTTGTTGTAGGTATAAGGCTGCTGTCTGTATGACTTTGCGCCATTCTTAAGTGGTATCTTATGTTGACATATATTCAGATCTACCCCTTTAAGCTCTTTCTACGACTACGCAAACACATATCTATATTGCTTGAGGGTAGCTATCAACAACTGCTCCTCTTCCTCTATGAGATCTATGGCTATATTTCTTGGTCTGCATTCCTCCCCTACCTACTGGTTTGGCAAGATCAATTCCACTTTGTGTTCTTAGACCCATCATACAAATGTTTTGGTTTCTTTAGGCTTCTGCATTGGTTACTCAACTACAATACGTCGATCTTGAATTGTGTATTTCTAGTAATGAGAGGGTGCATCAAACTTTTTTGAGTTGGAGTACCCGTCATTATCCATTTCTATTGTCCAAACCTCTTTCAATGTTCATTTTAGCTTCTAGTACTCACTTTTGCATTCAATTTTTAGCATCCTTGTCGTTGTCTCACCTTTATCTCCAAGTTGCATTTTGTTTTGTTTCTTTGAATTTGTCCCAAGAGTGCGTCAACTTCAAGGGATTTTTGCTGATTTTGTCTTGGACACAATTATCTGCTCCCATGGACATGAGAGATTGTATTTTTCTCATCAACGTGGGCATTGGTTTCTCAATTTTGCTTTGTTTTTTTTTTGTTTGTCGCATCTGATATCTTTTATGTCTCTGCATTTTTTGGTTAGGAAACTCATAGAAGATTGGTTCATCTTGTTTTGTTGTATTCTCATTTTTTGAGCTACTTCAAATTTCTTCCTCGACATCATTCCCAAAATCATCGCTCCTTGAATCATGGTATTTGTCCCCCTCCTCATGTGGAAAATCTCTTACAAAGACCTCAAATACTATTCGTTTGCAATTTCTTGTCTCTACCATCTCAGTTGTTTGTGATATATATCTTTTGTGTTTTGGGTAGTGTTTACCATCAGAAAGGACATTATGTTGTAACCATCCTTGTTGCAAAACGTTGTATTGGCTACCTTGTTTACACAGAAATCAAGATTGATAGTCCATCTTATTGGAGAAGATATTATGTCATGCATTAGGAAAAATACAAACTTTGCATGGGCCAGGTAAGAAAAGCCTAATTTTAAGGGATTCAGTCATATTTTTTTTTTACCAAGCAAGCGTTTTCATTAATTAGAGGGACAAAATGTTACAACTATTCACCCAAGGAAGGGGTAAATAGGGAATATACAACGGATTTTGTGAAGTAACAACCTTGATACAGAGGGACGGGGTAAATAATGGGAGTACAAGGCTTTTGCGCAAAACCAATAAGGTACCCCTTTTGCCAAAATGATTACAAAAAACTTCAAAATAGAGCCATCCTTTCATCTAAGAGGGAATGTGAAGACTTTAGAGCCAGTCGATCTCATCCTACAGCCTGTTGGCAAAATTCAAAGCTTCTTCATACTTAATTGCCAACTCCAACACTTCGTCCCTCATTTCCTGCACCCAATTATGAAGGATATTCAGTGAGTTGTTGTCATCCAGCATGACCTGTAGGTTGTCGGCATTCCTTGCATACATCTCAAGAGAGTCTCTCAAGACGGCCACTCAATGTCGGTAAATCCTCATTTGCTCGAGCTTGAGGTTGGCATCCTGCACAGAGCACCCATCAAACAAAGTTTCACACTGAGAGCTTGAAAGCTAGGAACAAAGATGAAAGAGTTTCTAAGTTTCCAAATAATCCACAAGATCTCGGCTCTAAATCTATTCCAGAAATCAGCCAGCAGGCCCACTGAGTCTCCTAGAAGCAATTGTTTCCAATCCATGTGGTGACCTAGGGTGTTGACAAGTGGGGCTAGAATGTGGAGGTTGGTCTAGCAATTGAGAAACAGATGGGGGATATCTTCCACTGTCTATTTGCACCTACAGCACTTCCCATCACCCTGGTTTGCTTTTTGGCTTCTGGCCCCAGTGCACAGGGCTTTGTGGAGGATGAGCCACAATAGGACAGCCTGTTTGGGTGGAAATTGTCCCTCCCCTTGGGTCTAATATTGTATATGGTTAAGGGGACAGGTGCATTTAGTAGGCTATGTTTTTATAGGTTTTTCTAGCATTTCTTTAAGGTCCAAGTAGGGGATGGAGCTAAGAATCCATCTTCTCTCTCTACCTTTTGAGAGGGATGGGAGAAAATGTGGATGGCATTAAGTCCTTAGTCAACATCTCCCCTTTTCCTTTTCATGCAACCTAATAAAAAACGGGCACAGCTAAGAGCCAAAAAATGATTTTTAAAAAAAAACCTCATTTGGGTCCATCTTTAGTTAAAAACTTCTTCCTAAGTCATATGGAAAAAAACTTTTTGAGTTGTTTTTCCTACATCTACACACTCTAAATCGTTTTCTTTTCTCTTTCTCTTTCTAAAATGTCAAATTCAAATTTTTGAACAATTTCCCCCCAAAATCTTCTCTCTCTCTCTCTCTCTCTCTCTCTACCTTCCCCCTTGTGTGTGTGTGTGTGTGTGCAGCTCTCCCTCTCCCTCTATTTCCCCCCTCCCCCTATGTGTGTATGTGTAGCTCTCTCTCTCTCTCTCCCTCCACCCTCCCGTTGTGTGTGTGTACCTCTCTCTCCCCTCCTCCCCTTGTGTGTGTGTGCACACAAGCTTGTGTGTGTGTGCACACAAGGGGAGAGAGAGTGTACAGTTGTCTCTCTCTCCCTCCCCCCTCCCTTTGTGTGTGTGTACCTCTCTCTCCCCTTGTGTGCACACACACACAAGGGGAGGAGGGGAGAGAGAGGTACACACACACAACGGGAGGGTGGACTCTTATGATATTGTTGAATGGTCTCATGACAAAGGCTCAAGCTTCTAAGCATAACTTGAATCCTACAAGCAACACACAAAACTCTTCTCAAGATCCCTTTACCTCAAGAACTGCCATGCTAACATGGGAAAGCCCTAGTAGGACAATACAAAAGCTTTCCAAGAGGACTCAAACACTCTTTCTTAACATGGGGCCATCCATAGTAGTGATTGTTTATGTGATAGATCACCAAGAGCACAATATGTCATGAAGTGGATGAAAGAATTATGACAACACTACCCCTTGTAACCTCTTTGTAAATGTGTCTCTTAAAGGTTAATGTGAAAAAAAGCTGAACTCTATTGTTTATTGTTGTGCAAAAGCACTCTAGCTCTACCATATTTTGAGCTTTTTAGTAATGTAAATTAGATTTGTAAATTACCATATTTGTAAATAATCATCATGTTGTTGAAATAAATACGTTGCTTGACCAAAAAGTAGACCATTTTCCTAATATCTATCCTTGAGCCCTTTTATTTCGGTTGCGATGGGGGGTCTAGGGGGGGCAACGACATGTTTTGGACGCCCCCCCCCCCCCCCCCCCCCACGGTAAGGGTGTTCGGGGGTGCTACCCCCAAAACCAAGTATTTGATGCATATTTAAATGTAAGCTCTACATAAATATGTCCCGAAATCAAAGAAAAACTCATTCTGTGCTACATGTCATAGATAACTCAAGAATCAGGGGCTATAATGAACAATGGGTTGTGCATTAGTTGTGCTTTGATGGAGAGTGAGATCCTAGCATTAGGATACTTGGTGTCCAAAGTTTAATGCTATTGCTCTATTAAAATACTAAATATTTATGCCCAAAATGCTTGGGAAGTCTCATGATTTGGGATCCTTGGTGTCTAAAATTTGTTGCAATGGCATGGTCTAAATTTAACTATGACCTGGTTCAAAATCGACTACACGTGCCTAGTTCAAAGTTTGCTACAACTGCCTAGTCAAAATTTTAGTGTGACATCTTGATCAAAAGTTTGGTGTTATAATTGCATTGCTTTCAAAAATCTGTTGTGCAAGCCTACTTGAGGCTTTGGGAGGATGTTTAAAAAATAGTCATGGCCACAAGGGGATGCTAGTTGGCCAAATAGGGCTCCTATTTGGCCATCTAGTGCCCCCTTTTGGCCAGAGCCTTTCTTTTGCATCCTCCTCAAGATTCAAGCAGGCACGCATAGCAGACTTCAAAAAGAAATGCAATCGTAGCACCTGACTTTTGACCGGGCAGTTGCACCAAAAACCAAGCATTCACAAAAGACTTTGGACATCAAAGACCAGACTTTACTAGTTCATCGGTATACCTCTACTCCGAGCTTATTATGATGATATCAGCCTATCCAACTACTTCATTTTTACTAGAATTTCCTTTTCACTTAGTTGTAAGCATCATTAATTAGCTCATTGCAATTAAGCCGATAAGAATCACACCACCATGATATTCCACATATACGGTTGATCCAATCTTTGGGTATCTAAAGAAGATGTCTTCAAGGCAGCGAGTAGAACTTATCGATATCAAAAATAGTTTTTGAATATATATTACAAGAAGGTTCTCGTAAGGATCATTGTATGATTATTATTTGAGCTCATCATTAGAAACTTTCCCCCAAAACAAAAGGAATTTGAATCTTTTGATTTCCATATGCACTCTACACATTGTATGTATCCAACCAGCACAACCTCAGTACACAAATGTTGGAATTTAAATGCTACATCGCCTTTAATACTGTAAGAGAGAGAGAGAGAGAGAGAGAATAAGAATTGGTGAACAAAAACTCATTTTTATTGAAAAATAGGGGTTACATGCTACGCATTGTAGAAATTTATACAGAGGGTATACGTCAATATAGGGTCATGACTCAAATGACGAGAACCAAGTGTGGAGGTTCAAGATGCACTACCACCATTCGAGTGAGAAGGATACCTCATTTTTCCATGGTTCTACACTTTGGAGTATTCCTCGTCATGCCCACATTTTCCCTTAAGAGATTAATATTGTGACATTGATGGTACTACAGTGTTAATGTAATAAGGGGATGGGGCTGCTTGGTATTGCAATGGAGATAGAATAAGGGGATGCATCTGCTTGGTATTGCAATGGAGGGATTGTAAGGTTCCTCCTCACGAACCAAGAATAGAGTGTTTTCCATCTATGCACATGGTTGCTTGCATCTTTTTTCTCGAAACAAGTTGACTTTGTAGTAAACACCAAATTTTTTGAGCACAAAGGGATAAAGTATAAAATGATATCATTCTTATAATCTAGTGACAATTATACAAAGAAGAAACTAGAAGGAGAAGCTTGGAGAATTCTCCATTCATAATGAGTATTACTTGCATAGTAAGACTTAATCATATATTATGCAGCACTAGATAGTGCATCAAAGTCACCAACAAAATATCACTAATGGTATGAGGAAATTTTCTTACTTTTGTTGATAGAGGTGTGAAGTCGTAGATGTTGAAAGCCATAAAGAGGTTGTTTGTCTCCAGCATGATAAAGTTAAAGATGGAGATGCTAACAAGCTATGAATGTATGCTACAAGGACAGTTTCATTACCATTATATCCTTATGTTGGAGGTGAATCCTTGCAACATCCACTCACTACTTACACCTCTTGTTATTGTGGCATACAGATCCTTTGAGCCCACCCTTTTGTTGCTGCCTTCAAGAGAAGAGGACCGCATCTAGTGTGAGTGAATGAAAGTAGGAGGAGGAACTTTTTTGATGTTTCAATGGAGGTGAGAGAAGACGGAGGAGCTATCTTGGTGTAAAAATATGTGGTGGACAGGGGGAAGAGAAGGTTGAGGATCTCGCTTGGTGCTGCAATGGCGGTGGAAGAGAGCTAGAGAGAGAGTGTGTGTGACTATATGGTGCATGTGGCTGTTGTAGCAATGGAGAGCTTGGCAAAAGGTAGAGAGAGAAAATAACTTTTTAGCTATAGAATAGGTTTGGGAAAAATTTGGAGGATGGAAAGTGATGTTTTAAATTTGTTCAAAGCAAATGCAGGGATTTAAGTGCAGTTTTTACTTTTAAAGGTCAAAATTCTAATGGGAGATTTTTAGGAGGGGAAATATGGGTTTTGATTATTTTTTTAAAATTCCAAAATTTTAGTGTATTCTTTAATCCGGGCCAAAAAGTGAGGGAAAGGAGGTCAAACTGGTCCCCCCTCCCCCCTATCTCTTTCCCTAGTGATCTCCCTTACCTTCTCACTACATAATTAAGAGGTGTAAGGCTACCTTGTCCCCCTACTTTTTTGAGGGTATAGAGTGTGTCCACCACCCTCTTTCTATTGGCTGGCCTCTAATTTGTTGGGTTTCCAAGCCCTCATTTACTTTGATGTCAGCTCGTGGGAACATCTCCCAAAGGCATGCACTTAGGAGAGCCAGTTTGCACGGAGGGTTTAAATCTATATATATGTAAGCACTCGTTTTTTAAAAAACTCTCTTATAGCGTTGCTTTTCCTTGTGCTATGTCAACTCTCTCTCTCTCTCTCTCTCTCTCTCTCTCTCTCTCTCTCTCTCTCTCTCTGTGTGTGTGTGTGTGTGTGTGTGTGTGTGTGTGTGTGTGTGTGTGTGTGTGTGTGATTTTGTTCACCCTCTTTGCTCTGCACACTCCTCCAAGCCATGGAAGCTCTTTGATATCACCCACCATAGTGGCTTCTCCCAACATTGTATGAGAGCCCCGGTAGGCAAGAGATAAGCGTTGAAGGATGGCGTCTCAAAAGGCAAGTGTGTGGCGGACCCTAGGCATACAGAAGCACTGGGCGGGTCCTCTACTGCATATCAAGATGATAGCTAGCCATTGCCAACCACTTTGAAATCAAGCATATGACATTTCCAATTGTTTTTCACTTCATCTTGCTTGGCTCTCTTCACTCTGTGTGCACCTTTGTATGAAGGGAGTTTTGTTATCTAGTCATTTACATGAAAATACATGGGTTTCTAAGGTCCATTCTCTCTGATTTTATGAATCTCACAATATATTATGCTATGAGAAAGGAAACCTGAAGAAGAGGATTCCATGAAAACTAAGAGATCAGAGAGAAGGAGTGTGAAAATACAATGAAAAGAGACAAAGCTCCCACAAAATGGATGTTTGAAAAAAAAAGGCTATTCATCATTAATGGCATTTTTTTTAGAGCCTATAAAGGAGGATTTCATATCTTCTAGCCCAATTTTGTGTAATATAAAATAGAGAAAAGGTGAGTACTTTGGGTACAAACTTTGATGTTAGGCATCAAAAACATTCAAATTTAGCGATTTTGACCAAAGGAGCTAGACATTTGGCCATTACAGCAAAATAGGACCATAGAAGCTCAAGATAGAGGGGACAAGAATGCCATACTTTTATATACGTGTTAAATGCTTATTGGGCTATTTATTAATCTGTGGATTAGCAAACAACGATTTTTAAACCATTTTTTCCCCTAATTTGAATAGGTTGATATGGGAAACTTAAGCGTCAAGACTATATCTAAAGATAAAAGTTGACCCTTAAGAAAGAAGAAGTAATTTTAGGAAAAAGAGAGTAATTTTTGGAAAGGAGGAGTATTTTTAGGAAAGAAGGAATATTTTTACCGAAGCAAGAGAAGTAAGTCAAGTTTAGAGTTTCTTTTCTTAAAACCCAAATTTCTCTTAAAACTAGAGTCTCAAAGTTGTGCATCGAGATGCGTGTCCGCAAAACAAAAAGCCCTGAACGTGCACAAACTTATTTTCATGTTTTTTGCTATTCTTAGCTCTTTCTTTTGGGAAAGAAGAAGTAATTTTAGGAAAAAGAGAGTAATTTTTGGAAAGGAGGAGTATTTTTAGGAAAGAAGGAATATTTTTAGAGAAGCAAGAGAAGTAAGTCAAGTTTAGAGTTTCTTTTCTTAAAACCCAAATTTCTCTTAAAACTAGAGTCTCAAAGTTGTGCATGGAGATGCGTGTCCGCAAAACAAAAAGCCCCGAACGTGCACAAACTTATTTTCATGTTTTTTGCTATTCTTAGCTCTTTCTTTTGGCCTTGACAGCCTATATAAAGACCCCTCTCTCCTCACTTTCAAGACACACACACGGAAGTTCTCAGAAGCGGAATCTCTCTTACCTTAACACTAGAGTTACCTTCTCACCCTAAACCTCTCTCCCTTGATCTCTCACCATCAACCCATATCCATCTCCAACTCCATATTTACCACCATCGTGTTGTCCCTTGGATTATTGAGTTCTCTTTTTCTCTCTCTTTCTATCTTGTCGGAAAGCAAGGAATCCATAACACTACTTTTCACGGCAATGCTTTTTCCTTTCTCTTTTGTGATACAATGGCTCCAAAGCAAGTGAGTCAAAGTGCTAAGAACGCTCCAATTGTTACTCCTCCAAGAAAGGTACAAACGAAGGTATCATCTACTCCAATTTTAACTCAAGCGGATATATCTATTTTGAAAGAAGTTGAAGCGGCACAACCTCCAACATGAGAGGTAATCAAACATTTCGCTAATCCGATAAGATAAATTTACAATTTTGCATTGCTATTCATGTTGATGTGGGAAGCCAAGCATAGGGATTTCCCTAAACTATCCAAGAAACTTGGTCCTATCACAAGAAACAAGCACATGATTTTGTAGAATAGTGAAACAATTGTTTGATAAATTGTTAATATATTGTTGATATAAAGTGTTGGTTAACCATATTTAAAGAATCATTTAAGGAGAAGAATTGTTGAAAAAATATATTTTGAATCCTTGCGGTTAGCAAGATGCCTCGTGTGGTTAGCAAGATGATCCTGCGGCTAGCGGAGATTAAGCTAAGGTTATCAACTCTCTTTTTGTCCCTCTCAGTTAGCGAGATGTTTGGCGGTTAACAAGATGCTTTGTAGCTATTGAGATGGAAAGGTTGCACAATTCATGCCTAGCAAATAAATATATCCTTTGCAAAGGCTGTGTTGGTTAGACAGAGATAGCATGTGGGTAGGGACAAACTCATAAGAAAATTAAAAAAAATATTTTTGTTAAAATAAGGACTATCTTCATTAGTTTTTTTTTTAATTGGTGATATTTGAAGGGCTGTATGAACGAACCTGTGTCCGAAACTAATAACGGAACCTTGATTGTATATGTAAAACAATGTGGTTGTAATTAAAAAACAAAAGGAATAGGTGAGTATGGTGTGGAAATTGGGAGACTAGTATCCTAACGCATTTATGTCTACAGAGACGGGTAGACCCAATTAGTCGGGTACTTTTCACAAGATTATGAGCTAGTTAAGTATAAGTCTCATGTCACATTTATGATTTATGAATGGCAATCATGCCTCTTAAATGTGTGCAAAAAGGTGTTGTAATAGATCCTAAGTATGTCAATGAGATTTTATCTTTGTGATATAAACATTGCTCTCATTGAAATCCCTTAATTATCAACCTGGCTTGTGGTGTATGATCCTTATGTCCACGATTACAATGGATAAAGGACTTCCTCTCTTCTATTGATCGTATCTCTACTTTTTGGAAATGGAGTAGGGTGTCCTCAATAAAACTTGAGAATAAAGGAAGGCCATCTATCAAGTCACCCCAATATTTTGGGGCTGGATAACTCACAATAATTGTGGTTGAAGAGGGAGGCATTGAGGAGGTAGCACAACCAATTTGGGTGTGTTGGACAGTTGTAATGAGGATAAGTAGACGTGCTACCTCATGCCCTTGCTTATCATCTATGCCAAGATACATGCCAATGATAAGTAGATGATAGGAAAGGGAGTGATACAATCAAAGCACTAATTGGGAGAAAATTATGTGGTCAACATAACCACTAGGGAGATAGAATCAAGTTCTCTGTAGTTGCTGACAATGTGGTGTTCAGATACCATATTGTGAAGCAAATCTTGCCGATGGTCTTTCCCTATAGAAGATTGTCACGGGAACCGAATAATAGAGATAGACAGCAAAACAGAGGAAGAAATCTTTGTATTGATAGTGTTTGATACAACAGAGGAGCAAAATATATATATGGGCGCACTCCGTTGTACGGAGCTCGAACCTCCCGACCACCCTCGAGCTTCAGTTCGCTTGCATGCAGCGTCTCACTCGCACTCGCACTCGCACTCTCACTCACACTCGCACTCGCACTCGCACTCGCACTCGCAGAAGAAGAGATCGGTGAATGATCCCCAAACGCACCATCCGTCGTGCTTTTATCCTTCTTTTCCTCGAAAAGCCTGCACGACTTTTGTACCAAGTATACCTGCGAGAATAATATAAGAATGTGATCGCTAAGCGATCCGTAAAGGTTAGATTTCTATCATGACGCTTTGCACAAATCCTCTTTCACACATTGATTTCTGCATCGCCTACAAAATAGCCAAAAGAACATACTCGTGCAACCAATTCAACATGATAATCAAAGTAAAAATAAAATAAAATTATATACCTTCATAATCTCAATTGTCATACTCTACCATGAAGAAACAATCCACTTCTTGGTTTATAGCAGGGAGAACTGTATGATGTTGTATGTCTGTATGTCCCTGTGTACACTACACTGCTACTGCCTTCTGTTTGTTTTCCTCATAACTTTTACAAACAAACTCAGAACAGAGCAATCCAGGTACTCAAAACGACGGGAATAGGTCTGGTCTACAAGGCAACACGGACAGAATTGCAAAAACCGTCTCTGTTTGACTAAAAATGCAACTTTTAGGTCGCGACTCATAAAACCTCTATTTTTGGGTATCCACTACTTTTACAACTTATTTTAAGCCTACCCATGCATTTTAAACTAAAACACATAAATATAAAACATTGATATTAATAAAAATCTCAATTTTACTGTTCATAGACAGACTATCTGTTATTCATTAATCTTTATCAAATCCGTCTTTAGTGTATTATTAAAAAAAAAAAGAATATATGTTCTCTCTTAATATTTCAACTCATTCGTATAAGCTCTATTTAATAGACTATTCGACAATCTTTCAAATCGTGCTAACGAAAGATATGCCCTGCTACATTCTTTTCGACTTTAAGAACTTCAAATATTAGTCCTATTACATTCTCCCCTTATCAAAATTAACTCTGTCCTCAGAGTTGGTCTAAAGAGAGAAAAATTCTCTTTGCAAAACACTAAGATCAACCCATGATGCATCCTCTACTGGATAGTTCTGCCACTTAACCAAAACTTCCACAATGTCTCTATTTCTCATATGTTTAAAACGCCTATCTAGTACTAAGTCTGATTCTACAGTCAATGGTCCGTCATCTTTCAACTTAGAGTTATCCTCTAAAACATGATGCACATTAGGAACATACTTTTTCAATAAACTCACATAGAATACATGATGCACTTTAACATGAGAAGGCAATTCCAATTTGTAAGCTAATGAACCAATGCGCTTCAAAATTTTAAATGGACCAACAAATCGTGGAGACAATCTTCTATCATTTCCAAGAATCAAATGAGACTTCTCCGGAATAACCGTTAAAAAACCATATCACCAGTTTCATACTCCACAACACGATGTTTCTTGTCATAATACAGTTTATGTCTCTTTTGAGATTCTCTAATATTCCCCCTGATTTTGGCCAACTCGTTATCCATTTTCTCAAGCATCTCACGTGACAGTTCTACCTTATTCCTCGAGCTAAGAAAATTTATAGGTGTGGGACAGTTATAGCCATACATTGCCTCAAACGGAGTCATCCTAATAGATGAATGATATGAACTGTTGTATGCAAAGTCAAGCAAAGGCAAATATTCATTCCAATTAGATTGGTTTTCATTGACATACATTCGTAACATATCTTCTAAAATACGATTCACCCTCTCCGTTTCCGCATCGTTTTGAGGATGGAAAGCATTAGACATGCGTAACTGGGTACCTATAGAGTCAAAAGTCGCTCTCCAGAAATGATAAGTGAACTTAGAATCTCTATCAGACACTATGCTCTTGGGCATGCCATGCAAACGAAATATCTCTTTCATAAACAAGCGTGCAATGGTCAAAGCAGTATCAGTTATTTTCACGGGAAAGAAGTGAGCCTGTTTTGTGAGTCTATCTACTACCACAAAGATCGAGTCATACCCTCCACGAGTAGTAGGAAGTCTAATAATAAAATCCATGGATATAGACTCCCACTTCTGTAAAGGAATGTCTAAGGGTTGAAGGTCACCAGGCATCCTCTTTTGTTCAATTTTAACTTGTTGACATTGAAAGCATTCACGCACATAATTCTTAACATCCAATTTCATACGTGGCCAAAAGAATGAACTTTTAATCTTTTCATATGTCTTACTCAATCCAGGATGACCACAAAAAGGTGAATTATGACACTCATGCAGAATTTGACTCTTAAAAGAAGAATTTGCAGGAATACACAAGCGGTCATAATAATACAGATTTCCCTTATACAAGTGATATCTGTTCTCATACATCTCACCAATATTCTCACGCAAGAATTTCAAAATAGACATGTAAAAAGAATCATTTTCAACTTCGGCATGTATCTCATCAACCAAATCGGATTGCACAACAGTCAACAAATTACACATGGGCCTACGACTCAATGCATCTGCAACTTTATTTTCTTTTTCACACAAATACTTCAAATCAAAGTCATACTCAGCCAACAATTCAATCCATCTTCTTTGTCTGTTATTTAACAATTGCTGAGTGAAAATATACTTCAAGTTTTGATGATCAATACGCAATTCAAATTTTACACCAAGCAAGAGATGACGCCAATGCTTCAATGTATGAACAACAGCAAGCAATTCTAGATCATGTGTTGCATAGTTCAATTCATGTCGTCTTAATTTCCTAAACTCATATGCAACCACTCTTCCTTCTTGTGTCAAAACACAACCTAATTGTTCACCACTAGTGTCACAGGACACAACAAATGGTTTGCCCATCTCAGGAACTTTTAAAACAAAATTTTCCGCTATTTTAGCTTTCAAGGTCTCAAAAGCAGTCTCACAGCTAGAATTCCACACAAAACCCTTGTCTTTCTTGGTCAATTTGGTCAAAGGACTTGCTATCTTAGAGAAATCTTTAATGTGTGCTCTCTCATATTGTGCTAGACCCATAAAGCTTCTCACATCCCTTAATGACTTTGGTGTTGGCCACTCCACAATAGTCTTAACTTTGTCAAGGTCAATGTGAATCCCCTCTTTAGAAATCACTCTTCCCAAATACACAATCTGATCCTTTGCAAAAGAATACTTACTTGCTTTGGCATACAATTTATGTTCACGCAAAACCTCAAATGTTTTCTTTAAGTGCAATGCATTATCTTCTACGAATTTCATTCGTAGAATGCACAAAAATATTATCCAAGAATACCAGAATGAAGTCATCAAGATATGGGTGAAAAATATTATTCATTAAGCACATGAAAGTTGTTGGTGCATTAGTCAAACCAAAAGCAAGAACTCTAAATTCATAATGTCCATAACGTGTACGAAAAGAAATCTTTGGAATGTCCTCGACCTTAATGCAGATTTGATGGTAGCCAGAACGAAGATCAACCTTTGAAAATATTGTGGCACCACTCAAATGACTAAGCAGTTCATCTATGTGAGGAAGAGGATATTTGTTCTTAATGGTCTGTTTGTTTAATCCCCTATAGTCGATGTATAACCTATATGTACCATCCTTTTTCTTTTTGAATAACACAAGACTACCCCAAGGAGATACACTAGGCTTAATGAAACCCTTTTTTCAAAAGATCATCAAGTTGTATCTTGAGCTCTTTAAGCTCATCAATATTGAACCTGTATGGAGCTCTTGAATAAGGTGTTGCTCCTGGATATAGATCTATGGCGTGGTCTACCGCTCAAGGCGGAGGCATACCAGGAAGATCGTCCGGAAACACATCCTTAAATTCATGTAAGAGATCCTCTATAAATTCAGGATTTGTCTCTTTATGTTTATCCCCAGATTCTTCTTTAATCTCATTAGCAAACACAAGCAACGTCTCACACTCTTATCTAAGTCACCTTATCAATTCCATTGCCAAAACTAGATTTAGAATCTCTTTCTTTCCACAAAGAGTGTGACTTATCATCATCAAATGATTAAAGATATATTTTTCTTTCTTAACAATCAATCAAAACATGATTTTCAATGATCTAATTGATACCAATGATAACATCATGCATATCAATGTTTATGTTATAGAAATCATCTTTATGATTTCGACTCTTCAAAGAAAAAAAAACAAAAACAAAAACAAATTTTCTACTAACTCTTTCGTGGAACTATTATTACCACTAGTTAAGTCCACAAGTCTTTTAACTTCTCGATTTAATTTCAAGTTTAATTTCTCAATCAATTTAGACGATAAGAAGCAATGAATACTATCCAAATCAATTAAGAAATTCAAATTTTAATCTCAACTTCTACGCATAAATTTGATCGCACAGAAGCTTTCAAAGGACGTATCAAAGACATAAAACATCACAAAGAAGGGGTAGATGACTTACCTTTATCGTACGCATCGCCAAAAGTCTCCAATTGAGCCATCTTGGTACGTATTGTCTTATCGGTCACCTTGCTCGAGCATTTGAAGGTCTCGTGGTCGTGTTCTCGATATTGAAAGTATAATCCAAATCTTTGAGTTCTTCAATCCACGCTTCTAAATCTTCGAATATCTTTCTTATGCCATCAAACTCTTTAAGCTTAGCCTTCGTTAAGAATGATTTGGTTGTCGCTTCTCCCATATCGTCATCATTTCTTTTGGCGGTACCCCAGTGCCACCACGATGATTATTGTTTCCAGGTGGATTAGCATGGTTTTCACCTTCATGTTGGCCATCAAGGTGTACATAGATATCAAGCTCTCGTGCTGCTTTGCCCCGCAGAGCCTCAACACACTCCCGATTTGCAATTTTCAGATCTTCTCATAGTCGCCGAATCAGGTCTTCTTGCTCCTTCATCCTCCTCTCGTATCCTTCTATGTCAAGAATCAACCGCTTGCTCTGATACCAGTTGTCACGGGAACCGAATAATAGAGATAGACAGCAAAACAGAGGAAGAAATCTTTGTATTGATAGTGTTTGATACAACAGAGGAGCAAAATATATATATGGGCGCACTCCGTTGTACGGAGCTCGAACCTCCCGACCACCCTCGAGCTTCAGTTCGCTTGCATGCAGCGTCTCACTCGCACTCGCACTCACACTCGCACTCGCACTTGCACTCGCAGAAGAAGAGATCGGTGAATGATCCCCAAACGCACCATCCGTCGTGCTTTTATCCTTCTTTTCCTCGAAAAGCCTGCACGATTTTTGTACCAAGTATACCTGCGAGAATAATATAAGAATGTGATCGCTAAGCGATCCGTAAAGGTTAGATTTCTATCATGATGCTTTGCACAAATCCTCTTTCACACATTGATTTCTGCATCGCCTACAAAATAGCCAAAAGAACATACTCGTGCAACCAATTCAACATGATAATCAAAGTAAAAATAAAATAAAATTATATACCTTCATAATCTCAATTGTCATACTCTACCATGAAGAAACAATCCACTTCTTGGTTTATAGCAGGGAGAACTGTATGATGTTGTATGTCTGTATGTCCCTGTGTACACTACACTGCTACTGCCTTCTGTTTGTTTTTCTCATAACTTTTACAAACAAACTCAGAACAGAGCAATCCAGGTACTCAAAACGACGGGAATAGGTCTGGTCTACAAGGCAGCGCGGACAGAATTACGAAAACCGTCTCTGTTTGACTAAAAACGCAACTTTTAGGTCGCGACTCATAAAACCTCTATTTTTGGGTATCCACTACTTTTACAACTTATTTTAAGCCTACCCATGCATTTTAAACTAAAACACATAAATATAAAACATTGATATTAATAAAAATCTCAATTTTACTGTTCATAGACAGACTATCTGTTATTCATTAATCTTTATCAAATCCGTCTTTAGTGTATTATTAAAAAAAAAAAGAATATATGTTCTCTCTTAATATTTCAACTCATTCGTATAAGCTTTATTTAATAGACTATTCGACAATCTTTCAAATCGTGCTAACGAAAGATATGCCCTGCTACATTCTTTTCGACTTTAAGAACTTCAAATATTAGTCCTATTACAAAGATGGAAGCTGACGGTGGGAGAATGGAAGGCACTTGAATCAAAGGTTGTTGCTAGAGAATTACTTGACCTACAAATACGCCTCCACGGAGATGCAATGCACTATATTACAGTGAACAATGACTATCACCTCAGTCACCTTTGTGAGTATCTTGATCTCAAATATACCTTGCCCAAGCAATATCTCTTTGTAATCAATGAAAAGGTTGTTCGCTCCAGAAAAGAGAAGACCTTTTTGTGTAAGAAAGTTCCATTTTCACGATGTATTTTTGTAAATCATGTAACTGACAACGATTTTGCTCCAATTAATACATATGGTGTTTTAAATCTCGTTCCTCTGCATACTTGTTTATTCTCAACTTGTTCAAGTTTACAATTGAAACGTGCAATTTCAATGCTGTGGACCACAGCCCACATGTTTTCAATGTTGGTGTCTTCCAATGCTTTTTCGCGTGACTTTAATTAAAATTATAGTTTTAAGTTATTTTGACATTAATTTTAAGCGCTTTTCAAAAAGTGACGTACTTTGGGTATATAAGTGACTTTCTAAGTTTTAAACTTCATTTCTCACATTCACAAAACTCTAGCTTTAAGCTCTCTTCACATCTTCTTCGTAAATGAACCCATGGCAACATCTGTTGATACACTTCTCACCCAATTAGAAAAGGTAGAACTAGCAGATCGAGCACATGAACTACTCAGTGTGTTCGAGGGGACAATTGACATGCAAGCCACTGCCAACCTTCATCTAGAGGCATTCAAAAGCTTTATTGCCTTCATGGTGCAGCACATGGAAGAATATGGCATAATCTTTGTGGGATCAGACACGACGTGGGTGCCAGTGGATTTCTTGAAGCTTCTCTATGCGATCGACATAAACTGTTGGTTTCTCTTGTTGAGGTTTATTAAAGGCCTCACAGAACGGGACTACAAGATAGAGGATGAAGATAATCTCATAGAGTTGTGCATGGGATGCATAGGTACCCAATTCATTTCTTGGGAGATGGTTCTAGTCTTACTTGTACTTGAGGACATGTATAAGGAATCGAAAAATTAAAGGAAAAGATCAACCAAAGACCAAGTGTGACCATTGTGGAGGAATCAAATGAAGTTAACAAAAAGATTGATGAGCAGACTGAAGCATCTATGGCAGTTGTCCTCTTCCAAGATCCGAGCTCGATTGAGGAGAAATATCGGATGACAAAGGGAGATGAGGTGCTGGAGAAGGTCTCAAACCTCCAAATTCTCACTTAGCATGCAGAGGTGGTGGATGATTGTTACTTTCTGTTCAACATTGCCAAAACATTAAGATCCACTACAAGAGGTTATGTGCACTTGTGACGCCTTTAGCGACGCATATAGCGACGGTTGTTCTTCTGTAGAGATGCTTATAGCGATGTTGCAGAACCTTATATAGACATTCTTATAGCGAAGCCCGAGAGTAAAAACTTTTGGGTAGCAGGGCACTCCCATCAATCATATTGAATGGCTCCAAAATGGAGTACACCTAAATGAATCCAAGATAAGCCTAGATTCACCTTTGAAAGAAAATGCAAGGTATAGAGCCAAAGTAGTCACCTACAATACAATATAACCATTGACTCCATCATGCATAGTATTGCTTGCAGAATAAAGATATAAAACTGACAAAAGTAATTGGAAAAAGTAGATTGAATAAAGTAAATGAATGACAATTATACACATCATAGGCAAAACCAATTGATTGTTAAGCTTTGCAAATGTAATAGTTACAACAAAAAGACATATACACATCATCTTATTATACATGCTATGACAAAAGAAAACTAATTCTATCTAAGTACAGCTAGACTGATGTCGTCTAATGAGACGTCTTATCGTGTCCAAGTGGTGTATCTGTCGGATTCTGTGAAAAATAACAATAAGACTTTCTGTAAGTATAAACATATAATTACAAAACAATCTATTTTCTTAGCTTATCAATTAAAAAACAACAAATGTAAAAGAGTAAAGTGAAATACTAACCATGCCGCCGCAAGAACGCAGAATTTCCATCTGGGTATTTAAACCCTTTGTCCCTGCGTACTTGTGCTCATACGGTGTGGTGTCATGTCCTCTAATCGACCATTGTTCAAAACATACAAAGAATCCATTATGTTAGAATTTAAAAGAACAAATAGACATAATTACCAAACCTAAAGAGCAATAAAAGTTTTTAAATTTGCTAACTCGCGAGTGTGCATTGCGTTTTGTGATTTTTATGCGTTTGAATGCAAGACGTCTCTTTCCGAACCTATTTTTGGGCTGTTTTGCTAAAGACTGGAAGAACCTAAAAAATAGCCACTTTTCTGGCATGAAGAAGACAGGCCATATGGAGAAGGAGGCTATTCTACTCTGATGGCACCTTGTGATTGAGATTGAGAGTGAGAGTGCGATTCAGAACTGTGCACAGATTGAGAGTGAGATAGGTCGGGGGTGGTCGAGAGGTTGATACGAGCTACGCTCTTCTTGTACCCGGGAATGGATATCAATATACATTCCTGATATCCTTCGTCTACTCTGTGTACTTGCAAATTACTGTTATTCAGTTGTTGTATTCCCCTGTCTCATCACATATATAGAGATGCATATAGAGATGCCTATAGAGACGTTCTCGTAGCGACAGTCTTAGCGACGTCCGGGAGTAAAAAAACCCAGTGTATTTCCATCGCTAAAAGCATCACAAGTGCACATAACCTCTTGTAGTGAGCCAGACAGTGCCTTGATTGCAGCAACCAAAAGGAGAATCGAGGTGGATGTGCAAGTAGCAATGAAGTGTACCTATGGTTCCCACAAAGCCACGTTTATGTATCTTCATGTGTTTGTGTTTATATTTCGACCTCAAAGTGTTCACAGGACACTAGCAATGTGGACTTGAAACAGATTCCTTGCAACAACTGGATGGGAAACTAAGGTGGTCAATGTAACCACTAGGGAGATAGAATCAAGTGCTCTGTAGTTGCTGACAATATGGTGTTCAGATACCATATTGTGAAGCAAATCTTGTCAATGTTCTTTCCCTATAGGAGATGGAAGCTAAAGGTGGGAGAATGGAAGGCACTTGAATCAAAGGTTGTTGCTAGAGAATTAGTTGACCTGCAAATACGGTTCCGCAATGATGCAATGCACTACATTACAGCGAACAATGACTAGCACCTGAGTCACCTTTTTGAGTATGTTAATCTCAAATATACCTTGTCCAAGCAATATCTCTTTGTAATCAATGAAAAGGTTGTTCTCTCCAGAAAACGAAAGATCTTTTTGTGTGAGAAAGTTCTGTGTTCATGATGTATTTTTGTAAAATCGTGTAACTAACAGGGATTTTGCTCCAATTAATACATATGGTGTTTTAAACCTCGTTTCTCCGCATAATTGTTTATTATCAACTTGTTGAAGTTTACAATTGAAACGTGCAATTTCAATGATGTGGAGCCCACATGTTCTTAATGTTGGAGTCTTTCAATCCTTTGTCGCGTGATTTTAATTAAAATTATAGTTTTCAGTTATTTTGACGTTAATTTTAAGTGCTTTTCAAAAAGTGACTTTGGGTATATAAGTAACTTTCTAAGTTTTGAACTTCATTTCTCACATTCACAAAACTCTAGCTTTAAGCTCTCTTCAAATCTTCTTGGCGAATGAACCCCCCACGGCAACATCTATTGATGCACTTCTCACTCAATTAGAAAAGGTAGAACTTGCAGATCAAGCATACTCAGTTGTTCGAGGGGACAATTGACATGCAAGCCACGGCCAACCTTCATGTAGAGGCATTCAAAAGCTTTGTTGCGTTCATGGTGCAGCACATGGAAGAATATGGCATAATCTTTGTGGGATCCGACACGACGTGGTTGTGAGTGGATTTCCTAAAGCTTTTCTATGCGACTAACAAAAATTTTTGGTTTTGCTTGTTGAGGTTTATTAAAGGCCTCACAGAAGAGGACTACAGGATAGAGGATGAAGATGATCTCATAGATTTGTGCATGGGATGCATAGGTAGCCAATTCATTTCTTGGGACATGGTTCTAGTCTTACTTATGCTTGAGGGCATGGATAAGGAAAAATCAAAGGAAAAGATCAACCAAAGACCACCTGTGACCATTGTGGAGGAATCAAATGAAGTTATCAAAGAGATTGATGAGCAGAGTGAAGCATCTATTGCACTCATCCTCTTGCAAGATCCCAGCTCCATTAAGGAGGAAGATCTGACGATCACTACAAGAGGCTATTCATATTAGCGACGCTCACACAGCGACGCTCAAAAAAAAATTTCCCGGCATCGCTATGAGCGTCGCAAATTTACAAAGGAATTTGCGACGCTCATAGCGACGCCGGCTGGGCTAAAAAAATAACCGAGCGCACCCAGAAACTCAGATCTCAGATCTGAGTTTTTCGGCGCCCTCAAGCAAGGAGCAGGTAATGCTCTCCCTCTCTCTCTCTCTCTCTCTCTCTCTCTCTTTCTTCTCCACACACACACACACACACGAGGAGAGGAAGGAGAGCCAGGTATGCTCCTTCCCTCTCCTCATTCTCATGTTCCCTTCCCCTCTTTCTCTCTCTCTCTCTCTCTCTCTCTCTCTCTCTCTTTTTCTTCTCCACACACACACACACACGAGGAGAGGAAGGAGAGCCAGGTATGCTCCTTCCCTCTCCTCATTCTCATGTTCCCTTCCCCTCTTTCTCTCTCCCTCTCTCTCTCTCTCACACACACACATAGTGTTTTTGAGAGAGAGAGAGAGAGAGAGAGAGAGAGTACAAACAAAAACAAAAACGCACACACACATACATAAACAAAGAATGCACACACATTGAGAGAGAAAAAGAGAGAGAGAGCATGCATAAACAAAAAATGCACGCATTGAGAGAGGAAAAGAGAGAGAGAACATGCATAAACAAAAAACGCACACATTGAGAGAGGAAAAGAGAGAGAAAACATGCATACAATCCAAAAAAATGCACACACATTGAGAGAGAAAGAGAGAGAAACTAATTTAACGTCGTAGGAAACTAATTAAAATTAAAAGAACTAAAGATCTAGCCGACGAGGAGTTGAACTCAAGACCTATTATTCAAGAGGGAAATGGCATACAATCTATCATACTTGGCATGGGTGATAGAAAGGTTATACCATTTATCTCTTTTTATTGGCACACACATCCACACACGCGCACACACACAAGAAGAAGAGAGTTATAACGCCGTAGGAAACTATCTTAAAAGACGTTAAAGATTAGGTTATATGTAGACTTACATTAAATTGGATTTAGGTTTATTTTTAACTAGATTTACGTTTATTTACGTTAGATTTAGATTTACGTTATATTAGATGAGATTTAGGTCTCCATAGACTGCGATGCCTGCATGAAGCGGGTGAAGAAAGCCCTCAATGGAATATAGGGTATTGCTGCCTTCACTCATGGTGGGCTCTGTCGATCCAAAAGTACTGGTGAAATGTCTTCAGAAGATAGGGAAGAAGGTGGATCTTCAGGGCGGCAAGAGTCACTACATCCCCGACACAATGACCATCTAGACAACCTCTAGTCATTCAACAGCAACTTCAAAGTTAGTAACAACAGCAAGAACGGTCTAAAGGGCCAATTGCTGTCGTCAGATGTGGATGGAGATGAGGCAGCGTCACCGCCGGAAGTTAACTCTCACATCTTTAGTGATGAGAATGCCAACTCTTGCCGAGTTATGTGAAAACTTATGTGTTAAATCAGTTTTAAGGTTCTTATAATCCCTGTTAGTTTAGCTCTTTGTTTTTAATATAACATAATATATTTACATTAGATTTAGATTTATGTTATATTAGATTAGACTTAGGTTTATTTAGGTTTACCCACACACACACACACACACACACACAAGAAGAAGAGAGTTTTAACGTCGTAGGAAACTATCCCAAAAGACGTTAAAGATTAGGTTAGATGTAGACTTACTTTAAATTAGATTTAGGTTTATTTTTAGTTAGATTTACACTTATTTACGTTAGATCGAGTCCACGCAAGAATTACTTACGGTTTAGGGTTTAGAGTTAGACGAACAGTGAAAAGATCTACTGTGAAAAGATGTTAAGATGCTGTGAAGTGCTACAGCTAGAGAAGAGGCAAAGGGGTTTTGTCCACTACATGCCGTATCATGTAGACGTGGGTGTGTAGATTTCTTGTACCCACAAATATAGGTATTGACCAATAAAGATGAGATTATAACCCGGTGGTTCTGATCTCCGTGCACCTCTAGACCGAGGTGTGCGAGGATTGGACATGACTAGAGAATGTGAGGTAAAGAGAGAGAGAGAGAGAGAGAGAGAGAGAGATAAGACGAAGAATGCCAATAGAATATTAAATTTGTTGTCCAGGTTATAAGTTTTTTATCCTCATTATGAGTAGCGACGAGGATGTCGGACCGTCCAACCGAAACACCTATCTCTCAACGAGGGTCTTATGTCCTTGTAATCAATGCAAGCATGCTGTGCGACGGACAAGACGTGTTTCTTTGCAGCACGTTCGTGAATTTGGCGAGTTCGATCCATCTATTATAGATCGAGTTGTTGCCAATTATAACTCGTCGGACTCTGACGCTGGCCAACAAGCAGCAATCTTGCAACCCAATAGACGTGTTCGCAAGCGCTTTGGTCAAGCAGCATATGTGAGGCCACAAGATGTAGCCTCTAACAGCTCGGGGGATGATCATGTAGAGCACATTCCCAACGAGGCAATGTTTGAGCCCGAGATTGATGAAATGATCGAGACGATCATGGATTCAGAAAGGCTTATCTATGATGATATGAAAAGTGAAGCCGATATGCCATTGTATAATGGAGCACGTATGTCTAGATTGAAAGCACTCCTGGTTCTTCTCAACATGCAGGCAAAGTTTGGATGGAGTGACACTAGCGTCCCAACGCTTTTCAAGTGATCTATTACAATTAGTTTACTTTAATAAAACTCTAAATGTATAATGATCTGATAGATTTTTACACGACTGTATCATATTTTTATGTTGTGTAGATTGCTGAAAGAGCACATACTACCAGCTGACAATGTGATGCCAGATTCCCGAGATGAAGCAAGAAAGATTTTGCGAAACTTGGGGATGGATTACAATTCTATCCATGCTTGTCCTAATGACTGCATTATTTTCAGAGGGGAATACATAGACATGGAGAAGTGTCCGAAATGTGATTCCGAAAGATATCGAGTAGATCTCCACGGGACAAAAATTCCACAAAAGGTTTTACGACATTTCCCTCTTCTTCCTCGCATCAAGCATTTCTTCTAATGTAAGTCCATGGCCGCCCTAGCATCATGGCATGAGGAGAATAAATCTTCGGATGGTGTGCTACGAATTCCTGCAGATTGCGTAGCGTGGAAACATATAGATGGAACATGGTCGGATTTTGCCATGGAAGCTCGAAATTTGCGCTTAGGCCTGGCTATGGATGGCGTAAATCCATTTGGTCAAAGATCAACATCTTACAGTGTATGGCCCGTTGTCATCGTCAACTACAACATTCCCCCGTGGTTGACTACGAAGAAGGGGCACCTATGGCTAAGCTTGATTGTGCCAGGACGATATAAAGTGGAGAATATGGATGTGTATCTTCGTCCACTATTGGAAGAGCTACAACAATTGTGGAATGGCATAGAGGTGGTGGATATGAGCCGACACACAGGACGACGGAATGCTTTGATCAGAGGCATTCTAGAATGTGGGTAATCTACTATGGGACCATCTGACCGGCAAGAAAGATACTTTGGGAGCCAGAGTTGACCTTAGAAATGTGGATCGTATGGAGCAATATTGTCCGCAAACAGCGTCTGATGGATCGATAAAACTCCCTAAAGCACCATGGATGTTCACAGGAGCCCAAGAACGCAAAGTAAAAGATACCATTCGATCTTTGCGGACCCCCACTGGCGTAATGCACTCGCTCCGAACGTGTTTTACTAAAGAAGGAAAGCTTACCGGTTTGAAGTCACACGATTGGCATAAAATGTGTCAGGTACGTTCATAGTGGACTTTAATATCATTGCATAAAATGTGGACTTTAATATCATTGCTGCACATACTTTACAGTTTATTTTACCGGTTGCCATTGAGGGATGTTTGTCTCTCGACATCCGTAACACAATCTACAAACTTGCAAAGCTAGTGCAATGGATCTCACAAAAGGAGATCAACGTAGACTCCATACCTTTTGCCAATCTAAATGCTGCGGAGCTTGTGTGCATGTTTGAGAAACATTTTCCTACTACAATGCTAACCATTCAGGTGCATCTTCTTGTTCACATAGTTGATGAGGTGGAAATAGCTGGCACAGTTCATTCCAGATGGATGTTCTTCTTAGAGCGTTTCATGAAAACGCTTAAGGGATATGTGCGTCAAAAGGCACGTCCGGAGGGTAGCATGGCAGAAGGTTGGTTGGTATCAGAGTCCCTAGTGTACATTGGAGAGTGGCTAGACGGATTTGATAAATCTCGGGACACGCTATGGCGAACCATAGATGATGAGCGCATATCTGGGATTGTCATGTGCAATCTCGGTGTTGAGAAGAAGATGACGGAAGATCTAGAGGCTAAAATCAACCGATTTTGCATGCTTCACAATCCAGTGATGCAAAAGTGGATTTCACAATATGAGGATGCAAAGCAAGAGCGACAAAGGGCACGAATCGAGTGGAGACGGGGAAGACGACCACTGATGCACTATCCAGCGGTTCTGGAGAGCCTACCAACCTTCATGAGCTTAAGATGGTTGCACAACCAATTGAAAAGCACACAACAATGCGGTGACGAAGTGACTGAAGAAGAGTGGGAGTACTCTCGTGGTTGCGCGACCAAGGTAAGTTTGCAATGTACGACTAGCAAGTGACTTTATTTATAAACGTTTGAACGGCCACTCATAATCTTTGTTCGTTGTAGTATAAGTCGTACACAGCAGCATGGTGTAAAGGTCGACATTTTAGGGTGGAACGAATCGACAAAAAGCGTTTTACTCAAGATTGTGGAATCATGGCAAAATTTGAACAGTCTAGTCGACGACGTTCCTCTGATGCAGATCCTGTGGTGGCGGAACTCACTTACTTCGGCACGCTGCAAGAGATTTTGAGGATCGATTACAGAGGATTTTTTGTCGACTTGTTCGACGTGCAATGGTTCAAGATAATCATGGAGGGTCGCAACGCTACTGTGCGTAGAGGAGAGTCTGGTCTTCTTGAGGTGGATTCTACTAAGAAATGGACTGACCTAAGAGACACTTTCGTACTACCCGAGCATTGTGAACAAGTAAGTATGTAAATAGTTAACATCCCCCTTTTACAAGTTATGTGCTTGAAAGCTCTCATGTAAGTTATGTGGCTCTGGCAGGTAATATTTCATCCTACAAAGTCTACATCAAACTGGTGGTACGTCATAGAGGTAGCCCCTCGTAGTGCAAGGACGTATGAAGGCTACCATGTGCCAATCATAACGACATCAATGGAGGAGATCAGAGAAGATGCTCAATCAGAAGCCGCTGCGGTGGTGCCAGACGAGCATCAAGATGCTACTACTCTATATGGGGTGCATGCAGAGGAGCTACAAAATGAAACAGAGGATATGTGTTTAAACGGAGAGCTCTATATAGATATAGGAAGTTATGCTGAGTTATGCGAGGATGAGAGAGAGATCTCTTAAAGCCACAAATATTGTATTTGAACAATTTTGCTCCGTGTTGTAAAAGCTCTGGCTCTCTAAGTACCTTCCATGGTGTATAACGCTCTTTTCTACTCGCGCTCACATCTTTTGATTGAAAATTCTGAGTTTTCGACTTGCCTCTTCTATCACTCAATTCATTGCGTCATTGTATTTATATGCGTCATTACGTCATTGTATTTAATGGTCTTTGCGTCATTGTCTACTCTATTCATTCAATATTAAGTTTAAATATTCGTGTGTTTAATGCAGATATGGATGATGAGGAGTTTCTTTCTTCTTTGTCACCACAACAGAGACAGTGGTACGTGGAGCATCATCGCTCTGGCGCATCATCGCGCATTCCTACTCCATCCGCATCTCCCTCTCTTTCGGAGCATTCGGCGTGCTCCGAAGCTTCGGCGTCGACGAGACGAGCTTCACACTCGTCTAGACACCGGCGCTCTAGTGGTGGCGGTGGAGGTTGTTGTGGAGATTCCGCCACCGATGCCTCCACACCGCCTCGTGTTCGACGAGGCTCTTTACCCTCCCCTTCTTTGCCCGCCCCCACACCAGCCACAGCATCGCCATCTACGCTAGGTTTTGCACGGCTGACTGTTCCTAGAAGCTACACACCTCTACCTACTCCGCCAGGAGCCACCCCACTCGACACTCCTCGCTTCGGGGCCCAGACGCCGGTGGAGACACTTGACGTCCGTACCCCCATCGACATGCCGCTAGAGACCCCTGCCGGGACACCCAGGTTCACGCGTCACCGGCCAGAGGGCTTGCCTTACTCCGTCGACATCAGCGGCGGCATCATCATGGATGATGACGGCAAGAAGGTGATCTCGCGCATGCGTGGTCTTGGCTCTCAGCTATTTAGACACTACATACTAAACAAATGGAGTGAAGTACCAAGTGATTTAAAAAACAGAGTCATCAGCATACTTCATGATGAGTTTCCCATTCCAACACGGGATCAGCGCTTCAATGAAGACCTGATGAAGATTCGAATGCACAAATACTGCAAACACAAGCGTTCCGAAGTGCAAAAAGCAATCAAGAATGGGTGGAGCAGGCCAGATTGGCTGGCCAAAGAAGATTGGAAGAATGCGAAGAAAGCAGCGCGCGAGAATCCCGACAAGTGGAAGCAACAAAAGGATGCAGCCAGAGCGCGAGTAGAGGCAGGGAGCTCGCACCACTTGGGGAGCGGTGGATGGGCATCATTTGAGGCCGATTTTGTAAGTCTTTTCACATTGCTCTTTATGCATGTTCGATAGTCTAGGGTTTATGAGTTTTTTAGTTCTAACATAATGAAATCTTTGTATGTTTTGACAGTGGTCGATGACAGGACATGATCCCACACCGTACGAGCGTGAGTACGTAGGCAGGAAGGGCTTAAACGCCCTGATGGACATTCTCAGTTCTCGTGGAGGCATGGTTAGTATTAGGGTTTACTCTTTTTTATTTTTTGTATTGTTTTATAAATGTCGTTATATGTTTATACTTACTGAAAGCTGTCTTATTGTCTTTTTTTGCAAAATCCGACAGATACGCCGCTTGGACGCGATGAGACGTCTGACTAGACGACATCAGTTTAGCCGTAGCTAGATAGCATTAGTTTAGGGTTTCTCATAGCTTATGTATCATGAGACGGATTTTATACGTCTTTTTGAACCATGTATATTATTACATTTGTCACCGCAGTTCCTTTTGCCAATCAATTCTTTATGCCTATGATGTTGTACAATTGTCATTATTACATTTGCCAATCAATTCATTTTGCCTATGATGTGTACAATTGTCAATATTGCAAACAATGCGTCTTGTGGGTGACTATTTTGGGTCTATTATCTATCCTTGCACTTTTTTTAAAAAGTGAATCAAGTACAATATGGTTGATGGGTGGCAGGGCATTCAATGTCCTGCCACCAAAAAAAAATTCTCTCGGGCGTCGCTATTTATGGCTCTGTAGCGTCGTTATGAGCGTCGCTATAGTCTTCTGTGTAACCGTCGCTATATGCGTCGCTATGAGCGATTCTATGGGCGTCGCTATATAGCGACGCATATAGCGACGCTCGTAGTGACGGTTTTAGCGACACCGGGGGTTATAAAAACCCAGTGTATTTCCGTCGCTAACAGCGTCACAAGAGCACACAACCTCTTGTAGTGGATAGAGGGAGATGAGGTGTGAGAGGAGGTCCCAAACCTCCAAATTCTCACTTAGCATGCAGTGGTGGTGGATGATTGTCACTTTGTGTTCCTTGACGACATTGCCAAAACATTAAGATCCACTACAAGAGGTTACGTGCACTTGTGACGCTTTTAGCGATGGTTATAGCGATGATTGCAGTCCTTCTGTAGTGATGCTTATAGCGACGTTGCAGAACCTTACATAGAGATGCTTATAGCAACACCCGAGAGTAAGAAAATTTGGGTAGCAGGGCACTCCCATCAACCATATTGAATTTTTCCAAAATAGAGTACACCTAAATGAATCCAAGATAAGCCTAGATGCACCTTTGAAAGAAAATGCAAGGTATAGATCCAAAGTAGTCACCCACAATACAATATAACCATTAACTCCATCATGCATAGTATTCTTTGTAGAATAAAGATACAAAACTGACAAAAGTAATTGGAAAAAAGTAAATTGAACAAAGGAAATCAATGACAATTTTACACATCATAGGCAAAATCACTTGATTGTTAAGCTTTGCAAATGTGATAGTTACAACACAACTATATGGTTTTCCAATAGTTATACATGCTATAACAAACGAAAACTAATTCTATCTGGCTACAGCTAGACTAAACTCGTCTAATCAAACATCTCATCATGTCTAAGCAGCAATGAAGTGTACCTATGGTTCCCACAAAGCCACGTTTATGTCTCTTCATGTGTTTGTGTTTATATTTCGACTTCAAAGTGTTCACAGAACACCAAAAATATTGAATTGAAACGGATTCCTTACAGTTGGATGCAAAATTAAGGTGGTCAACGTAACCAACTAAGGAGATAGAATCAAGTGCGAGCTGTAGTTGCTGCCAATGTGATGTTCAAATACCATATTGTGAAGCAAAGCTTGTCGATGGTCTTTCCCTATAGAAGATGGAAGCTGAAGGTGGGAGAATGGAAGGCACTTGAATCAAAGGTTGTTGCTAGAGAATTAGTTGACGTGCAAATACACCTCCACAAGGATGCAATGCACTACATTACAGTGAACAATGAATGGCACCTCAGTCACCTTTGTGAGTATCTTAATATACCTTGCCCAAGCAATATCTCTTTGTAATCAATGAAAAGGTTGTTTGTTGTAGAAAAGAGAAGATCTTTTTGTGTGAGAAAGTTCCGTTTTCATGATGTATTTTTGTAAAATCCTATAATTGATAGGTATTTTGCTCCAATTAATACATATGGTGTTTTGAATCTCGTTTCTCCGCATACTTGTTTATTCTCAACTTGTTCAGGTTTACGATTGAAACATGCAATTTCAATGATGTGGAGCCCAAATGTTCTCAATGTTGGGGTCTTTCAATCCTTTGTCATGTGATTTTATTTAAAATTATACTTTTAAGTTATTTTGACATTGACTTTAAGTGCTTTTTAAAAAGTGACTTTGAGTATATAAGTGACTTTCTAAGTTTTAAACTTCATTTTTCACATTCACAAAACTATAGCTTTAAGCTCTCTTCACATCTTCTTTGCGAATGAACCCATGGCAACATCTATTGATACACTTCTCACTCAATTAGAAAATGAAGAACTTGCAGATCGAGCACACTGAAGCATCTATGGCACTCCTCCTCTTGCAAGATCCCAGCTCCATTGAGGAGGATGTTTGGATGATAGAAAAGATGAGGTGCTGGAGGAAGTCCCAAACCTCCAAATTCTCACTTAGCATGCAGTGGTGGTGGATGATTGTCACTTTCTGTTTCTTGATGACATTGCCAAAACATTAAGACACTACAAGAGGTTATGTGCACTTGTGACACTTTTAGCGACGCATATAGAGACGGTAGTGAGGCTTATAGCGACGTTGCAAAACCTTATATAGAGATGCTTATAGCGATGCCCAAGAGTAAATTTTTTTGGGTAGCAGGACACTCCCACCAACCATAATGAATGGCTCCAAAAAAGGGCACACCTAAATGAATCCAAGCTAAGCAAAGAAAATGCAAGGTATAGACCCAAAGTAGTCACCCACAATACAATATAACCATTAACTCCATCATGCATAGTATTGTTTGCAGAATAAAGATACAAAATTGACAAAATTAATTGGACAAAAGTAAATTGAAGAAAGTAAATCAATGACAATTATACACATCATAGGCAAAATCACTTGATTGTTAAGCTTTTTCTCATTATACATGCTATGACAACAGAAAACTAATGCTATCTGGCTACAGCTAGACTGACATCATCTAATCAGACGTCTCATCGCGTCCAAGCGGCGTATGTCTGTCGGATTCTGCAAAAAATAACAATAAACCTTTCTGTAAGTATAAACATATAATTACAAAACAATCTATTTTCTTAGCTTATCATTAAAAAACAACAAATATAAAAGCGTAAAGTGAAATACTAACAATGCCGCTACAAGAACGCAGAATGTCCATCAGGGCGTTTAAGCCCTTTCTCCCTGCATACTCGCGCTCGTACGATGTGGGGTCACGTCCTCTCATCGACCACTGTTCAAAACATACAAAAAATCCATTATGGTAAAATTTAAAAGTACAAATAGATGTAACTACCAAACCTTCTAACAGAACTAATATTTGAAGTTCTTAAAGTCGAAAAGAATGTAGTAGGACATATCTTTCGTTTAGCACGATTTTAAAGACTGTTGAATAGTCTATTAAATAGAGCTTATATGAATGAGTTTGAGATATTAAGAGAGAACATATATTCTCTTTTTTAAATAATACACTAAAGACGTTTTGATGAAGATTAATGAATAAGAGATAGTCTGTCTATGAACAGTAAAATTGAGATTTTTATTAATATCAATATTTTATATTTATGTGTTTTAGCTTAAAATGCATGGGTAGGCTTAAAATAAGTTGAAAAAATAGTGGAGACCCAAAAATAGATTTTTTATGAGTCACGACCTAAAAGTTTGG
Organism: Adiantum capillus-veneris; assembly: GCF_014529385.1. Lineage (NCBI taxonomy): Eukaryota > Viridiplantae > Streptophyta > Polypodiopsida > Polypodiales > Pteridaceae > Adiantum > Adiantum capillus-veneris. Next base: position 143,090,766 of record NC_140942.1, on the reverse strand, counting down.
TTTTCAGTCAAAGAAAGACATTTTTCGCAATTCTGTCCGCGCTGCCTTATAGACCAGACCTATTCCCGTGGTTTTGAGTACCTGGATTGCACTGTTCTGAGTTCGTTTGTAGAAGTTATGATACAAACAAGCAGAAGGCATCAGCAGTGTAGTATACACAGGGACATGCAGACATACAACATCATATAGCTCTCCCTGCTATCAACCAAGAAGTGGATTGTTTCTTTATGGTAGAGTATTGCAATTGAAATTATGAAGGTATATAATTATTGTTTTTACTTTGATTATCATGTTGAATTGGTTGCACGAGTATGTTCTTTTGACTATTTTGTAGGCGATGCAAAAAATAGTGTGTGAAATTATGAAGGTATATAATTATGTTTTTTACTTTGATTATCATGTTGAATTGGTTGCACGAGTATGTTCTTTTGACTATTTTGTAGGCGATGCAAAAAATAGTGTGTGAAATTATGAAGGTATATAATTATGTTTTTTACTTTAATTATCATGTTGAATTGGTTGCACGAGTATGTTCTTTTGACTATTTTGTAGGCGATGCAAAAACTATTGTGTGAAACCGGATCTGTGCAAAGTGTCATGATAAAAGTCTAACCTTTACGGATCGCTTAGCGATCACGTTCTTATCTTATTCTCGCCGATATACTTGGTGCGAAAATCGAGTTGATTGGACGCCTAAAAAAGTGACTATTTTGAGAAGCCGCATGCTTTTTGAGGAAAAGAGGGATTAAAGAACGACGGATGGTGCGCTTGGGGATCATTCACAGATCTCCTCTTCTGCGAGTGCGAGTGCGAGTGTGAGTGCGAGTGCGAGTGAGAAGCTGCATGCAAGTGAACTGAAGCTCGGGGGTGGTCGGGAGGTTCAAGCTCCGTACAATGGAGTGCACCCATATTCAATCGCTCCTTTGTTGTATCAAAACTCTACAAAAATTCATCAATACAAAGATGTCTTTCTCTATATTTTGCTGTCGATCTCTATTATTCCGTTCCTGTGATAATTGGTATCAGAGCAAGCGGTTGATTCTAGACATGGAAGGATACGAGAGGAGGATGAAGGAGCAAGAAGATCTGATTTGGGGACTACGAGAAGATATGAAAATTACAAATCGGGAGCGTGCTGAGGCTCTGCGAGGCATAGGAGCACGAGAGCCTGATATCTATGTGCACCTTCATGGCGAACATGAAGGCGAAAACCATGCTATTCCACCAGAAAACAATAATCATCGTGGCGGCATTGGGGTACCTGGCGCTGGTGATAGTGGTGATGGTGGGAACGATGATGGTGGACTTAGAGGTCGTCAACGCGAAAAAAGAAACAATGTCGATATGGGAGAAGCGACAACCAAATCATTCTTAACGAAGTCTAAGTTTAAAGAGTTTGATGGCATAAGAAAGATATGCGAAAATTTAGAAGCGTGGATTGAAGAACTCAAAGATTTGGATTATACTTTCAATATCGAGAACACGACCACCAGACTTTCGAACGCTCGAGCAAGGTGACCGATAAGACAATACGTAGCACGATGGCTCAATTGAAGACTTTTGGCGATGCGTACGATAAAGGTAAGTCATCTACCCCTTCTTTGTGATGTTTTATGTCTTTGATACGTCCTTTGAAAGATTCTGTGATCGAATTTATGAGTAAAAGTTGAGATTTCAATTTGAATTTCTTAATTGATTTGGATAGTATTCATTGCTACTTATCGTCTAAATTGATTGAGAAATTAAACTAGAAATTAAATCGATAAGTTATAAGACTTTTGGACTTAACCAGTGGTAATAATAGTTTCACGAAAGAGTTAGTATAAAAATTTGTTTTTTTTCTTTGAAGAGTCGGAAGCATAAAGATGATTCCTATATCGTAAACATTGATATGCATGATGTTATCATTAGTATCAATTAGATAATTGAAAATAATTTTCTGATTGATTGTTAAGAAAGAAAAATATATCTTTAATCATTTGATGATGATAAGTCACACTCTTCGTGGAAAGAAAGAGATTCTAAATCTAGTTTTGGCCATGGAATTGATAAGGTGACTTAGATAAGAGTGTGAGACGTTTCTTGTGTTTGCTAAGGAGATTAAAGAAGAATCTGGGGATAAACAGAAAGAGACAAATCCGGAATTTGTAGAGGATCTCTTACATGAATTTAAGGATGTGTTTCCGTACGATCTTCCTGGTATGCCTCCGCCTAGAGCGGTAGACCATGCCATAGATCTATATCCAGGAGCAACACCTCATTCAAGGGCTCCATATAGGTTCTATATTAATGAGCTTAAAGAGCTCAAGATACAACTTGATGATCTTTTGAAAAAGGGTTTCATTAAACCTAGTGTATCTCCTTGGGGTAGTCCTGTGTTATTCCAAAAGAAAAAGGATGGTATATATAGGTTATGCATTGACTATAGGGGATTGAACAAACAGACCATTAAGAACAAATATCCTCTTCCTCACATAGATGAATTGCTTAGCCATTTGAGTGGTGCCACAATATTTTCAAAGGTCGACCTTTGTTCTGGCTACCATCAAATCCGCATCAAGGCCGAGGACATTCCAAAGACTGCTTTTCATACACGTTATGGGCATTATTAATTTATAGTTCTTGCTTTTGGTTTGACTAATGCACTAGCAACTTTCATGTGCTTAATGAATAATATTTTTCACCCGTATCTTGATGACTTCATTCTGGTATTCTTGGATGATATTTTTGTGTATTCTAAGAATGAAGAAGATCATGCATTGCACTTAAAGAAAACATTTGAGGTTTTGCGTGAACATAAATTGTATGCCAAAGCAAGTAAGTGTTATTTCGCAAAGGATCAGATTGTGTATTTGGGAAAAGTGATTTCTAAAGAGGGGATTCACATTGATCTTGACAAAGTTAAGACTATTGTGGAGTGGCCAACACCTAAGTCATTGAGGGATGTGAGAAGCTTTATGGGTCTAGCACAATATGAGAGAGCACACATAAAAGATTTCTCTAAGATAGCAAGTCCTTTAACCGAATTGACCAAGAAATACAAGGGTTTTGTGTGGACTTCTACCTGTGAGACTGCTTTTGAGACTTTGAAGGCTAAAATAGCAGAAAATTGTGTTTTAAAAGTTCCTGAGATGGGCAAACCATTTGTTGTGTCATGTGACGCTAGTGGTGAACAATTAGGTTGTGTTTTGACACAAGAAGGAAGAGTGGTTGCATATGAGTCTAGAAAATTAAGACGACATGAATTGAACTATGCAACACATGATCTAGAATTGCTTGCTGTTGTTCATGCAATGAAGCATTGGCGTCATCTTTTGCTTGGCATAAAATTTGAATTGTGTACCGATCATCAAAGCCTGAAGTATATTTTCACTCAGCCATTGTTAAATAACAAACAAAGAAGATGGATTGAATTGTTGGCTGAGTATGACTTTGATTTGAAGTATTTGTGTAGAAAAGAAAATAAAGTTGCAGATGCATTGAGTCGTAGGCCTATGTGTAATTTGTTGACTGTTGTGCGGTCCAATTTGATTGATGATATACATGCTGAAGTTCAAAATGATTCTTTTTATATGCCTATTTTTAAATTCTTGCGTGAAATATTGGTGAGATGTATGAGAACAGATATTACTTGTATAAGGGAAATTTGTATTATTATGACCGCTTGTCTATTCCTGCAAATTCTTCTTTTAAGAGTCAAATTCTGCATGAGTGTCATAATTCACCTTTTTCTGGTCATCCTGGATTAAATAAGACATATGAAAAGATTAAAACCTCATTCTTTTGGCCACGTATGAAATTGGATGTTAAGAATTATGTGCGTGAGTGCTTTCAATGTCAACAAGTTAAGATTGAGCATAAGAGGATGCCCGGTGACCTTCAACCCTTAGACATTCCCTTACAAAAGTGGGAGTCTATATCCATGGACTTTATCATTAGACTTCCTACTACTCATGGAGGGTATGACTCGATCTTTCTAGTGGTAGATAGGCTCACAAAACAAGCTCACTTCTTTTCTGTAAAAATAACTGATATTGCTTTGACCATTGCACGCTTGTTTGTGAAAGAGATATTCCGGTTGCATGGCATGCCCAAGAGCATAGTGTCTGATGGAGATTCTAAGTTCACTTCTCATTTCTGGAGAGCGACTTTTGACTCTAAAGGTACGCAGTTACGCATGTCTACTGCTTTTCATCCTCAAACAGATGGGGAAATCGAGAGAGTGAATCATATTTGAGAAGATATGTTACAAATGTATGTCATTGAAAACCAATCTATTTGGAATGAATATCTGCCTTTCGTTGAATTTGCATATAACAATTCATACCATTAATCTATTAGGATAACTCCGTTTGAGGCAATGTATGGCTATAACTGTCCCACACCTATTCATTTTCTTAACTCGAGGAATAAGGTAGAATTGTCACGTGAGATGCTTGAGAAAATGGATACCGAGTTGGCCAAAATCAGGGGGAATATTAGAGAAGCTCAAAAGAGACATAAATTGTATTATGACAAGAGACATCGGGTTGTGGAGTATGAAACTGGTGATATGGTTTTCTTAAAGGTTATTCCCGAGAAGTCTCGTTTGATTCTTGGAAAGGATAAGAGATTGTCTCCACGATTTGCTGGGCCATTTAAAATTTTGAAGCGCGTTGGTTCATTAGCTTACAAATTGGAATTGCCTTCTCATGTCAAAGTGCATCCTGTATTTCATGTGAGTTTATTGAAAAAGTATATTCGTAATGTGCATCATGTTTTACAGGACAACACTAAGTTGAAAGATGACGGAACATTGACTGTAGAACCAGACTTAGTGATAGATAGATGTTTTAAACATCTGAGAAATACAGACATTGTGGATGTTTTGGTTAAGTAGCATAACTATCCAGTAGAGGATGCTTCATGGGTTGATCTTAGTGTTTTGCAAAGAGAATTTCCCTCTCTTTCCAACTCTGAGGACAGAGTTAATTTTGATAAGGGGAGAATGTAACAGAACTAATCTTTGAAGTTCTTAAAGTCGAAAAGAATGTAGTAGGACATATCTTTCGTTTAGCACGATTTGAAAGACTGTTGAATAGTCTATTAAATAGAGCTTATATGAATGAGTTTGAGATATTAAGAGAGAACATATATTCTCTTTTTTAAATAATACACTAAAGACGTTTTGATGAAGATTAATGAATAACACATAGTCTGTCTATGAATAGTAAAATTGAGATTTTTATTAATATCAATATTTTATATTGATGTGTTTTAGCTTAAAATGCATGGGTAGGCTTAAAATAAGTTGAAAAAATACCGGAGACCAAAAAATAGATGTTTTATGAGTCGCGACCTAAAAGTTGCATTTTCAGTCGAAGAAAGATGTTTTTTGTAATTCTATCTGCGCTACCTTGTAGAGCAGACCTATTCCCGTGGTTTTGAGTACCTGGATTGCGTTGTTCTGAGTTCGTTTGTAGAAGTTATGATGAAAACAAACAGAAGGCAGCAGCAGTGTAGTATACACAGAGACAGACAGACATACAACATCATATAGCTCTCCCTGCTATCAACCAAGAAGTGGATTGTTTCTTCATGGTAGAGTATTGCAATTGAGATTATGAAGGTATATAATTATGTTTTTTACTTTGATTATCATGTTGAATTGGTTGCACGAGTATGTTCTTTTGACTATTTTGTAGGCGATGCAGAAAATAGTGTGTGAAACCGGATCTGTGCAAAGTGTCAAGATAAAAGTCTAACCTTTACGGATCGCTTAGCGATCACATTCTTATCTTATTCTCGCAGGTATACTTGGTGCGAAAATCGAGTTGATTGGACGCCTAAACAAGGTGACTATTTTGAGAAGCCGCATGCTTTTTGAGGAAAAGAAGGATTAAAGAACGACGGATGATGCATTTGGGGATCATTCACAGATCTCCTCTTCTGCGAGTGTGAGTGCGAGTGCGAGTGACACGCTGCATGCAAGAGAGCTGAATCTCGGGGGTGGTCAGGAGGTTCGAGCTCCGTACAACGGAGTGCGTCCATATTCAATCGCTTTTCTGTTGTATCAAAACTCTACAAAAATTCATCAATACAAAGATCTCTTTCTCTATCTTTTGTTGTCGATCTCTATTATTCCGTTCCTGTGACAATCTGATACCAGTTGTCACAGGAACAGAATAATAGAGATAGACAGCAAAAACAGAGGAAGAAATCTTTGCATTGATAGTGTTTGATACAACAGAGGAGCAAAATATATGGGTGCACTCCGTTGTACGGAGCTCGAACCTCCCGACCATCCCCGAGCTTTAATTCGCTTGCATGCAGTGTCTCACTCGCACTCGCACTCGCAGAAGAGAGATCGGTGAATGATCCCCAAAATGCACCACCCGTCCTTCTATTCTGATTTTTCCTCCAAAAGCATGCGACCTCTCAAAATAGACGCTTTTCTATTTTTGGCGTTCGATCGACTCGACTTGCGCGCCAAGTATACTTGCGAGAACAAAGTAAAATCGGGTTAGATTTTTTTGAAACTTTTTTTTCAGCTGTCTTCAACAGAACATAACTCCCAAACGAAGTCAAAACAGCCCAAGTCCGTCTCACACAATCTTGTTGCCCTCGCTGCGCTCTTCGACGGCTATGTGATGGAAAATTTCCATAGCCTGCTCTGATTTGCTGAAAATCAACCTGCAAAACAGCATTTTCTACAAAAACGATGCAAAAACAGCAAATCCCACTTTTTTCTTAATCTTTGGCCCTCAAGGAGCATCAAAACATCAAAATCTCTAAAGACTAAAAGAACCAAGGTTGTTCCTTATAACGCAGGCTTCAATCGTTTCATACATCACTTTTTCAAAATCCCACATTAACACCTTCAAAAATGCCCTAGAAATTGCTTTCCGGATCAAAAAAATTTATTGGACGAAAACAATCCACACATCCTTCTACACAATGGACTAACTTTAAAACGACCAAAACTTCCTAGAAAACAAAATTTATTACTAAAACACCTCAAAATCAAGTCCTGTTACAACATCCCCTTTTCAAAATTAACTCTGTCCTCAGAGTTGGAAGGAGGGAAATTCGCTTTGCAAAACACTAAGATCAACCCATGATGCATCCTCTACTGGATAGTTCTGCCACTTAACCAAAACATCCACAATGTCTCTATTTCTCAAATGATTGACACATGCACCTATCTAGCACTAAGTCTGGTTCTACTGTCAGTGATCCGTCATCTTTCAACTTAGAGTTGTCCTATAAAACATGATGCACGTTAGGAACATACTTTTTCAATAAACTCACATGAAATACAGGATGCACTTTGACATGAGAAGGCAATTCCAATTGGTAAGCTAATGAACCAATGTGCTTCAAAATTTTAAATGGCCCAGTAAATCCTGGAGACAATCGCTTATCCTTTCCAAGAATCAAATGAAACTTCTCGGGAATAACCTTTAAGAAAACCATATCCCCAGTTTCATACTCCACAACCCGATGTTTCTTGTCATAATACAATTTATGTCTCTTTTCGGCTTCTCTAATATTCCCCCTAATTTTGGCCAACTCGTTATCCATTTTCTCAAGCATCCATGTGACAGTTCTACCTTATTCCTCGAGCTAAGAAAATTTATAGCTGTGGGACAGATATAGCCATACATTGCCTCAAACGGAGTCATCCTAATAGATGAATGATATGAAGTGTTGTATGCAAATTCAACCAAAGGCAAATATTCATTCCAATTACATTGGTTTTCATTGACGTACATTCGCAATTTTGTCCGCGTTACCTTGTAGACCAGACCTATTCCCTTCGTTTTGAGTACCTGGATTGCTCTGTTCTGAGTTCGTTTGTAAACGTTATGATGAAAACAAACAGCAGGCACCAGCAGTGTAGTATACACAGGGACAGACAGACATACAACAACATACAACTCTCCCTGCTATCAACCAAGAAGTGGATTTGTTTCTTCATGGTAGTCTATTGCAATTGAGATTATGAAGAAATCAATGTGTGAAACAGGATCTGTGAAAAGTGTTATGATAGAAATCTAACCTTTACGGATCGCTTAGCGATCACGTTCTTATATTATTCTCGCAAGTATACTTGGTGCGAAAATCATGCACGCTTTTCGAGAAAAAGAAGGATAAAAGCACGACAGGTGGTGCGTTTGGGGATCATTCACCGATCTCTTCTTCTGCGAGACGAGTGCGAGTGCGAGTGAGACGCTGCATGCAAGCGGACTGAAGCTCAGGGGTGGTTAGGAGGTTCGAGCTCCGTACAACAGAGTGCGCCCATATGTTTTATTGCTCCTCTGTTGTATCAAAACTCTACAAAAATCCATCAATACAAAGATCTCTTTCTCTATCTTTTGCTGCCTATCTCTATTATTCCGTTCCCGTGACAATTGGTATTCCTATTCATTTTCTTCACTCGAGGAATAAGGTAGAACTGTAACGTGAGATGCTTGAGAAAATGGATAACGAGTTGGCCAAAATCAGGGTGAATATTAGAGAAGCTCAAAAGAGACATAAATTATATTATGACAAGAGACATCGGGTTGTGGAGTATGAAACTAGTGATATGGTTTTCTTAAAGGTTATTCCCGAGAAGTCTCATTTGATTCTTGGAAAGGATAAGAGATTGTCTCCACGATTTGCTGGGCCATTTAAAATTTTGAAGCGCGTTGGTTCATTAGCTTACAAATTGGAATTGCCTTCTCATGTCAAAGTGCATCCTGTATTTCATGTGAGTTTATTGAAAAAGTATATTCGTAATGTGCATCATGTTTTATAGGACAACTCTAAGTTGAAAGATGACGGAACATTGACTGTAGAACTAGACTTAGTGATAGATAGATGTGTTAAACATCTGAGAAATACAGACATTGTGGATGTTTTGGTTAAGTAGCATAACTATCCAGTAGAGGATGCTTCATGGGTTGATCTTAGTGTTTTGCAAAGAGAATTTTCCTCTCTTTCCAACTCTGAGGACAGAGTTAATTTTGATAAGGGGAGAATGTAACAGAACTAATCTTTGAAGTTCTTAAAGTCGAAAAGAATGTAGTAGGACATATCTTTCGTTTAGCACGATTTGAAAGATTGTTGAATAGTCTATTAAATAGAGCTTATATGAATGAGTTTGAGATATTAAGAGAGAACATATATTCTCTTTTTTAAATAATACACTAAAGACGTTTTGATGAAGATTAATGAATAACACATAGTCTGTCTATGAGCAGTAAACTTGAGATTCTTATTAATATCAATATTTTATATTTATGTGTTTTAGCTTAAAATGCATGGATAGACTTAAAATAAGTTGAAAAAGTAGTGGAGACCCAAAAATAGATGTTTTATGAGTCGCGACCTAAGAAATTCATTTTCAGTCAAAGAAAGACGTTTTTCGCAATTTTGTCCACGCTACCTTGTAGACCATATCTATTCCTGTCGTTTTGAGTACCTGGATTGCACTGTTCATAGTTTGTTTGTAGAAGTTATGATGAAAACAAACAGAAGGCAGCAGCAGTGTAGTATACAAAGGGATAAAAGTCTAACCTTTACGGATCGCTTAGCGATCACGTTCTTATCTTATTCTCGCAGGTATACTTGGTGCGAAAATCGAGTTGATTGGGTGCCTAAAAAAGCGACTATTTTGAGAAGCCGCATGCTTTTTGAGGAAAAGAAGGATTAAAGAACGACGGATGGTGCGTTTGGGGATCATTCACAGATCTCCTCTTCTGCGAGTGCGAGTGCGAGTGCGAGTGAGACGCTGCATGCAAGCGAACTGAAGCTCGGGGGTGGTCGGGAGGTTCGAGCTCCGTACAACGGAGTGTACCCATATTCAATCGCTCCTCTGTTGTATCAAAACTCTACAAAAATTCATCAATACAAAGATCTTTTTCTCTATCTTTTGCTGTCGATCTCTATTATTCCGTTCCTGTGACAAACCTAAAGACCAATAAAAGTTTCTAAATTTGCTAACTCGTGAGTGTGGGTGGCGTTTTGTGGTTTTAATGCGTTTCAATGCAGGACGTGTCTTTTCGAACCTATTTTTGGGCCGCTTTGCTAAAGACTGGAAGAAGGTCGAAAATAGCCACTTTTCTGGCATGAAGAAGACAGAACGTATAGAGAAGGAGGCTATTCTACTATTATGGTGCCTTGTGATTGAGATTGACAGTGAGAGTGAGAGTGCGATTGAGAACTTTGCACAGATTGAGAGTGAGATTGAGAAATAGATCGTTGGGGGGTGGCTGGGAGGTTGATATGAGCTATCCTCTTCTTGTACCCGGGAATTGATATGAATATACATCACTAATTTCCTGGGTCTACTCTATGTACTTGCAATTTTTTGTTATTCAGTTGTTGTATTCCCATGTCTCGTCACATATTTAGAGACGCATATAGCGACGCCTATAGCGACCTTCCCATAGCGACACTCTTAGGGACGCTTTTAGCGGCCTCAGGGAGTAAAAGAAACCAGTGTATTTCCATCGCTAAAAGCATCACAAGTGCACATAACCTCTTGTAGTGAGACAGACATTGCCTTGATCACAATAATCAAAAGGAGAATCGAGGTGGATGTGCAAGCAGCAATGAAGTGTGCCTATGGTTCCCACAAAGACAATTTTATGTCTCTTCATGTATTTGTGTTTATATTTCAACTTCAGAGTGTTCACAGGACACCAAAAATGTGGATTTGAAACAGATTACTTGCAGCTGGATGGGAAACTAAGGTACTCAATCACCTTTGTGAGTATCTTAATCTCAAATATACCTTGCCCAAGCAATATCTCTTTGTAATCAATGAAAAGGTTGTTCGCTCCAGAAAAGAGAAGATCTTTTTGTGTGAGAATGTTCCGTTTTCACGATGTATTTTTGTAAAATCTTGTAACTGACATGGATTTTGCTCCAATTAATACATATGGTGTTTTAAATCTCTTTTCTCTACATACTGGTTTATTCTCAACTTGTTCAAGTTTATGATTGAAATGTGCAATTTCAATGATGTGGAGCCCAAATGTTTTGTCTTTCAATGATTTGTCATGTGATTTTATTTAAAATTATATTTTTAAGTTATTTTGACGTTAACTTTAAGTGCTTTTCAAAAAGTGACTTTGGGTATATTAGTGACTTTATAAGTTTTAAGCTTCATTTCTCACATTGACAAACTTCTTGCTTTAAGCTCTCTTCACATATTCTTTGCGAATGAATCCATGGAAATATCTATTGATACACTTCTCACTTGAACTTGTTGATCGACCACATGAACTACTCAGTGTGTTCGAGGGGACAATTGACATGCAAGCCACTACCAACCTTCATGTAGAGGCATTCAAAATCTTTCTTGCCTTCATGGTGCAGCACATGGAAGAATATGGCATAATCTTTGTGGGATCCGACATGAGGTGGTTGCGAGTGGATTTCCTAAAGCTTCTCTGTGCGATTGACAATAACTTTTCGTTTCTCTTATTGAGGTTTATTAAAGGCCTCACGAAACGGGACTACAAATAGAGGATGGTGCTCTCATAGATTTGTGCATGGGATGTATATGTACCCAAGTCATTTCGTGGGACATGGTTCTAGTCTTAGTTGTGCTTGAGGGCATGGATAAGGAAAAATCAAAGGAAAAGGTCAACCAAAGACCACCTGTGACCATTGTGGAGGAATCAAATGAAGTTATCGAATATATTGATGAGCATACTGAAGCATCTATGGAACTCATCCTCTTGCAAGATCCCAGCTCCATTGAGGAGGTAGATCAGATGATAGAGGGAGATGAGGTGTTGGAGGAGGTCCCAAACCTCCCAATTCTCACTTAGCATACAGTGGTGGTGGATGATTGTCACTTTCTGTTCCTTGACGACATTGCCAAAACATTAAAACACTACAAGAGGTTATGTGCACTTGTGACGCTTTTAGCGACGCATATAGCGACGGTTGAAGTCCTTCTATAGAGATGCTTAAAGAGACATTGCATAACCTTATATAGAGATGCTTATAGCGATGACCAAGAGTAAACATTTTTGGGTAGCAGGGAACTCCCATCAATGATATTGAATGTTTCCAAAATAGAGTACACCTAAATAAGTCCAAAATAAGGCTAGATTCACCTTTGAAAGAAAATGCAAGGTATAGACCCAAAGTAGTCACACACAATACAATATAAACATTAACTCCATCATGCATAGTATTGTTTGCAGAATAAAGATACAAAATTTACAAAAGTAAATAAGGAAAGTAAACCAATGACAATTATACACATCATATGCAAAATCACTTGATTGTTAAGCTTTTTAAATGTAATAGTTACAACACCATTGTCATTATTGAGAAAATACATGGTTTTACAATAGTTACAAAAAGACATATACACATGATCTTATTATACATGCTATGACAAAAGAAAACTAATGTTATCTAAGTACAACGTGTCATCGCGTCCAAGTGATGTATCTGTCGGATTCTGTGGAAAATAACAATAAGACTTTCTATAAGTATAATTACAAAACAATCTATTTTCTTAGCTTATCATTAAAAAACAACAAATGTAAAAGAGTAAAGTGAATTGCTAACCATGCCGCCGCGAGAACGCAGAATGTCCATCAGGGCGTTTAAACCCTTTGTCCCTGCGTACTTGTGCTCATACGGTGTGGGGTCACGTCCTCTAATCGACCATTGTTCGAAACATACAAAGAATCCATTATGTTAGAATTTAAAAGAACAAATAGACATAACTACTAAACCTAAAGAGCAATAAAAGTTTCTAAACTTGCTAACTCGCGAGTTTGGGTTACTTTTTGTGGTTTTTATGCGTCTCTTTTGAACCTATTTTTGGACCGCTTTGCTAAAGACTAGAAGAAGGTCAAAAATAGCAACTTTTCTGGCGTATGGAGAAGGAAGCTATTCTACTGTGATGGCACCTTGTGATTGAGATTGAGAGTGAGTGAGAGTGCGATTGAGAACTGTGCATAGATTGAGAGTGAGAGGTTGATACGAGCTATGCTCTTCTTGCCCGGGAATTGATATCAATATACATCTCTGATTTCCTATGTCTACTCTGTGTACTTCCAAATTTCTGTTATTCAATTGTTGTATTCCCGTGTCTCATCACATATATAGCGACGCATATAGCGACATTCCCGTAGTGACGCTTTTAGCGACGTCGGGGAGTTAAAAAACCCAGTGTATTTCCATCGCTAAAAGCATCACAACTGCGCATAACCTCTTGTAGTGAGCCAAATAGTGACTTGATCACAACAACCAAAAGGAGAATCGAGGTGGATGTGCAAGCAGCAATTAAGTGTACCTATGGTTCCACAAATCCATGTTTATGTCTCTTCATGTGGTTGTGTTTATATTTCAACTTCAGAGTGTTCACAGGACACCAACAATATGGACATGAAACCTTGTAGTTGGATGGGAAACTAAGGTGGTCAACGTAACCACTTGGGAGATAGAATCATGTGCTCTGTAGTTGCTGACAATGTGGTATACAGATACCATATTTTAAGGCAAAGCTTGTCGATGGTCTTTCCCTATAGAAGATGGAAGCTGACGGTGGGAGAATGGAAGGCACTTGAATCAAAGGTTGTTACTAGAGAATTAGTTGACCTGCAAATACGCCTCAACGATGATGCAATGCACTACATTTCAAAATTTTAAGTGCTTTTCAGAAAGTGACTTTGGGTATATAAGTGACTTTCTAAGTTTTAAACTCCACTCTCACATTCACAAAACTCTAGCTTTAAGCTCTCTTCACATCTTCTTCACGAATGAACCCATGGCAACATCTATTGATACACTTCTCACTCAATTAGTAAAGGTAGAACTTGCTGATCAAGCACATGAAATACTCAATGTGTTCAAGGGGACAATTAACATGCAAGCCACTACCAACCTTCATATAGAGGCCTTCAAAAGCTTTCTTGCCTTCATGGTGCAGCACATGGAAGAATATGGCATAATCCTTGTGGGATCCGACATGATGTGGTTGATAGTGGATTTCTTGAAGCTTCTCTATGCGACCGACAAAAACTTTTGGTTTCGCTTATCGAGGTTTATTAAAGGCCTCACAGAAGGGGACTACAGGATAGGGGATGAAGATGATCTCATAGATTTGTGCATGGGATGCATAGGTACCCAATTCATTTCTTGGGACATGGTTCTACTCCTACTTGTGCTTGAGGGCATGGATAATGGAAATCAAAGGAAAAGATCAACCAAAGACCACCTGTGACCATTGTGGAGGAATCAAATGAAGTTATCGAAGAGATCGATCAGCAAACTAAAGCATCTATGGCACTCATCCTCTTACAAGATTCCAACTCCATTAAGGAGGAAGATCGGATGATAGAGGGAGATGAGGTTGTGAAGGAGGTCCCAAATCTCCAAATTCTTACTTAGCATGCAGTGGTGGTGGATGATTGTCACTTTCTGTTCCTCGACAACATTGCCAAAACCTTAAGATCCACTACAAGAGGTTATGTGCACTTGTGACGCTTTTAGCGTTGGTTGTAGTCCTTCTCTAGCGATGCTTATAGCGACGTTGCAGAACCTTATATAGATATTCTTATAGCAACACCCGAGAGTAAATTTTTTTGGGTAGCAAGGCACTCCCATCAACCATATTGAACGTTTGCAAAATAGAGTAAACCTAAATAAATCCAAGATAAGCCTAGATTCTCCTTTGAATGAAAATGCAAGGTATAGACCCAAAGTAGTCACCCACAATACAATATAGCCATTTACTCCATCATGCATAGTATTTTTTGTAGAACAAAGATACAAAACTGACAAAAGTAATTGGAAAAAAGTAAATTGAAGAAAGGAAATTAGTGACAATTATACACATCATAGGAAAAATCACTTGATTGTTAAGCTTTGTAAATGTGATAGTTACAACACAATTACATGGTTTTCCAATAGTTATACATGCTATAACAAACGAAAACTAATGCTATCTGGCTACAGCTAGACTGACGTCGTCTAATTAGACGTCTCATCGCGTCCAAGCGGCATATCTGTCGAATTGATCTCTTGAAAATAACAATAAGACTTTTTGTAAGTATAAACATTTAATTACAAAACAATCTATTTTCTTAGCTTATCATTAAAAAACAACAAATGTAAAAGAGTAAAGTAAAATACTAACCATGCCACCGCGAGAACACAAAATGTCAATCAGGGCGTTTAAGCCCTTTCTCCTTGCGAACTCGCGCTCGTATGGTGTGGGGTAACTTCCTGTCATCGATCACTGTTTAAAACATACAAAGAATCCATTATTTTAGAATTTAAAAATACAAATAGACGTAACTACCAAACCTAAAGAGAAATAAAAGTTTCTAAATTAGCTAACTCGTGAGTGTGGGTTGCGTTTTTGTGGTTTTTATGGGTTTGAATGTAGGATGTCTCTTTTGGAACCTATTTTTGGGCCGCTTTGCTAAAGACTGGAAGAAGGTCGAAAATAGCCAGATTTCTGGCATGAAGAAAACTGCCCGTATGGAGAAGGAGGCTATTCTACTATGATGGTGCCTTGTGATTGAGATTGAGAGTGAGAATGAGATTGAGAGTGAGAGTGAGAGTGCGATTGAGAATTGTGCACAAATTGAGAGTGAGATTGAGAATGACAGTGAGAGTGCGATTAAGAATTCTTCACAGATTAATGGTGAGATTGAGAGTGAGATAGCTCGCGGATGGTCGGGAGGTTGATACGAGCTACATTCTTCTTGTATCCGGGAATTGATATCAATATACATCTCTGATTTCCTACATCTACTCTGTGTACTTGCAAATTTCTGTTAATCAATTTATGTATTCTCGTGTCTCGTCACATATATAGAGACACCTATAGCGAAGTTCCTGTAGCAACGCTCTTAGCGACGTCAGGGAGTCAAAAAACCTAGTGTATTTCCATCGCTAAAAGCATCACAAGTGCACATAACCTCTTGTACTGAGCCAAACAGTACCTTGATCACATCAACCAAAAGGAGAATTGAGGTGGATGTGCAAATCTCAAATATACCTTGCCCAAGCAATATCTCTTTGTAATCAATGAAAAGGTTGTTGACTCCAGAAAATAGAAGATCTTTTTGTGTGAGAAAGTTCCATTTTCATGATGTATTTTTACAAAATCCTTTAACTGCCAAGAATTTTGCTCCAATTAATACATATGGTGTTTTAAATCTCGTTTCGCCTCATACTTGTTTATTCTTAACTTGTTTAAGTTTATGATTGAAACATGCGATTTCAATGATGTGTAGCCCAAATATTTTCAATGTTAATGTCTTTCAATGCTTTGTCGTGTGATTTTAATTAAAATTATAGTTTTATGTTATTTTCACGTTAATTTTAAGTGCTTCTCAAAAAGTGACTTTGGATATATAAGTGAATTTCTAAGTTTTAAACTTCATTATCTACATTCACAAAACTCTAGCTTTAAGCTCTGTTCACATCTTATTCGCGAATGAACCCATGGAAACATCTATTGATGCACTTCTCACTCAATTAGAAAAGGTAGAACATGCAGATCGAGCACATGAACTACTCAGTGTCTTCGAGGTCACAATTGACATGCAAGGCACTGTCAACCTTCATGTAGAGGCATTCAAAAACTTTCTTGCCTTCATGTTGAGCACATGGAAGAATATATAATCTGTGTGGGAACCGACACGACGTGGTTGCCAGTGGATTTCTTGAATAGTCTCTATGCGACCGACAAAAACTTTTGGATTCGCTTGCTGAGGTTTATTAAAGGCCTCAACGAACGGGACTACAAGATAGAGGATGAAGATGATCTCATAGATTTTTGCATTGGATGCATAGGTAGCAATTCATTTCGTGGGACATGGTTCTAGTCTTAGTTGTGCTTGAGGACATGGATAAAGAAAAATCAAAGGAAAAGATCAACCAAAGACCAGCATACTGAAGCATCTATGGCACTTCTCCTCTTGCAAGATGCCAGCTCCATTGAGGAGGACGATTAGATGATAGAGAGAGATGAGGTGCTGAAGGAGGTCCCAAACCTCGCAATTATGACTTAGCATGCAGTGGTGGTGGATGATTGTCACTTTTTGTTCCTTTACGACATTGCCAAAACATTAAGACACTACAAGAGGTTATGTGAACTTGTGACGCACATAGCGATGGTTACAGTGACGGTTGCAGTCCTTCTGTAGCGATGCTTATAGAGATATTGGAGAACCTTATATAGAGATGCTTATAGCGACGCCCGAGAGTAAACATTTTTGGGTAGCAGGGCACTCCCATCAACCATATTGAATGTTTTCAAAATAGAGTACACCTAAATGAATCCAAGATAAGGCTAGATTCATCTTTGAAAGAAAATGCAAGGTATAGACCCAAAGTAGTCACCCACAATACAATATAAACATTAACTCGATCATGCATAGTATTTTTTGCAGAATAAAGATACAACACAAACAAAACTAAATGAAGGAAAGTAAACCAATGACAATTATACACATCATATGCAAAATCACTTGATTGTTAAGCTTTGTAAATGTAATAGTTACAACACCATTGTCTTTATTGAGAAAATACATGGTTTTCCAATAGTTACAAAAAGACATATACACATGATCTTATTATACATGCTACGACAAAAGAAAACTAATGCTATCTAAGTACATCTGGACCCATGTCGTCTAATGAGACATCTCATCGCGTCCAAGTGGTGTATCTATCGGATTCTTTGGAAAATAACAATAAGACTTTCTGTAAGTATAAACATGTAATTACAAAACAATCTATTTTCTTAGCTTATCATTAAACAAAAAAAAATGTAAAAGAGTTAAGTGAAATGCTAACCATGCCGCCGCTGTCATGCTGTGACACGTACATAGTGGGAGCGCATGCTACAAGAGTTATCTTGTAACTTTTTAGATACATATTTCTGTTTTCTATAATGTAGATATGCATATTTAAGTATAATAATATGCTTTCTACCTCATCCTATTATTTATATCAAGGGTAACCTATTCTTACTTTACCATCATAAAATACTATGGGAAGAGCGTCAATAGCTCCGCCTCTTTAACTTGGGGCAAAAAGCATTGATTCTTTATTTCTACTATCTCATTACCATCTCACACCCTAGTTAGATCCTATATCTAGGGTAAACTCCAATATATATATATATTCTATGTATTTTTCATATTTTTCTTATATTTCTTTTTAAATAGCTACTAGGAGGGAATCAAATCCTAGTGGGACACTAGGTGGCATGCTTTCAAAGTTACACTTATTTTAATGCATTATTGCAAGCATGATTACAAAACTTTGTCAAGGAGGAATTTCATGCTTTCATATGGCATGAGGTGTCCTTTAGAATCAAATTAAAGTCTAAGCTAAGGGGACCACAGGAAGAGTTTTGCTGCCAGAAATGGATCCTATTTTGATGATTTTTTAACACAAGGTTCAATTCCGAATTGAAAAATGATTTTAAAACGACAATCGTATCAAATGAGCTGAATTTTCTGCCCATATTTTTACTTTTTTATTTGGAGCAACCGTTGAGGAGATATGATCAAAATACTGGACCCCAATCTGTAGGGACAGCTCATTTCCAACTTTTCTAGTTTTTGTTCACACTGGCTCTTCTCTTCTTACGTAAACCATTGGGGGTTCCCTTCACCTATAAAAGGGGACCTCTTATTCCTTGAAAACATCTCAAGCATTCAAGCCATTGATGAGAGGAATTCATGAGGGAGGGAGTAGTAATGCCAAATTGTACTTAGTCATTAACATAAGCCTAAGCCTACACTTTCTCCTAGAAGAAGACTAGCCATTCTTGCAACAAGCTAACCTTGGAAGATCAACTCTAATCAAAGAAGGTCTTGCCCTTGGTGTATCAATTAAAGTGGAATTATCCACTCTTCTTGTCTCTCCATCAATAATGGTGCCGAAGGGTTTGTCAAGTAAGATGTGTTCTACATTGATGTTTTATTGATTTCTTGTTGTTTTCTTTTTCATCTCTAATCCTACATATATATATATATATATATCTAATCTCATCTCCTTAACCAAACCTATCTCTTACTCTTAGTAATTCATCCTCTCTACAAATTTTAGGTTCTCTTTGCTACAGGTACATCTCTCCCCGCAGTATCCTTATTGCCTACGGGCAAGAATAGGGCTTGGGAGGGAAACTTCTCATCTCTTCACTTCTCTCATACCTACATTCCTCACATACTATCTTAGATGAATAACCCACATGATGATAATTTCTATCGCTTTCACTTTTTACGATCTATTAGAATTAACGTATGGATTAGCCATAAAATACACTTTCAACAACGTATAGTGTTTCTCTTTGGCCCAGAAAGGATCAATGAAATACGTCTTTCACCGGATCCCATCATACTACCTCTTATAGACTATAAATTTTCTTTTGATGTAAGCATAGTTATCTTTCTATGAACCAAGAGGATTTGTATACACAATTAATCCCCATCACTAGACAAAACATATATATTTGGTCAGCAAGGATTGAATGCCATTAACTCATCTATTAACCCTTTCATACTACCCATGATACGATATGACCATAGCCTTGATGTTTTCATCTTTGTTTTGTTTTGACATTCTCTTTTGTGTTCTTTGTTTGTGTGTGTGAGTGCAAGAGATAAAGAGTGGGTCTTCTTTGATTGTACTTCTTTCCAAACCCTAGTCTTCATGGCATCTATGGTTTAACTCCTTCATATATTTTTTGTTGAGTTCTCTCACAAACTCTCACAGCCATAAGCCTGGTGCTTTCCTGGCAAGACCGCAAATTCCTCGACATATTTTTGGTGAACACGACGCGAACAAGCCAGGGTGAGAGTACATAAAGATGGCTAGCAAAGTGGAGCAGCTATATGCTGAAATGAAAGAGCTTGCAGACAGATGCAAATGGCTTGAAGAAGAAGACCGGATTCAAAAAGTGATTGAAAGTGCTAGGCAATCCGTGTATATTGAGCTTAATATATTCGAAGGCTATGATCCAAAAGGATATCTTGAGTGCAATGTGACAGAGATGAGGCTTCAAGCAATTCCAGAAGCTCGGATGATTGCAACATTTGTTGAACTTGTGAGTGATGATTTCAAGCACCAAGTTCAAGACTATGCAAGTGTATATAATGAGCTTAATATATTCGAAGGCTATGATCCATAAGGATATCTTGAGTGCTATGTGACAGAGATGAGGCTTCAAGCAATTCCAGAAGCTCGGATGATTGCAACATTTCTTGAACTTGTGAGTGATGATTTCAAGCACCAAGTTCAAGACTATGCAAGTGTATATGCAAGCAACTGGGGTGAGTTTTTTATAGCTATAACACAGGTATGCTTGGAATATCAAGACCAAGAGATGGAGCAGAGTGGAAGTGGATGTGACCAGCTAGAGTTGGTGTCTCCTGTAAGCCATTCAAATGTCAACACATCCATACAGGCTAATTTAGAAGCAGTAATAGATGCATATATTTTGCAAGATGCAAATTTATTATATGCAGATGAAGCAGACATAGTGGAAGCTATTTATGCACGTTTGGGTCTTGTAACCTTCATATCTCATGATAATGACTCTCATGATGCTATCCAAGCGCCTGAAATGGCTCAAAGCGACTTAGAGGATGATGCAAACTCGTTGGCTATGATAGATGATTTGGACGCTCCTTTTGATTCGTTTGAAGATGCACATGAGTGTATATACAAGGATGAGGATGCTATGGTTTTGACAGAGGATGTGAAGGGAAAACAGGTGGAAGACGGCTATATTAGTGATGTGCTACAATCTACTTTTGAGCAGATCCAAGAACTTTTACCAAGTTTAGAAGAGCCGGATGCCTATGCTGAAGACATATATCAGGATGAAGAAGTCATTATCAATGATTTCCTATGCGAGTTTTATGCATGTGGTACTACCCAAATGGATATGACTAGCTGCGAAAGTGCTAATTTAGAGGGGGTGACTGAAAATATCTTCCTTTGTGAGTATCGCTCTGCTAGTAGCATTGCGGATTGTGAAGTACCTCAGCTAGACAAGGTGGAAGAAGAGGAGTACATTGATAGAGTAATATGTATGTCTTGTATATATGGGGTAGCAGATGTGATGTAGATGACTCATGAAATTGTGCCTTATTTAGAGCTAGATGCAACAAGCTTTTACAATTCCATGGTAGAGGAAGGAATGACAGATGCAGATTCTCTGCATGAGGATTGGGGTTCTGCGGATGAAGCTATGAATCTTCAAGATTCACAAATCAAAGATAGAGAAGTGTTTGGGAATGCTATACAGGTTGAAGTGACTTCAGAGGATAGAGTAGAAGAGCAAGAAACCTCTTCGGATATGGTCTGTGATTGGGGTGATATTTTTGATTTGTGTGAAGATGCAAATAAAGATGCTTGCCATAAAGTGCCTACTATACAGGGTTCTAAGAATTTCAGTTGCCTGCAAGTATGCAAACAATATCTGAGGCATAAAAGGGATTTAGGTCTTGTGTCACATGGTATAAATTGCAAGCAAGTTTATGAGCATCTATCTGCTATGGATAGGAAGGGTATACATGGTGATTCCTTGAAGCAAGAAGAGGATGCTAGCTCTATGTTGACACCAGAGTCATGTAATGAAGAAGGGTTTTCCCTAGATGAGTAGAGACATGATTCAGTTGAAGATAATTTAGGGATGGGTCAAAAAGGAAGAAGGGGTGAAGATATTGTGTCAGAGACTAATTCCAAGGAGGTTTTTGAGTAGTCGGTTACAAGTGACCGGGAGCATACCTACCAGGATGATTTGGAAAGGGAATTAGACACCATATTTGCGAGATATGCAAAGTTTTATGATGTAAAGCTGGAGAGATATTTGGTAAAAGGTGAGAGAATTGATGAGAGGTTTATCATGCATATTTCTAAGGTTTCTCTCGATGTTGAGAAAGGCTATCTAGAGGGTTCTTTTGAGAATGAAGCTGCAGATTCAGACTTCTATGCGAAAGAGGTACATATGGATTTAGAGGTTGGTGAGAAGGTTAAAGTGTAGTTTCAAAAATCTTTCGAGTATATTATAGGAAGCCTGGCAGTGTTTTTTGAAGAGGAGGATGAGGAACTTATGTCTCTTCATCATGAAGATTTTGCGCATAATGGAGATTTGTTACATATGTTTTAGAGACAGATGTATATAACAATTCCTTCTGGTCCGCGAGGAATTAAAAGATGCGGAGAAACTCAATGCTTAGTACAATACAAGTTTTTGAGTTACCCATATGATCCTGGAGGAGGTCATGGGATGACAGGGGATACAATTGCTTTCACAAGTTACCATGAGACTGGCACATGCCGGAGGATGTGCAGGTTTAGAGGGGGTGGATGTCGTGTTGTGACACGTACATAGTGGGAACGCATGCTACAAGAGTTATCTTGTAACTTTTTAGATACATAGTTATGTTTTCTATAATGTAGATATGCATATTTAAGTATAATAATATGCTTTCTATCTCATCCTATTATTTATATCAAGGGTAACCTATTCTTACTTTACCATTATAAAATACTATGGGAAAAGCGTCAATAGCTCCACCTCTTTAACTTGGGGCAAAAAGCATTGATTCTTTATTTTTACTATCTCATTATCATCTCACACCCTAGCTAGATCCTATATCTACGGTAAACTCCAATATATATATATTCTATGTATTTTTCATATTTTTCTTATATTTCTTTTTAAATAGCTACTAGGAGGGAATCAAATCCTAGTGGGACACTAGGTGGCATCATTTCAAAGATACACTTATTTTAATGCATTATTGTAAGCATGATTACAAAACTTTGTCAAGGAGAATTGTCATGCTTTCATATGGCATGAGGTGTCCTTTGGAATCAAATGAAAGTCTAAGCTAAGGGGACCACAGGAAGACTTTTGCTGCTGCTAGAAATGGACCCTATTTTGATGATTTTTTAACACAAGGTTCCAATCCGAATTGGAAAATGATTTTAAAATGACAATCGTAGCTAATGAGCTGAATATTCTGCCCATATTTTTACTTTTTTATTTGGAGCCACGCTTCAGGAGATATGATCAAAATACTGGATCCTAGTCTGCCCACATCATGCAGGGACAGCTCATTTCCAACTTTTCCAGTTTCTGTTCACACTGGCTCTTCTTTTCTTGTGTAAACCCTTGGGGGTTCCCTTCACCTATAAAAGGGGACCCCTTATTCCTTGAAAACATCTCAAGAATTCAAGCCATTGATGAGAGGAATTCATGAGGGAGGAAGTAGGAATGCCAAATTGTACTTAGTCATCAACATAAGCCTAAGCCTACACTTTCTCCTAGAAGAAGACTAGCCATTCTTCCAACAAGCTAACCTTGGAAGATCAACTCTAATCAAAGAAGGTCTTGCGCTTGGTGTATCAATCAAAGTGGAATTATCCACTCTTCTTGTCTCTCCATCAATAATGGTGCCGAAGGGTTTCTCAAGTAAGATGTGTTCTACATTAATGTTTTCTTGATTTCTTGTTGTTTTCTTTTTCATCTCTAATCCTACATATATATATATATATATATATATATATATATATATATATATATATATATATATATATATATATATATATATATATATATATATAATCTCATCTCCTGAACCAAACCTATCTCTCTTACTCTTAGTAATTCATCCTCTCTACAAATTTTAGGTTCTCTTTGCTACAGGTACATCTCTCCCCGCAGTATCTTTATTGCCTACGGGGCAAGAATAGGGCTTGGGAGGGAAACTTCTCATCTCTTCACTTCTCTCATACCTACATTTCTCACATACTATCCTAGATGAATAACCCACATGATGATAATTTCTATAGGTTTCACTCTGTACGATCTATTAGAATTAGCGTATGGATTAGCCATAAAATACACTTTCAACAACGTATAGTGTTTCTCTTTGGCCCAGAAAGGCTCAATGAAATACTTCTTTCACCGGATCCCATCATACTACCTCTTATAGACTATAACTTTTCTTTTGATGTAAGCATAGTTATCTTGCTATGAACCAAGAGGATTTGTATACACAATTAATCCCCATCACTAGACAAAATATATATATTTGGTCAGCCAAGATTGAATGCCATTAACTCATCTATTAACTCTTTTATAATACCCATGCTACGATATGACCATAGCCTTGATGTTTTCATCTGTGTTGTTTTGACATTCTCTTTTGTGTTGTGTCTTTGTGTGTGTGAGTGCAAGAGAGAAAGAGTGGGTCTTCTTCGATTGCACTTCTTTCCAAACCCTAGTCTTCATGGCATCTATGGTTTAACTCCTTTATATAGTTTTTGTTGAGTTCTCTCACAAAATCTCATAGCCATAAGCCTGGTTCTTTCCTGGCAAGACCGCAAATTCCTCGACACCGCGAGAACACATAATGTCCATCACGGCGTTTAAGCCCTTTGTCGTGTGTACTCGTGCTCGTACGGTGTGGGGTCACGTCCTCTAATCGACCATTGTTCGAAACATACAAAGAATCCATTATGTTAGAATTTAAAAGAACAAACAGACGTAACTACCAAACCTAAAGAGCAATAAAAGTTTCTAAATTTGCTAACTCGCGAGTGTGCGTTGCGTTTTCTGGTTTTTATGCGTTTGGATGCAGGACGTCTCTTTCGGAACCAATTTTTGCGTTGCTTTGCTAAAGACTGGAAGTAGGTCGAAAATAGCCACTTTTTTGGCGTGAAGAGGAGAGACCCTATGGAGAAGGAGTCTATTCTACTCTGATGGTTCCTTTTGATTGAGATTGAAAATGAGAGGGAGAGTGCGATTGCCATCGCTGAAAGCATCACAAGTGCACATAACCTCTTGTAGTGAGCGAGACAGTGCCTTGATCGCAGCAACAAAAAGGAGAATCGAGGTGAATGTGCAAGCAACAATGAAATGTACCTATGGTTCCCACAAAGCCACATTTATGTATCGTCATGTGTTTGTGTTTATATTTCCACTTCAGAGTGTTCACAAGACACCAAGAATGTGGGCTTGAAATGGATTCCTTGTAGCTAGGTGGGAAATTAAGGTGGTCAACATAACCACTAGGGAGATAGGATCAAGTGCTTTGTAGTTGTTGACAATGTGGTGTTCAGATACCATATTGTGAAGCAAAGCTGGAAGATGGAAGATGGACGATGATGGTGGGAAAATGGAACCCACGTGAATCAAAGGTTGTTGCTAGAGAATTTGCTGATCTGCAAATACACCTGCACAAAGGTGCAATGCACTACATTACAGTGAACAATGACTGGCACCTCAGTCACCTTTGATAGTATCTTAATTTCAAATATACCTTGCCCAAGCAATATATCTTTGTAATCAATGAAAAAGTTGTTCTCTCTAGAAAAAAGAAGATCTTGTTGTGTGAGAAAGTTCCGTTTTCACGATGTATTTTTGTAAAATCCTGTAACTGCCAGGGATTTTGCTCCAATTAATACATATGGTGTTTTAAATCTGATTTCTCCGCATACTTGTTTATTCTCAACTTGTTCAAGTTTACGATTGAAACGTGCAATTTCAATGAAGTGGAGCCCAATGTTATCAATGTTGGTTGCTTTGTCGCGTGGTTTTATTTAAAATTATAGTTTTAAGTTATTTTGACGTTAATTTTAAGTGATTTTCAAAAAGTGACTTTGGGTATATAAGTGACTTTCTAAGTTTTAAACTTCCCTTCTCACATTCACAAAACTCTAGCTTTAAGCTCTCTTCACATCTTCTTCGCGAATGAACCCATGGCAACATCTATTGATACACTTCTCAGTCAATTAGAAAAGGTAGAACTTGCAGATCAAGCACATGAACTACTCAGTCTGTTCGAGGGGACAATTGACATGCAAGCCACTGCCAACCTTCATGTAGAGGCAGCAAAATCTTTCTTGCCTTCATGGTGCACCACATGGAAGAATATGGCATAATCTTTGTGGGATCCGACACAGCATGGTTGCCAATGGATTTCTTGAAGCCTAAATGAATCCAAGATAAGCCTAGATTCACCTTTGAAAGAAAATGCAAGATATAGACCCAAAGTAGTCACCCACAATACAATATAACCATTAACTCTATCATGCATAGTATTGTTTCCAGAATAAACATACGAAACGGACAAAAGTAATTGAAAAAAATTAAATTGAAGAAAGTAAATCAATGACAATTATACACATCATAGGCAAAATCACTTGATTGTAAAGCTTTACAAATGTAATAGTTACAACACAATTGTCATTATCGATAAAATACATGGTTTTTCAATAGTTACAAAAATACATATACACGTCATTTCAATATAAATGCTATGACAAACAAAAACTAAGGTGGTAAACATAACCACTAGGGAGATAGAATTAAGTGCTTTATAGTTGCTAACAATGTGGTGTTCAGATACCATATTGTGAATCAAAGATTGTCGATGGTCTTTCCCTATAGAAGATGGAAGCTAATGGTGGGAGAATGGAAGTCACTTGAATCGAAGGTTGTTGCTAGAGAATTAGTCGACCTGCAAATATGCATCCACGACGATGCAATGCACTACATTACAATGAACAATGACAGGAACCTCAATCACCTTTGTGAGTGTCTTGATCTCAAATATACCTTGCCCAAGAAATATCTCTTTGTAATCAATGAAAAGCTTGTTCTCTCCAGAAAAGAGAAGATCTTTTTCTGTGAGAAAGTTCCATTTTCACGATGTATTTTTGTGAAATCTTGTAACTGACAAGGATTTTGCTTTAATTAATATATATGGTGTTTTAAATCTTGTTTCTCCGCATACTTGTTTATTCTCAACTTGTTCAAGTTTACGATTGAAATGTGCAATTTCAATGATGTGGAGCCGAAATGTTTTCAATGTTGGAGTCTTTCAATGCTTTGTCGCATGATTTTATTTAAAATTATAGTTTTAAGTTATATTGACGTTAATTTAAGTGCTTATCAAAAAGTGACTTTGGATATATAAGTTACTTTCTAAATTTTAAACTTCATTTCTCACATTCACAAAACTCTAGATTTAAGCTCTCTTCACATCTTATTCGCAAATGAACCCATCGCAACATCTATTGATACAGTTTTCACTCAATTAGAAAAGGTAGAACTTGCAGATCCAGCACATGAACTACTCAGTGTGTTCGAGGGGACAATTGACATGCAAGCCACTGACAACCTTCATGTAGAGGCATTCAAAAGCTTTCTTGCCTTCATGGTGCAGTACATTGAAGAATATGGAATAATCTTTGTGGGATCCGACACGATGTGGTTGCAAGTGGATTTCTTGAAGCTTGTCTATGCAATCAATAAAAACTTTTGGTTTCCCTTGTCGAGGTTTATTAAAGGCCTCACAGAACGGGACTACAAGATAGAGGATGAAGATGATCTCATAGATTTGTGCATGGGATGCATAGGTACCCAAATCATCTTTTGGGACATGGTTCTAGTATTACTTGTGCTTGAGGGAATGGATGAGGGAAAATCAAAGGAAAAGATCAACCAAACACCACTTGTGACCATTATGGAAGAATCAAATGAAGTTATTGAAGAGGTTGATGAGCAGACTGGAGCATCTATAGCACTCAACCTCTTGCAAGATACCGTCTCCATTTAGAAGGAAGATTGGATGATAGAGGGAGAAAATGTAAGGTAAATTCACATTTGAAAGAAAATGTAAACTAAAGACCCAAAGTAGTCACCCACAATACAATATAACCATTAACTCCATCATGCATAGTATGACAAAACTGACAAAAATAATTGGAAAAAAGTAAATTGAAGAAAGTAAATCAATGACAATTATACACATCATAGGACAAATCACTTGATTGTTAAGCTTTGCAAATGTAATAGTTACAACACAATTGTCATTATTGATAAAATACATGGTTTTCCAATAGTTACAAAAAGACATATACACGTCATCTCGTTATACATGCTATGACAAACGAAAACTAATGCTATCTGGCTACAGCTAGACTGACATCGTCTAATCAGACGTCTCATCGTGTCCAAGCCGCATATCTGTCGGCTTCTTTAGAAAATAACATTAAGACTTTCTGTAAGTATAAACATATAATTACAAAACAATCTATTTTCTTAGCTTATCAGTGAAATACTAACCATGCCGCCGCGAGAACACAGAATGTCCATCATGAATTTTAAGCCCTTTCTCCGTATGTACTCGCGCTCGTACGGTGTGGGGTAATGTCCTGTCATCGACCACTGTTCAAAACATACAAAGAATCCATTATGTTAGAATTTAAAAGTACAAATAGACGTAACTATTAAACCTAAAGATAGCGTGTATGGAGAAGGAGGCTATTCTATTGGGATGGGGCGTTGTGATTGAGATTGAGAGTGAAATTGAGAGTGCAATTGAGAACTGTTCATAGATTGAGAGTGAGATAGCTCGGGGGTGGTAGAGAGGCTGCTACGAGCTATGCTCTTCTTATACACGGGAATTGATATCAATATACATTTCTAATTTCCTGCGTCTAGTCTGTGTACTTGCAATTTTTTATTATTTCGTTGTTGTATTCGCGTGTCTTGTTACGTATATAGAAACACATAGAGGGACGCCTATAGTGATGTTCCCATAGTGATGCTCTTAGCGACACTTTTAGGGAAGTCAGGGAGTAAAAAAAACCAACGTATTTCCATCCCTAAAAGCATCACAACTGCACATAGCCTCTTGTAGTGAGCCAAACAGTGCCTTAATCGCAGCAACCAAAAGGAGAATGGAGTTGGATGTGCAAGCAGCAATGAAGTGTACCTATGGCTCCCACAAATCCACGTTTATGTTTCTTCATGTGTTTGTGTTTATATTTTGACATCAGAGTGTTCACGGGACACCAACAATGTGGACTTGAAACGAATTCCTTGCAGCAGCTGGATGGGAAACTAAGGTGGTCAACATAACCACTAGGGAGATAGAATCAAGTGCCCTGTAGTTGCTGACAATGTGGTGTTCGAATACCATATTGTGAAGAAAATCTTGGCGATGGTATTTCCCTATAGAAGATGGAAGCTAACGTTGGAAGAATTGAAGGCACTTGAATCAAAGGTTGTTGCTAGAGAATTAGTTGACCTGCAAATACACCTCCACGATGATGCAATGCACTACATTACAGTGAACAATGACTAGTACCTCAATCACCTTTGTGAGTATCTTAATTTCAAATATACCTTGCCCAAGCAATATCTGTTTGTAATCAATGAAAAGGTTGTTCTATCCAAAAAAGAGAAGATCTTTTTGTGTGAGAAGTTTCATTTTCACGATGTAGTACTGTAAAATCCTGTATAACTGACAAGGATTTTGCTCCAATGAATATATATGGTGTTTTAAATATCGTTTCTCGCATACTTGGTTATTCTCAACTTGTTTAAGTTTACGATTGAAACGTGCAATTTCAATGTTGTGGAGCCGAAATGTTTTCAATGTTGGTGTCTTTCAATGCTTTCTCGTGTGATTTTATTTAAAATTATAGTTTTTAATTATATTGACGTTAATTTAAGTTCTTCTCAAAAAGTGATCCCACACGACGGAGTTGCAAGTGGATTTCCTGAAGCTTCTCTATGCGACCGACAAAAACTTTTGGTTTCACTTGTTGAGGTTTATTAAAGGTCCTCACGGAACGGGACTACAAGATAGATGATGAAGAGGATCTCATAGATTTGTGCATGGGATGCATAGGTACCCAATTCATTTCTTGGGACATGGTTCTAGTCTTACTTGTGCTTAAGGGCATGGATAAGGGAAAATCAAAGAAAATGATCAACCAAATACCACCCGTGACCATTGTGGAGGAATCAAATGAAGTTATCGAAGATATTGATGATCAGACTGAAACATTTATGGCACTCGTCCTCTTCCAAGATCCCAGCTCCAATTAGGAGAAAGATTGGATGATAGACGGAGATGAGGTGCTGGAGGAGGTCCCAAACCTCCAAATTCTCACTTAGCATGCAGTGGTTGTGGATAATTGTCACTTTCTGCTCCTTGACGACATTGCCCAAACATAAAGACACTAAAAGAGGTTATGTGCACTTGTGATGCTTTTAGCAACGCATATAGCGATGGTTATAGCGTTGGTTGCAGTCCTTCTGTAGCGATGCTTATAGCGACCTTGGAGAACCTTATATAGAGATGCTTATAGCGACGCCCGAAACTAAAAAATATTGGGTATGAGGGCACTCCCATCAACCATATTGAATGTTTCCAAAATAGAGTACACTTAAATGAATCCAGGATAAGCCTAGATTCACCTTTAAAAGAAAATGCAAGGTATAGACCCAAACCCACAATACAATATAACCATTAACTTCATCATGTATAGTATTTTTTGGAGAATAAAGATACAAAACTGTCAAACGTAATTGGACAAAAGTAAATTGAAGAAAGTAAATCAATGACAATTATACACATCATAGGCAAAATCACATGATTGTTAAGCTTTGCAAATGTAATAGCTACAACACAATTGTCATTATTGAGAAAATACATGGTTTTCCAATAGTTACAAAAAGACATATACACGTTATCTCATTATACATGCTATGACAAAAGGAAACTAATGCTATCTGGCTACAGCTAGACTAACGTCGTCTAATCAGACGTCTCGTTGCGTCCAAGCAGCGTATCTGCCGGATTCTTTAGAAACAGTAAGACTTTCTGTAAGTATGAACATATAATTACAAAACAATCTATTTTCTTACCTTATCATTAAAAAAACAACAAATGTAAAAAAGTAAAGTAAAATACTAACCATGCCGCCGCGAGAATGCAGAATGTCCATCAGGGCGTCTCTTTCCGAACCTGTTTTTAAGCCGCTTTGTTAACACTAGAATGGTAACCTAACAGGACATAAAAGTGTCCTTTCAAGGTTTTGGGAAAAAATTCCAAAACCATAGTAGATCCACTCATTTTGAAAAATCCTTTCATGAGCTTATAATTCAATAACTACTTCATATGGAAAAAATGAGAAACTTGTAGTTTTTCTCATCCCTTGGTCACTACAAGCCTCCAAAGTTGATAGACCAGTGCATTTTGCCCAAAACAACAATTTCTTATGGTTGATTGCATATAAATAAGAGTGGGTATTTTTGTAGGACATGAGATAAAATGACCCGTTAACTTCAATGGGTTGGTGACCAAAACATATGGTTGCTTTTACCTCCCTAATTGTTTTTTGGGAAAAAAAAATAGGTACAAAAAATTTGTATTTTTGCCATTCTGCGGACCTATCATCAAAATTTCTATAGTCACGCTCAATACAGATACTATATACATGTTTTATTAGTTCCCTTTGGGCCTTTGGATTCAAAAGGAGTCATGGAGCATGTCAAAAGGATAATGGATCTCTTACAATTGGAACCTTGGGGGCAATGATAAAGTGCTAAATACAGCAAACATGAAAAAACTGGGTTTAGCATTATGACCTCTAGAAACCCATAGAAACTACTCAATATCTAGCCAAGTTTGTAGTCTATGATTAGATATGGTTACTACCTACAAAATACACACAATTGGCCTAAGAAACTAGCAATATTGAGAAAGTTATACTTGCTACTCTAAAATGTATCGTATTCTTCAGTAATCAAAAAACTCAACCATCATCGTATACTATGCTATATAGCATATTAGGTCCCCCAAAACTCAAGGAAGATTAGCTTTATGTTATACATTACACTTACACAATCAAAATTGAATTTGGATATCAAGAAAGCCACCAAAAAAATCATAAAAGTGCTACTTTTGGCCAAAAAAACAGGATTATGCAATTCTTATAAATTGGTCATAACTTTCAATTTTAACACTTAGCTCTCCCTACAAGCATCAAAACATGTTGAGAACTATGAAGGCCTAACCTCTAGCCATCTAAACCTCACAAACATGAAGTGTAGAGTGGTATAGTTGTCAAAAATTGAAAAAAAACCAAAAACAGGACCCGTTTTTTCACACAGTTTAGGTTCAAAAATGTTGTGCAAGAGTAAGGTTAATGGTGAGATCGATACTAAAAAATAAATGCTAAGTTTTTTTCAGCTCATAAGGCAACTTTGTGGATATATAGCACCTAGAAATTCATTTTCATACTCTTCAAATAATTCAAGCAAAATGGTCACTTAGCAGGACACAAAAGTGTCCAAGGACATAAAAGTGTCATGTTACCATTCTAGTGTTAAAGACTGGAAAAAGGTAAAAAATAGCCACTTTTCTGGCGTGAAGAAGACAACCCGTATGGAGAAGGAGGCTATTCTACTGTGATGGCGCCTTGTGATTCAGATTGAGAGTGAGAGTGAGAGTGCATTGAGAACTGTGCACATATTGAGAGTGAGATAGCTCGGGGGTTGTCGGGAGGTTGATACGAGCTTCACTCTTCTTGTACTCGGGCATTGATATCAATACACATCTCTGCTTTCCTGCGTCTACTCTGTGTACTTGCAAATTTCTGTTATTCAGTTGCGGTATTCCCTTGTCTCCTCACATATATAGAGACGGATATACCGACACCTATAGCGACCTTCCCGTAGATACGCTCTTAGCGACGCTTTTAACGACATCGAGAGTAAGAAAACCCAGTGTAATTCCATCGCTAAAAGCATCACAAGTGCACATAACCTCTTGTAGTGAGCAAAACAGTGCCTTGATCGCAGCAACCAAAAGGAAAATTGAGAAGGATGTGCAAGCAACAATGAAATGTACCTATGGTTCCCACAAAGCCACGTTTATGTATCTTCATGTGTTTGTCTTTAATTTCGACTTCAGAGTGTTCACAGGACACAAACAATGTGGACTTGAAATAGAGTTCTTGCAGCTGGATGGGAAACTAAGGTGGTCAACGTAACCACTAGGGAGATAGAATCAAGTGCTCTGTAGTTGCTGACAATGTGGTGTTCAGATACCATATTGTGAAGCAAATCTTGTTGATGGTCTTTCCCTATACAAGATAGAAGCTCATGGAGGGAGAATGGAAGGCACTTGAATCAAAGGTTGTTGCTAGAGAATTAGTTGACCTACAAATACGCCTCCATGACGATGCAATGCACTACATTATAGTGAACAATGACTGGCACCTCAGCCACCTTTGTGAGTATCTTAATCTCAAATATACCTTGCCCAAGCAATATCTCTTTGTATTAAATGAAAAGGTTGTTCGCTCCAAAAAGGAGAAGATCTTTTTGTGTGAGAAATTTCCATTTTCACTTGAAGTATGTTTATAAAATCCTGCAACTAACAGGGATTTTGCTCCAATTAATACATATGGTGTTTTAAATCTCGTTTCTCTGTATACTTTTTTATTCTCAACTTGTTCAAGTTTACGATTGAAACGTGCAATTTCCATGATGTGGAGCGCAAATGTTTTCAATGTTGGTGTCTTTCAATGCTTTGTCGCGTGATTTTATTTAAATATAGTTTTAAGTTATTTTGACGTTAATTTTCAGTGCTTTTCAAAAAGTGACTCTGGGTATATAAGT
Organism: Adiantum capillus-veneris; assembly: GCF_014529385.1. NCBI lineage: Eukaryota > Viridiplantae > Streptophyta > Polypodiopsida > Polypodiales > Pteridaceae > Adiantum > Adiantum capillus-veneris. The sequence continues at coordinate 143,057,294 of NC_140942.1, read as the reverse complement.
GACTTTTTAAGTTTTAAACTTCATTTCTCACATTCACAAAACTATTGCTATAAGCTCCCTTCACATCTTCTTCGCGAATGAACCCATGGGAACATCTATTGATACACTTCTCACTCCATTAGAAAAGGTAGAACTTGTGGATCAAGCACATGAACTACTCAGTGTGTTCGAGGGGACAATTGACATGCAAGCCACTGCCAACCTTCATGTAGAGCCATTCAAGAGATTTCTTGCCTTCATGGTGCATCACGTGAAGGAATATGGCATAATCTTTGTGGGATCCGACACCACGTGGTTGCCAGTGGACTTCGTGAAGCTTCTCCATGCGACTGACAAATACTTCTGGATTCGCTTGTTGAGGTTTATTAAAGGCCTCAACGAACGGGACTACAAGATAGAGGATGAAGATGATCTCATAGATTTGTGCATTGGCTGCATAGGTACCCAATTCATTTTGTGGGACATGGTTCTAGTCTTAGTTGTGCTTGAGGACATGGATAAGGAAAAATCAAAGGAAAACATCAACCATGGACCACCTATGACCATTGTGGAGGAATCAAATGAAGTTATTGAAGAGATTGATGAGGATACTGAAGCATCTATGTCACTCCTCCTCTTGCAATATGCCAGCTCCATTGAGAAGACGATTAGATGATAGACAGATATGAGGTGTTGGACGAGGTCCAAAACCTCCCAATTATCACTTATCATGCAGTGGTGGTGGATGATTGTCACTTTCTGTTCCTTGACGACATTACCAAAACATTAAGACACTAAAAGAGGTTATGTGCACTTGTGACGCTTTTAGCGACGATTGCAGTCCTTCTGTAGTAGTGATTCTTATAGCGACCTTGCACAACCTTATATAGAGATGCTTATAGCGACGCGTGAGAGTAAAATTGTTGGGTAGCATGCACTCCCTTTAACCGTATTGAATGTTTCCAAAATACAGTACACCTAAATGAATCGAACATCAGCCTAGATTCACCTTTGTAAATAAAAGCAAGGTATAGGCGCAAAGCAGTCACCCACAATACAATATAACCATTAACTCCATCATGCATAGTATTGTTTGCAGAATAAAGATACAAAACTGACAAAAGTAAATTGAAGAAAGTAAATCAATGACAATTATACACATCATAGGAAAAATCACTTGAGTGTTAAGCTTTGCAAATGTAATAGTTACAACACAATTGTCATTATTGAGAAAATACATGGTTTTCCAATAGGTACAAAAATACATATACACATCATCTCATTATACATGCTACGAAAAAAGAGAACTAATGCTATCTAGCTACAGCTAGAGTGATATCGTCTAATCAGACGTCTCACACTCAAGTGGTGTATGTGTAGGATTCTCCAGAAAATAACAAGAAGACTTTCTGTAGGAAACTAACTTTCTGCAGAATGTCCATTAGGGCGTTCAAGCCCTTTCTCCTTGCGTACTCGCACTCGTACGGTGTGGGGTCACGTCTTGTCATCGACCATTGTTGAAAACATACAAAGAATCCATTATGTTAGAATTTAAAAGTACAAATAGACGTAACTACCAAACCTAAAGTGCAATAAAAGTTCCTAAATTTGCTAACTCGCGAATGTGGGTTGTGTTTTGTGGTTTATATGGGCTTGGCCGCTTTGCTAAAGATTGGAACAAGGTTGAAAAAAGCCACTTTTCTGGTTTGAAGAAGACAGCCCGTATGGAGAAGGAGTCTACTCTACTGTGATGGCGCCTTGTGATTGAGATTGAGAGTAAGAGTGAGAGTGAGAGTGCGATTCAGAACTGTGCACAGATTAAGAGTGAGATTGAGAGTGAGATAGCTCAGGGGTGGTCGAGAGGTTGATATGAGCTACACTCTTCTTGTACCCGGGAATTGATATCAATATACATCTCTGATTGCCTGTGTCTACTCTATGTACTTGCAAATTGCTATTATTCAGTTGTTACATTTTCGTGTCTCATCACATATATAGAGACGCATATAGCAATGCCTATAGCGACGTTTCTGTAGCGACGTCGGTCAGTAAAAAACCCAGAGTATTTCCATCGCTAAAAGCATCACAAGTGCACATAACCTCCTGTAGTGAGCGCGAAAGTGCCTTGATCACAGCAACCAAAAGAAGAATCGAGGTGGATGTGCATGCATCAATCAAGTGTACATATGGTTCCCACAAACCCACGTTTATGTCTCTTCACGTGTTTGTGTTTATATTTCGACTTCAGAGTGTCCACAGGACCCCAACAATGTGGACTGGAAACGTAACCACTAGGGAGATAGAATCAGCTGCTTTGTGGTTGCTGACAATATGGTGTTCAAATACCATATTGTGAAGCAAAGCTTGTCGATGGTCTTTCCCTATAGAATATGGAAGCTGACGGTGGGAGAATGGAAGGCACTTGAATCAAAGGTTGTTGCTAGAGAATTAGTTGACCTGCAAATACGCGTCCACGACAATGCAATGCACTACATTATAGTGAACATTGACTCGAACCTTAGTCACCTTTGTGAATATCTTTATCTCAAATATACCTTTCCCAAGCAATATCTCTTTGTAATCAATGAAAAGGTTGTTCGCTCCAGAAAAGAGAAGATCTTTTTGTGTGAGAAAGTTCCATGTTTATAAAATCCTGTAACTAATAGGGATTTTCCTCCAATTAATACATATGGTGTTTTAAATCTTGTTTCTATGTATACTTGTTTATTCTCAACTAGTTCACGTTTACGATGAAACGTGCAATATCCATGATGTGGAGCCTAAATGTTTTCAATGTTGGTGTCTTTGAGTGCTTTGTCGCATGAAGTTATTTAAAATTATAGTTTTAAGTTATTTTGACGTTAATTTTAAGTGATTTTCAAAAAGCGACTTTGGGTATATAAGTGACTTTCTAAGTTTTAAACTTTATTTCTCACATTCACAAAACTGTTGTTATAAGCTCCCTTCACATCTTCTTCTTGAATGAACCCATGGCAACATCTATTGATACACTTCTCACTCAATTAGCAAAGGTAGAACTTGCAGATCGAGCACATGAACTACTCAGTGTGTTCGAGGGGACAATTGACATGCAAGCCACTGCCAACCTTCATGTAGAGGCATTCAAAAGCTTTCTTGCCTTCATGGTGCATCACATGGAAGAATATGGCATAATCTTTGTGGGGTCTGACACGATGTGATTGCCAGTGGATTTCCTGAAGCTTCTCCATCAACCGACAAAAAATTTTGGTTTTGCTTGTTGAGGTTTATTAAAGGCCTCACGGAATGGGACTACAAGATAGAGGATGAAGATGATCTCATAGATTTGTGCATAGGATGCATAGGTACCTAATTCATTTCTTGGGACATGGTTCTAGTCTTACTTGTGCTTGAGGGCATGGATAAGGAAAAGATCAACCAAAGACCACCAGTGACCATTGTGGAGGAATCAAATGAAGTTATCGAAGAGATTGATGAGCAGACTAAAGCATCTATGGCACTCGTCCTCTTGCAAGATCCCAGCTCCATTTAGGAGGAAGATCCGATGCTAGAAGGGAATGAGGTGCTCGGGGAGGTCCCAAACCTCCAAGTTCTTACTTAGCATGCAGTGGTGATGGATGATTGTCACTTTATGTTCCTTGACAACATTGCCAAAACATTAAGACACTAAAAGAGGTTATGTGCACTTGTGACGCTTTTAGCGACAGTTGCAGTCCTTCTGTAGCGATTCTTATAGCGAAGTTGCAGAACATTATATAGAGATGCTTATAGCGACGCCCTAGAGTAAAAGTTTTTGGGTAGCATGCACTCCCATCAACCGATTTGAATATTTCCTGAATACAGTATACCTAAATGACTCCAAGATAATCCTAGATTCACCTTTGAAAATAAAAGCAAGGTATAGGCGCAAAGTACTAACCCACAATACAATATAACCATAATTTTACTCCATCATGCATAGTATTGTTTGCAGAATAAAGATACAAAAGTGACAAAAGTAATTGCACAAAATTAAATTGAAGAAAGTAGATTCTGAAGTCGTGGGTTCTTGTGGTCTTAGGCTCTTAAGTTCATGTCTGAACTGGGTGGACTGACTCGCTGCTGCTGTTGCGCTACCCACTCGCCATTGCAACCTCCCCCTGCCCCTCCCCCCCCTGCCCTCGCGCACCACCGCTGCCCATTCCCCCCTGCCCTCGCCGCCCGCACCTGCTGCACGTATGCCAGCGCGCTCCCCAGCCTGCTCGCAGCCTTATGCCCGCCCTGCCCACCTGCTCGCCAGCTTTCCCCCACTCCCGCCTGCCGCCCCGTTTTCTGCCTCAGCCCCCCAGCCCCGCCTCCCAATCCTACCTCATGACGGCCATCCTGCTTGTCGGGCCTCGCCAGTACCAGTGACGGGTTCGGTCCTGCAAAAGCTTCGTTTTTCGACTACGTTTCTCCGTCCCTCCCCTACAGCAGCAGACACAAATGGAGGCTCCGGCTTCGCCACAGAGGGACTCTAATGAAGCCCCCTCGCCCGACCCCGCTGAGCCCACCATTCGACTTGCTCTCTCGCCTAAGAGCAAGTGAGCCTTGCCGCAGAGGTAGAGAGATTGCAGGCGACTTCGGTCATCTGCAAGGTTCTCGGCACTCGACCTAGCAGAGGAGGGCTGCGAGACCTTCTCCAGGCCCGCCTTCTCTCAGAGGTGGGCAAGATCTTGGATGTCCAGATTCTCGGATGGGGGTACTACCAGATTGAGTTCGAGACTTCCGAGATGTCTTCCAAGGTCATTGCTATTAGTCCACTGGCCATCCGAGCATCACGCGCCCACTTTCGAAAGTCGCGACATGGTTTTGACCCTACTTCGGATGTGCTAGTAGAGGAGGTAGACATCCCCATCTCAATCTGCTTTTCGGGTTTACGGAGGGAGTACCTTCCACTTCTCTCCAGGATTGGCTCCGCCATCGGGACAGTCCTGGAGACACCTCGTACGGCAGCATCAGTAGCTGCCAAGGCGGCTGGCATCCCTTCAGTTCGAGTTTTGGTCAGAGATACCCACACGCTCCCGAAGGTCATCCTTTTGCCTCAGGTGAGTGGGGGCTGGTTTCGACAGAGTGTGGAGTACTCGGGTCTCCCGAACCAGTGCTTCATTTGCAGACAGATGGGCCACCTAGCGAAGGCTTGTCCACAGAGGAGACCACGACCCGCACCCCACCCTCAGCCCCAACCTGCCAAGGCTGGGCCGCAGCCACAGCCAGCGACACAGAGCATAGATTAAGCGCCACCCTCCGAGCCTGGGGCTCGAGCGGAGGAGGGGTGGCAGCAGGCCTGTGGTCGTCGACGCCAGGGGCCACAGCGTCAGCCTGGCACTCAGAGTGGCCCCCAGGTGCCTACTCAGCAGCAGTGGGTTCCCACGGGGAACCGGTTTGGGCCTCTTGAGCAAGAGGAGCCTCCTTCGCCAGCCTCCACCTCCGCTTCACCCTCGCCAGCCGCTCCGCCTTCCGATCTCCCCTCCTCCTGCTCATGCCCTCCCCCACCCTCTGCTACCGCTCACCCCCCACCTCGCCCCCCCCATGTCTCTGCCGCCCCACCCCGCTTCTCCTCTCCCCCGCCCCCCCCAGCCCCTTCTCCCCCTCCTCCTGCTTCAGTACCTCAGTCGGCTCAGGAGACTGGACCCTTGCCAGCAGCTAGGAGATCTCTTGGCGGCTCCTTTGCCACGAGTCGCCTAGCGAGAGAGGGTCAGCCCTTCATGCGGCCCCCTCTGCAGATTCAGACATCTTCTCTTGCAGCTATCCCGCATGGTTTGACGAGCATTGACCTTCGACGCCGCTGGGATTTCTTCGATTACGGGTTTACTCGTTTTCTTGGCAACTCCGCAGCAGACCACGAGGCAGCCTGCTTCAGAGTCCACGCTTTGTTCCTCGCCGCTAGGGGGACAGAGGCCTTGGACTCAGCAGTTGGTTTCTCCTTCCCCCTCTGTGGCAGGACTGAGACAGAGTGGTCCCTCGACTCAGTGGTGGGATGGTTGCATACACAGGTTCTCGAGTTCTCTCACCACATGGGAGAACTTGGCGTTACAGATTTGCTGCAGACGTTGTGGCCACTAGCCAAGTTTGCGGTGACACCCCCAGACTCAGCAGGATGTAGACACATTGTGGTGTACTTTTTTGCTGATCCGCAGTGTTTGCCTTGCTATGTATTCATTCATGAGGACTCCTGGACAGAGGAGGTTGCTTTACGCACGGCTCGCTCTGCTTGGGCTTGGACCAGGCACTCACTGCAGTCTCGCCTATCTAGAGGACGCTCGGATGCGGATTACTCCCCATCCAAGCCTGCTTCGAAGATAGCTCGTCTTGCTGTTGCGGCATCATCTGTTCTCTCTCGCTCCCCATGAGGATCGTCTCATGGAACGTGCAGGGACTAGGTGGGCCCCAGTTTCAGCGACAGCGGGGCCGATTGCGTCAGGAGCTTCAGCGTTGCCTTGTGGGAGGAAAGATTGATCTCCTTATGCTTCAGGAGCACCATTTGTCTGAGAGCCGCATTCGGCGATGTGGTCAGATTTTGCGTGGACGCTATGATACCTTTTGGTCAGCTGCTTTTGGACCTGGAGGCATCCAGGGTGGGGTATGTATGACTATTGCGGACTCACTGCAGCAGGTCATTGTGGGCAGAGGGATTATTGTACCAGGCAGGGCTCAGTGGATTACGATGCAGGTTCAGGGTAGCCTTGTGGGTTTCCTGAACATCTATGTGCCCATTGTGGAGAGTTCTCGTGCAGAGTTTTGGTCACAGATTGTTGAGTCTTTGCCACAGGTTGACCAGTGGTGTGTAGGAGGGGACTTCAACATGTTGGAGGACCCTTCTGACAGGATCCGAGGCAGCCATGCTACTGTGCATGGAGCCGAGTTAGCAGCTTGGGAGAGGTTTTGTATGACGCTGAGGGTCTCGGATACATGGCAGCATTCTGGCTTTGTGAGGCCTCCAGAGAGTCTTGCCTTCTCTAGATCGGACCGCAGAGTGGGAGGAGTGAATCTATCGCGCATAGATCGCTTCTACACTAGTGACCAGTTCAGTGACTTGGGGGGATCAGTGGGCATCCTGGCAGGGACATCCTTCTCGGACCATGCACCAGTGATTCTCACAGTGGCAGATAGGCAGAGGAGTGGGAGCACGATGCTTCGCATCCCAGAGCGGGTCTTGTTGGACTCAGCACTCAGAGAGAGGGTCGAGGCTCTATGGACAGCCAGGCTCCACCTGTAGACAGAGTGGCCTCAGGCCTAGCTCAGCTAAGCCACTTCTTTCTCCCGGAGTCTCTGGCTCGACGGGCTGCAGCGAGAGAGGAGGAGCAGCGTCTCAGACGAGGCATTGCTTCACTACAGAGGATGCAGGAGCAGCATCCAGACAGTCCATGGTTGGAGGAGCAGTTACTGCAGGCTCGACAGGAGCTTGCTTGCACAGAGGAGAGGCGCCATGAGTTTGCCTTTCATCGACAGGCATCTCAGTGGACTCAGGTGGGTGACAGGGTGACATTTGGTTTTTTTGAGACAGTGGGACCTCGGCACTCGCATGCCAAGGTCAATCAGTTGAGGAGACCCGATGGGTCAGTTGTTTGTGAGCCTGAGGATATGCGTGCAGTCGCTATTGACTTTTACCGTGAGCTACTGTCGGCTGAGCCCGAGTCAGAGAGACAGGATGTATGCAGGGAGCAGGTTTGGGCACAGATGCCCTGTCTTGTGACTCAGGAGATGCAGCAGAGGCTTGAGTTACCTCTTCAGCTTGAGGAGCTGCACACGGCTCTTAGGGCCCTCCCTCCTAGTAGCTGTCCAGGTGAGGATGGGCTGACTCCCAGCTTCTTCTTGGAGTACTGGGACCTGCTTGGCCCAGATCTTTGTAGTGCCTTTCAGTACATTCTGCACACAGGAGTGATGCCGGATAGCATGAGTGAGGGCCTGATTTACCTCATTCCAAAGGAGGGTGGCTCCTTGGATGAGATTCAACAGTGGCGCCCCATCACCATTCTCAACTCAGCCTACAAAATTCTTGCCAAGGCTCTGAGTTTGAGGATTCAGCCACTTTTGGAGAGCCTTATACATGGGACTCAGACAGGTTTTGTCAAGGAACGCAGTATCCTTGATAACATCTTCACTTTTTGGGAGGCTTCTGCCCTTGCACGGCTTCGTGGGCAGGACCTTGTGATTCTTCTTATCGATTTTGAGAAGGCATACGACAGAGTCGACTGGGACTTTCTAGAGGGCACGCTACGCAGGATGGGCTTCTCAGAGGCATGGATCAGAAGGGTGTAAGCTTTGTACAGACAGGCTCACAGTCAGGTGCTTTTGGCAGGAGGTAGAGGTTAGCGCTTCATGCTCACACGATCGGTCAGACAGGGTTGTCCTCTTGCCCCCTTTCTCTTTCTGTTCTATGCGGAGGCGATGAGCAGATTTTTGGTGTCACAGCAGGTTGGTTTGAGGGGCTTAGCACTCCCTCTACGGGGAGATGAGCTTCTGGACGCTGAGTTTGCCGACGACTCAGCCTTGTACTTAGAGGGCCAGGAGGCCAATTTACATAGATGTGGGCAAGCTTTGGAGACCTTTTGCTGTGCATCGGGCGCACTGATCAACTGGAGAAAGACAGTGGCTTTCTCGGTTGGTAGTGCTCCTGTGCCAGATTGGATGCCAGGAGAGGATTTCAGGTAGATTCCTCCAGGGACTGCAGTTCGGTACCTGGGTTGTCAGGTTGGTTTCTATTTGTCCCCCGAGCAGCAGATTGCTCCTCTTCTCCTATCCATCAGGAGAAAGCTGTTACATTGGAGCTCAGCCCGACTTTCGCTAGCTGGTAGAGTAGTAGTTGCCAACCAGGTGTTGTTGGCGACTATGTGGTACATCACTTCTTGCTGGATATTCTCGAGTTCTTGCATCAGCCAGGTACAGAGGCTGATCAGGAATTTCCTTTGGTCAGGTCGCGACACTCAGATTGCCCAAGCCAAGGTGGCTTGGTCGGTCATCACACTTCCTTGTTCTCAGGGAGGGCTTGGGATCATTGATCCAGCACAGCAGAGCAGAGCCCTTCTTGGGAAGTTCGTCGTCAGAGGACTTCTTCCAGGCAAGGAGCCCTGGAAGGAGTTCTTGTTGCAGAGGCTTCGTGCCAGGGTGCCTCAGTCAGGAGGCCCTTGGCAACCTTCGACCAGATGGATCTTTACAGAGTTGCATCGAGTTCGTTTGAGCAGGAGACTGGAGGACCGATTCGCTGTGAGTCTGCTTCGTTCTTGGGAGCTATTACGGCGTGGCCTAGAGCAGAGACAACCGACGTGCACGGAGGAGCACCTACGGCAGCCCCTCGTCTGGAACCCCATGGTTAGCACTCAGCGAGGCCACTTGGTTCGGAGTAGGCCTCATGTTTCTTGGGGTCCCATGGCAGTAGGTCCAGCGCGCTCTCTAGGTGACTGGCTAGAGTTCACAGGTTTGTCAGAGGAGGTGCAGGTTGTCCAGCTACAGGGCATGAGAGGGGTTCAGAGCATGTGTCAGGACATCTCAGAGTCAGTTCCAGCTGACTGGCTCACGCCTCTCGAGCCAGTAGCACCCCGGTCGATGGGAGCCTTCACATGACTGGAGGTTCTCATTTCAGTCAGGGCTTGCTCAGAGACTGTCCCAGCCCTGTTCTTCGAGCTTCAGGGTGGGGGACGACTACAGAGAGTTGCAGTAGAGGCCCCGCAGGTAGCAGAGTGTTGTTTCCAGAGGATCCGAGTTGTGGGCATCTGTGGGAGGACTTGCGTCATAGACCCTGACCCAGCAGCTCTTGAGACAGGACACTGGAGGCTATGGGCTTGGGAGTGCTGTCCACTGGCACGAGTACAGTGGGATCCTGGTGAGTGGCTATGGAGGGACCCATTCTCTTCTGTAGACCGCCCAGGAGTCCCTTTCTTTCAGTACACTGTTCGGCTTGGACGTCATATACTTGCAGCACATAGTGAGGCCCGCCCCGCTGCAGCACGTCATTGGCAGGAGGAGGGTCTCATAGTTGAGTTCTTGGCAGCCTTTTGGCAGAGGCTGTGGGACTCCAGACAGCCGAGGCGCGTCACCTTGTTCCAGTGGTTGGTTGCACACAGAGCCACAACAGTAGGGAGCTGGCTTGTACATAGTGGTCTCTCGGCCGCATGTACAGCCTGTGACCAGTTGGTGGAGAGTCAGCGTCACTATCTTTGGGACTGTCCCTCGGCCCAGCAGGTGTGGCTACGAGTTCTTCGGCTGATGCCTGCCCTCTCCACGGCTCGACAGTACACTTGGGGGGCAGCGGCTTGGTCCACCCTCACGGGCCCGGCACTTCAGTTTGAGCTATCTTCCACCAGCAGGATGATAGTGATACAGGGGGGTTGACCTACACTCCAGCCTGCTACAGACCTTACTCCACAGGAGTGGAGCGGTGAGAGAGCGAAGTGTTGGGAGCTCATCAGCGGCCTAGCTCTCTTGTTCATCTGGCGGGCCCGTTGTTTCCGCATCTTTGAGGCTCGCCTTGTACCACCAGCAGAGACTAATCGTGACTTTTGGCTAGAGCTGATCCATACTCTTAGAGGACAGCTTGAGGGACTACAAGGTAGCTCCGACCGCATGCGGGAGTGCCGTGAGGCTTTCCTTCGACTCTGGTGCCCTGGGCCGTTCTACTCCAATATGGTCCAGGGGGTGCTCAGATGGCACTACTGTCCACCTGTGTGGCTTTTCCCTCCTCCCATCTCTTGATTTAGCCCCATTGTACATATGCTGTCTTTTCATTGGGAGAGTCTCCCCACCATGCTTGTTGTAGCCCTCTCTTGCAGAGGTGGATGTAGCCCTATGGGCAGTTTTCATTAACTAATAGAAGGATCTTTTTCTCAAAAAAAAAAAATTGAAGAAAGTAAATCAATGACAATTATACACATCATAGGCAAAATCACTTGATTGTTAAGCTTTGCAAATGTAATAGTTACAACACAATTGTCATTATTGAGAAAATACATGGTTTTCCAATAGGTACAAAAATACATATACACATCATCTCATTATACATGCTACGACAAAAGAAAACTAATGCTATCTAGCTACAGCTAGAGTGACATCGTCTAATCAGACGTCTCACACTCAAGTGGTGTATCTGTCGGATTCTGCAGAAAATAACAATAAGACTTTCTGTAGGAAACTAACTTTTTGCAGAATGTCCATCAGGGTGTTTAAGCCCTTTCTCCTTGCATACTCGCGCTCATACGGTGTGGGGTCACGTCCTGTCATCGACCACTATTCAAAACATACAAAGAATCTATTATGTTATAATTTAAAAGTACAAATAGACGTAACTACCAAACCCCAAGATCAATGAAAGTTTCTAAATTTGCTAGCTCGCGAGTGTGGTTTTTGTTTTGTGGTTTTTATGGGTTTGGCCGCTTTGCGAAAGACTAGAAGAAGGTTGAAAATAGCCACTTTTCTGGAGTGAAGAAGACAGCCCGTATGGAGAAGGAGGCTATTCTACTGTGATGGCGCCTTGTGATTGAGATTGAGAGTAAGAGTGAGATTGAGAGTGAGAGTGAGAGTGCGATTGAGAACTGTGCACAGATTGAGAGTGAGATTGAGAGTGAGATAGCTCGGGGGTGGTCGAGAGGTTGATACGAGCTACGCTCTTCTTGTACCCGAGAATTGATATCAATATACATCTCTGATTTCCTGTGTCTACTATGTGTACTTGCAAATTTTTGTTATTCAGTTGTTGCATTCCCGTGTCTCGTCACTAATATAAACATGCATATAGCGACGTTCTTCTAGCGACGCTCTTAGTAACGCTTTTAGCGATGTCGGGGAGTTAAAAAACCCATTGTATTTCCATCGCTAAAAGCATCACAAGTGCACATAACCTCCTGTAGTGAGCGCGAAAGTGCCTTGATCATAGCAACCAAAAGAAGAATCGAGGTGGATGTGCATGCAGCAATCAAGTGTACATATGGTTCCCACAAACCCACGTTTATGTCTCTTCACGTGTTTGTGTTTATATTTCAACTTCAGAGTGTTCATAGGACCCCAACAATGTGGAGTTGAAACGGATTCCTTGCAGCTGAATGGGAAACTAAGGTGGTCTACGCAACCACTAGGGAGATTGAATCAACTGCTTTGTAGTTGCTAACAATATGGTGTTCAAATACCATATTGTGAAGCAAAGCTTTTCGATGGTCTTTCCCTATAGAATATGGAAGCTGACGGTGGGAGAATGGAAGGCACTTGAATCAAAGGTTGTTGCTAGAGAATTAGTTGACCTGCAAATACGCGTCCACGACGATGCAATGCACTACATTATAGAAAACATTGACTCGCACCTCAGTCACCTTTGTGAGTATCTTTATCTCAAATATACCTTGCCCAAGCAATATCTCTTTGTAATCAATGAAAAGGTTGTTCGCTCCAGAAAAGAGAAGATCTTTTTGTGTGAGAAAGTTCCATTTTCACAAAGTCTGTTTATAAAATCCTGCAACTAACAGGGATTTTGCTCCAGTTAATACATATGGTGTTTTAAATCTCGTTTCTCTGTATACTTGTTTATTCTCAACTTGTTGACGTTTAAGATTGAAACGTGCAATATCCATGATGTGGAGCCTAAATGTTTTCAATGTTGGTGTCTTTGAATGCTTTGTCGCGTGATTTTACTTAAAATTATAGTTTTAAGTTATTTTGATGTTAATTTTAAGTGCTTTTAAAAAAGCGACTTTGGGTATATAAGTGACTTTCTAAGTTTTAAACTTCATTTCTCACATTCACAAAACTGTTGCTATAAGCTCCCTTCACATCTTCTTCGCGAATGAACCCATGGCAACATATATTGATACACTTCTCACTCAATTAGCAAAGGTAGAACTTGCAGATCGAGCACATGAACTACTCAGTGTGTTCGAGGGGACAATTGATATGCAAGCCACTGCCAACCTTCATGTAGAGGCATTCAAACTCTTTCTTGCCTTCATGGTGCAGCACATGGAAGAATATGGCATAATCTTTGTGGGATCCGACACGACGTGGTTGCCAATGGATTTCCTGAAGCTTCTCTATGCGGCCGACAAAAACTTTTGGTTTCGCTTGTTGAGGTTTATTAAAGGCCTCACAAAACGGGACTATCAGATAGAGGATGAACATGATCTCATAGATTTGTGCATTGGATGCATAGGTACCCAATTCATTTCTTGGGACATGGTTCTAGTCTTAATTATGCTTGAGGGCATGGCTAAGGGGAAATCAAAGGAAAAGATCAGCCAATACATTAAGACACTACAACAGGTTATGTTCACTTGTGACACTTTTAGCGACGCATATAGCAACGTTTGTAGTCCTTCTCTAGCGATGCTTATAGCGACGTTGCAGAACCTTATATAGAGATGCTTATAGCGACGCCCGAGAGTAAAAATGTTTGGGTAGCAAGGCACTCCTATCAACCATATTGAATGTTTCAAAAATAGAGTACACCTTAATGAATCCAAGATAAGCCTAGATTCACCTTTGAAAGAAAATGCAAGGTATAGACCCAAAGTAGTCACACACAATACAATATAACCATTAACTCCATCACGCATAGTATTGTTTACAGAATAAAGATACAAAAGTGACAAAAGTAATTGGACAAAAGTAAATTGAAGAAAGTAAATCAATGACAATTATACACATCATAGGCATAATCACTTGATTGTTAAGCTTTGCAAATGTAATAGTTACGACACAATTGTCATTATTGACAAAATACATTGTTTTCAATAGTTACAAAAAGACATATACACGTCATCTCATTATAGATGTTATGACAAAAGGAAACTAATGCTATCTGGCTACAATTAGATTCACATCGTCTAATCAGACGTCTCGTCGCGTCGAAGCGATGTATCTGTCGGATTCTGCAGAAAATAGCAATAAGATTTTCTGATAAACATATAATTACAAAACAATCTATTTTCTTAGCTTATCATTAAAAAACAAAAAATGGAAAAGAGTAAAGTGAAATACTAACCATGCCGTTGTGAGAATGGAGAATGTCCATCAGCGCGTTTAAGCCCTTTCTCCCTGCGTACTTGTGCTCGTATGGTGTGGGGTCACTTCCTGTTATCAACCATTGTTGAAGAACATACAAAGAATCCATTATGTTATAATTTAAAAGTACAAATAGACGTAACTACCAAACCTAAAGAGCAATAAAAGTTTCTAAATTTGCTAACCCGCGAGTGTGGGTTGCATTTTGTGGGTTTTATGCGTTTGAATAGAGGACGTCTCTTTCCGAACGTATTTTTAGGCCACTTTTCTAAATACTAGAAGAAGGTCGAAAACAGCCACTTTTCTGGCGTGAAGAAGACAACCCGTATGGAGAAGGAGGTTATTCTACTATGATCACGCCTTGTGATTGAGATTGAGATTGAGAGTGAGAGTGAGAGTGAGAGTGCGATTGAGAACTGTGAACAGATTGAGAGTGAGATAGCTCGGGGTTTGTTGGGAGGTTCATACAAGCTACGCTCTTCTTATACCCGGGAATTGATATCAATATACATATCTGATTTCCTGCGTCTACTCTGTGTATTTGAAAATTTGTGTTATTTAGTTGTTGTATTCCCGTGTCTAGTCACATATATAGAGACGCATATAGCGACGCCTTTAGCGATGTTCCCATTTCGACGCTTTTAGCAATGTCGGGGAGTAAAAAAACCTAGTGTATTTCCATTGCTAAAAGCAACACAAGTTCATATAACCTCTTGTAGTGAGCCAGATAGTGCCTTCATGGCAGCAACCAAAAGGAGAATCGAGGTGGATGTGCAAGCAGCAATGAAGTGTACCTATGGTTCCCACAAAGCCACATTACGTTTCTTTATGTGTTTGTGTTTATATTTGGACTTCGGAGTGTTCACAGGACACCAACAATGTGGACTTGAAATGGATTCCTTGCAGCTAGATGGGAAACTAAGGTGATCAACGTAACCACTAGGGAGATAGAATCAAGTACTCTAGAGTTGCTTACAATGTGGTGTTCAGATACCATATTGTGAAGCAAAACTTGTCGATGGTCTTTCCCTATAGAATATGGAAGCTGACGGTGGGAGAATGAAAGGCACTTCAATCAAAGGTTGTTGCTAGAGAATTAGTTGACCTGCAAATATGCCTCCATGACAATGCAATGCAGTACATTATAGTGAACAATGACTAGCACGTCAGTCACCTTTGTGAGTATCTTAATCTCAAATATACTTTGCCCAAGCAATATCTCTTTGTAATCAATGAAAAGGTTGTTTTCTCCAGAATAGAGAAAATCCTTTTGTGTGAGAAATTTCTCTTTTCACAAAGTATGTTTGTAAAATCTTGTAATTGACAGGGATTTTGCTCCAATTAATACATACGGTGTTTTATATCTTGTTTCTCCGCCTACTTGTTTATTCGCAACTTGTTCAAGTTTACGATTGAAATGTGCATTTTCGATGATGTGGAGCCCAAATGTTTTCAATGTTGGTGTCTTTCAATGCTTTATCGCATGATTTTATTTAAAATTATAGTTTTAAGTTATTTTGATGTTAAATTTAAGTGCTTTTCAAAAAGTGACTTTGGGAATATAAGTGACTTTCTAAGTTTTAAACTTCATTTCTCACATTCACACAACTCTAGCTTTAACCTCTCTTCACATCTTCTTCGCGAATGAACTCATGGCAACATCTATTGATACACTTCTCACTCAATTAAAAAAGGTAGAACTTGCAAATCGAGCAAATGAACTACACAGTGTGTTCGAGGGGACAATTGACATGAAAGCCACTGCCAACCTTCATGTAGAGGCATTCAAAAGCTTTCTTGTCTTCATGGTGCAGCACATGGAAGAATATGGCATAATCTTTGTGGGATCCGACACGACGTGGTTGCGAGTGGATTTCTTGAAGATTCTCTATGCGATTGAGAAAAACTTCTGATTTCTCTTGTTGAGGTTTACTAAAGGCCTCATGGAACGGGACTACAAGATAGAGGATGAAGATGATCTCATAGATTTGTGCATGGGATGCATAGGTACCCAATTTATTTCTTGGGACATGGTTCTAGTCTTACCTGTGCTTGACGGCATGGATAAGGGAAAATCAAAAGGAAAGATCAACCAAAGACCACCTGTGACCATTGTGGAGGAATCAAATAAATTTATCGAAGAGATTGATGAGCAGGCTGAAGCATCTATTGCACTCGTTGTCTTGCAATATGCCAGCTCCATTGAGGAGGAAGATTGAATGATAGAGGGAGATGAGGTGCTGGAGGATGTCCCAAACCTCCAAATTCTCACTTAGCATGCAGTCGTGGTGGATGATTGTCACTTTCTATTCCTTGACGACATTGCCAAAACATTAAGACACTACAAGAGGTTATGTGCACTTGTGACGCTTTTAGCGACGCATATAGCGACGGTTGCAGTCCTTCTGTAGAGATGCTTATAGCGACGTTGTAGAACCTTATAGAGAGATACTTATAGGGACGGCTGAGAGTAAAAAGAATTTCATAGTAGGGCACTCCCATCAACCATATTGAATGTTTCCAAAATAGAGTACACTTAAATGAATCCAAGATAAGCCTAGATTCACCTTTGAAAGAAATTGCAAGGTATAGACCCAAAGTAGTCACCCACAATACAATATAACCATTAACTCCATCATGTATAGTATTGTTTGCAGAATAAAGATACAAAACTGACAAAAGTAATAGGACAAAAGTAAATTGAAAAAAGTAAATCATGACAATTATACACATCAAAGGCAAAATTACTTGATTGTTAAGCTTTGCAAATGTAATAGTTACAACACAATTGTCATTTTTGAGAAATTACATGGTTTTCCAATAGTTACAAAAAGACATATACACGTCATCTCATTATCCATGCTATGACAAAAGAAAACTATTGCGATCTGGCTACAGCTAGACTGACGTCGTCTAGTCAGACCTCTCATCGCGTCCAAGCGGCGTATCTGTCGGATTCTGCAGAAAATAACAATAAGACTTTCTGTAAGTATAAACATATAATTACAAAACAATCTATTTTCTTAGCTTATCATTAAAAAACACCAAATGTAAAAGATTAAAGTGAAATACTAACCATGCCGCCGCGAGACGCAGAATGTCCATCAGGGCCTTTAAGCCCTTTCTCCCTGCGTAGTTGCGCTCATACGGTGTGGGGTCACGTTCTGTCATCGACCATTGTTCAAAATATACAAAGAATCCATTATGTTAGAATTTAAAAGTACAAATAGACGTGACTATCAAACCTAAAGAGCAATGCAAAAACACATACAAAATCGGCCTTAAATGATACCCACCCGCCGCTCTCAAGTGGTGTGAGCTTCCCGCCTCTTCTCGCGCTTTGGGTGCCTCCTTTTGTTGCTTCCACTTGTCACCCGATTCTCGTGTGATGTTCCCTTAGCATTCTTCCAATCTCCTTTGGCCAACCAATCTGGTCTCTTCCACCCATGCTTTATTTCTTTTTATAATTCAGAATGCTTATGCTTGTAGTAATCGCGCATTCAAACCTTCATCAAGTATTCATTGAAGTGCTCATCCCGACTTGACACGAGAAACTCGTCATGCAGCATGCTGATAACTTAGTCTTTTAATTCATTTGGCACTTCACTCGAGGTGTTTAGTATTTGAAACACATGAGAGCAAAGACCGTGCATGCGCGAGATCACCTTCTTGTCTTCTTCATCCAAGATGATGTCGCCGATGATGTTGATCGAGTACGGCAAGTCCTCTTGCCTATGGAGCGTGAACCTGGGTGTGTCGGTAGAGGTCTCTAGAGGCTTCGCGATGGGGGTACGGACGTCAAGTGTCTCCACTGAAGTCTGGGCCCAGAAGTGAGGAGTGTCAACTGGGGCGACTTTTGGAGAAGTAGCTAGTGGTGTGTAGCCAGGAACGGCCAATAGCCGTGCAAAACCTAGTGTAGATGGTGATGTTGTGTCTGGTGTGGGAACGAGAAAATAAGGGAAAGGTATCCCCACAGCAACCACCGTCGCCACCACTAGAGCGTCGATGCCTAGACGGGTGTGAATATCATCTTGTTGACATTGAAGCTTTGGAGCGTGCTGAATGCTCTAAAATAGAGGGAGATGCTGAAGGAGTGGAAAAACGTGATGGTGCTCTAGAGAGATGATGCTCCTCGTACCACCTCCTTTGCTGGGGTGACAAAGAAGAAAGAAACTCATCATCATCCATACCTGCATTGAACACACGAACATCTACAAGTTTTAATCTATACTATAGATAATACGGAAAGGGATTCCTGTGTAGAGAGAGGGAGAGAGAGAGAGAGAGAGAGAGAGAGAGAGAGAGAGAGAGAGAAAGAGAGAGAGAGAGAGATAGATAGAGAGAGAGAGAGAGATACAAATGAGCTTGGGCCAACACCAATGGGACAAATAGCTCACACAATATGGGTAAGATATGCCAGATACAATCACAAATTGGAGCAAAAGCTTCACTCATAGGAGAAACTTACACAGCCAAAACAGAAGAAAAAGAGTGAGGACTTTGGAAAAATGGACACTGCCACCGCATCCAAAACGGCCCAAAATCCCAGTCTACAATGTCAAAGTGCTCAAATCCGACCTCGGATGAGCAGTTTACGGCCAAAACAGGCTCCAAAATGAGCAAAAACACACGTGCGGTTGTTCCTCCTCTCTTCTCCATGTTTTTTCTGGTCTTCTCTCTGTTTTTTCAGTTCCCACACTTAGCTTTATTACTTGGGCACCCTTGGCCTTTTAGTTGATCTCAAACGGACCCCAAACAGGCCAAAAACTAACCTCGCAATGCATAGTTGTCACCTTTTTGCATCATCCACACACCTGGCACTCAACATTTGTCAAGAATGCATCTCGGAACCACGTGAAGTGGCCCCAAAATATGGTCCTCATGATGACCTTTTTGCATAATAATCACAAGGAAACACCCACGTTGTGTCCGTACTTCTCCACGTGAAAATTTTGACCCCATTCGACGTCCTGACGCCATTAGATGCCATCTGACGCACCTGCTTAACTCATGTCGTCGGCCCGCGGATAGCTTTCTCGAGAATTTTTACGTGCTACCAACTCCTCCTTATTGTAGAAATAACACACTCGTACTGGTAATAGTGAAAATCAATGCACTATGTACACCCTGTCCTACCTGTACACATGTGGGCCCCACATAACCACCTGGCTTTGGAAAATAGGCAATCCTTTATTCAATGCACCATGCATGTGTATGTACATATGCACAATCCCTTGATCCAAAAAACTCCTGGCATAATTTGCCCATCCCCTAGCCTGCTAGAGCATTCATGCTTAGCAGAACAGCAACAAGTTATATGAGACTCTCCGCCTGGATCCCACACAAAAACACTTTGCCTTCCCTGCATCAAAAGCTTAATCAAGGTTCCACCTGGTTCCCAAGGAAAATGTGTAGAGATGCTATATATCAACCTTGCATCAAGTAAATCATCAATTACTTTGGCATAGACTTGCATGTACAAATATATCTCCTTCTCCATAGTTGAGAGGTCTCCACTCATCATTTGTGTCATCAATCCCTGCTTCTTCGACAATTCGACCTTGGTTTGCATCAGCCCTTCAATCACTTCATAAGGCCCTTCACTTTCATCTTCAACCTCATTTGCAAATGCGACTAAACCAGACTCCTGGATTCCTTTGTCCATCAAAAGAAATGCAACATCAGCATCCTCATCACTTCTGGTAGTGCTATCACTGTCCTCATCTGTCACCGTGGAATAGTCTTCATCACTAGACTCATCCTCATCTTCATAAAGCTCCTCTAATCGTTTCCTTGTGTCCATATTATAAAGCTTCTTGGCACATGTCTTTCCATAGAGGCTAATCGTACCATGTCTCCAATCTTGAACAGCTCCCACTGCACGTAACCATGGTCTACCCAGTATAATAGGATATGCTCCCAACCCTGCTCGCATCACATGAAAATCAACCACTACCTTTGCATCATATTCCTCCACTTCTAAGCTCTTTACAACACCCAAACATTTTACTTTTTGATGGTTTGCCAATCTGATCCTAAAGCCTGACACCCCAGTCACTGTAAGACCCATCTTCTCAACGCATGAGTGTGTTATGACACATATTTGGGCTCCACCATCCACATAACCTTGTCCCAAATTTTTTCTTTTGTGCCACACATCTACTATTGGGCAAATGTCTGGTAACTCATCCATCGCCAACACCTTCACTGAACCTCTCTTCTGCTCTATCTCCATTGGGTTAACCATCCTCTTCCACTGTCGCTTTAGCTTAGGCACCATCTCTATAAGTTGCCCAAAGGTAACATCGGCTTTCCTGCTTGTCAGATCCTCCTTCAAGTCATAGATTAATTGCCCATCCCCTAGTGGAAAATCTGAAACATGAAACTTTCGACGAGCTCTCCTTTTCCTCTTGGCCTTGACATCCTCGCCTTCATGGCTTTTTCCTTTCTTCTTACTAGGACCTGGGGCACTTCTTCCTTCCTTGTCCTCTGTCGTCCTCTTCCCAATAGGCATCACTAATGTATCCTCTAGCTTTGATGCCTTCTCCAAGGTGACTACACTTAGCACTTTTGTCTTTCTCTTTTCTTCCTGGGTTAATCCACTAGTTCCTTGGTCTCCCTTAATTTCAATTCCATAATCATTTGACCTAGTTAACACCTGTCTTGGCAATGGATACATGTCTCCCCCCATCCTTGGTGGCTTATCACATTGCGGGCTGATGTGACCCAACTCTCCACAATTATAACACGTGGGCGTCTGCCTCCAGAACCTACCATTCCTTTGTCCAACACCATTCCTAGGTCTTTCTTCACCTCCTGGCTGATTTGCAAACCTCCCTCGACCTCGATTATTTCCCACTTGACCTAGCATCTTTAGGCTGAGATTCTTCATTAAATCTACCACTTGCCTCATGTCTTGCCTTAGCCCATCATCTTTCACTGCGGTAGTGACCACTGCTGGCATAACCTGAGGAGTAACAGGAACCACTGGTTCATGATGAACCCCTGGCATGCGACCTTACGAAGAATCCATAGACTGAAATTCAGACCTCATGGGCAAAGACTCCACCCCTAACTGGCTTATTTTTCTGAGCTTCCACTCTTTGTTCCTTGCTACCCCTAGTGCATCTTCATATGTCCTAGGCTTCTTTAGCTCCACTCTCCAATGTATATTCTCCCAAAGACTAGCCAAGAACCAGTCCTTATTCATCATGTCAGGAGGGGTTACTTGTGGTGCTAAGGCCTTGCACATCCTCTCCCATGCCAATGAGAACTTACGTATGTACACATCTACTGGCTCACCTTCCTTTTGCACCAAACCTTGTACTTCTTGCCACACTTTGTCAGGATCTTCTATCTTCACAAACTCCACTTCCAACCCATGCCTTAGATTGTCCCAACTCAATCTTACAGGTGGATCCGCTGCATGCAACTCCTCTTCAAATGCTTTGGACCAGACTCGTGCATCACTCTTCAAACAAATTTGGAGAAGGCGTAACATCTGCGCCGGGTCATGAATCTGGTTGCTCATGCAAGCAACCTCCATCTTTTCCAAAAAGTCTTCCACATCTTCATCACTTCTTCCATGAAACTCCGGATAAGAGAAAGCCATGGCTACCCAAGTTACGATGCTTTGAGAACCCTTCAAACACATGTACGTGCAAGAACCCAGAACTTGTGACTGACTCAATTCCCAAAAACTTCAATGAAGCTCAGCTTTAGATAAGGACAAACACATGCACATCAAATGAGTTTTCATAGTTAATCATCGGAATTACAACAGGCAAAGGACATTTCAGGATCTCTCTTAATCTTCTTGGCCCGAACATAAAGACTATATGCGCTGCTGGAAAAAAATCTTCCTGGACACATGAACATTTATCTGGATTCTCTGAGTTAAATGAAAAGGAGTGACTTGAGGGCCATTTTGATCATCCATTAAAGCCAACCATGAAGCTCCCAAGAAGGCACACCTTACTTATCCTATGATTTTGTAAAAATTTCAGCAGCATAACAGCATAAATGGCTCAAAAGACCAAAAAACCAGCCATCATAACTTGGAAAAATTTTGACAGAGTTTCCCCAGAAGTAGAGCAGTAGGAACCCAAAATATAGACTCTATATGTATGCATAAACTATCAACAATAGAACCCGAGCATCAAATAGGACTCACTAGTACATGGCCTATTGCGAAGTCATGAAAAGGGTGCTGAAACCACCTGTATCACCGAAAGGATCTCCACATTTGAGAATCCCCCAGCTCAATAAAACCTCATGCTATCGACCCTCACACGAAGGCTAATGCAAATCGCGTATAGTCAAGTCTTAGAAATGACTATCTTCTAGACCAAGTCTCAGAAATGGTTGGGACTGCCAAATAAAACCAAATATGGCTCCACAAAGGCGTACAATGGAAGTTTCCACAAGTAACGTACAATCCAGCAAACAATGCATGCAAATAGGAGGCAAATGATGCATACCCACAATAACTGCAAGTGACACCACTACTACTATATCACTGTACTCCAGCTACATGTACCTGTGTGAATCACCTGTACCTGTCCCTCAAACCTGTAATCCCGAATCGCGAAGCTTGAAGCTCGAAGAAGAAGGTACTCGAAGAAGATCCTTAGTGGGGGCACCAAAAGAATGTGAGCGGGATGGAAACACACAGAACGCCTCTATAACAACCTGACACACACACTATGGGGCACCACTCAGTTTACACAACCCACCTGGCCGAGACAGGGAACACACTGATGGAGCGAGAGAAGAGAGACTATCCGTTTACCCTCTCCACACAGAGACAGAGACACACACACACACACACACCCAAAAAATCAGCTCAAAAGAGGAGAACTTCTGATGTTTAGATACAAATGAGCTTGGGCCAACACCAATGGGACAAATAGCTCACACAATATGGGTAAAATATGCCAAATACAATCACAAATTGGAGCAGAAGATTCGCTCATAGGAAAAAATTCCATAGCCAAAACAGAAGAAAAAGAGTGAAGAATTTGTAAAAATGGACAGCGCCACCGCGTCTGGAACGGCCCAAAACCCCAGTCTACAATGTCAAAGTGCTCAAATCCGACTTCGGATGAGCAGTTTACGGCGACAACATGCTCCAAAATGAGCAAAAACACACGTGCAGCTGTTCCTCCTCTCTTCTTCTAATCTTCTCTCTGTTTTTTCAGTTCCCACAGTTTGCTTTATTACTTGGGCACCCTTGGCCTTTTAGTTGATCTCAAACGGACCCCGAACATGCCAAAAACTGACCTCGCAGTGCATAGTTGTCACCTTTTTGCATCATCCGCACACTTGGCACTCAACATTTTTCAATAATGCGTCTCGCCACCACGTGAAGTGGCCCCAAAATATGGTCCTCATGATGATCTTTCTGCATAATTATCACAAGGAAACACTCACGTTGTGTCCGTACTTTTCCACGTGCAAATATTGACCCCATTCGACGTCCTGACGCCACTAGATGCCATCTGACGCACCTGCTTACCTCATGTCATCGGCCCGCGGATAGCTTCCTTGAGAAGTTTTACGCGCTACCAACCTCTTCTTATTGTAGAAAAAACACACTGGTGTACCGGTAATAGTGAAAATCGATGCACTATGTACACCCTGTCCTACCTGTACACATGTGGGCCCCACGTAACCACCTGGCTCTGGAAAATGGGCAATCCTTTATTCGATGCACCATGCATGTGTATGTACATATGCACAATCCCTTGCTCCAAAAAACTCCTGACAACGATAAACACAATTTAAATTTCTCAAGTATAGCATATAGACAAGAATGGACCAAAAGCCATGTGAATACAATATATATTATAAAACGGAGCAAAATTGTTCAAATACAATGTTTATGGATTTAAGAGGTCTCTCTCTCATCCTCGCATAGCTCAATATAACTCTATAACAAAGAAAACGAGTTGCTCGCAGTGCTTGCTATCTATGCGGACATGAAGGATCCTAGTGGAAAGGAAAATAAAGTCAATTTTCAAATTGACTTTGAAGACCAAGGTCTCCTAGTAAGCCTCTCTTTCCTCCCCAATGAAAATAAATAAAAGCTGGTACAAAATAGTAGCAAATACACTTGTGAAAATCAAATCACGTAACTCTTTCTACGAAAGTGTACAGGAAAGCGCACTTCATCCACACAAACCACTAATCGCGATTGGTATAGATGATCGATCTAGCATCGATCTTACAAATAAAAATCTTGAAGAGAAGGATGAAGAAACTGAGGTAAACAAATCTTAACCCAATATATTGTTTATTATTCCTTACTGCAAGTTTTAAAGTAAATTAAAATTCTTTGTAGACAGCATACCATGTTGATAAGTTCGCAATGCGTACTGAAGGTTCGTGCAATGTGCCCATGGTAGGGATAGCTCGCTTTGGCACTACCTAAGCCACCTAGGGCCATCATTTTTTAGAGTTTCTTACACATAGCTCTCCAAGAATGGTTCCACAGAGCTGCTAAAGTACAAAGCATTAAGTGCCATACTTGCTGAAAATTCTCTCACCCTAAATCTTCTTGTTCACATAGTTGATGAGGGGGAAATAGCTGGCACAGTGCATTCCAGATGGATGTTCTTTCTAGAACATTTCATAAAAACACTTAAGGGATATGTGCGTCAGAAGGTACGTCCGGAGGG
Organism: Adiantum capillus-veneris; assembly: GCF_014529385.1. Lineage (NCBI taxonomy): Eukaryota > Viridiplantae > Streptophyta > Polypodiopsida > Polypodiales > Pteridaceae > Adiantum > Adiantum capillus-veneris. The sequence continues at coordinate 143,032,635 of NC_140942.1, read as the reverse complement.
TAGCATGGTAGAAGATTTTGGCTGGTATCACAGTCCCTAATTTACATTGAAGAGTGGCTAGAAAGATTTGATAAAGCTCAAGACATGCTATGGAAAACCATAGATGATGAGCGCATATTTGGGATAGTCATGTGCAATATCGGTGTCGAGGAAAAATGATGGAAGATCTAGAGGCTAAAATCAATTGATTTTGCATGCTTCACAATCTAGTGATGCAAAAGTTGATTTCATAATACAAGGATACAAAGCAAGAGTGACAAAGGGCACGAATTGAGTGGAGACGGGAAAGACGACCACCGATGCATTATCCGACGGGTCTTGAGAACCTACCAACATTCATGAGCTTAAGATGGTTGCACAACCAATTGATCAGCACACAACACTATGAGAACAAGTGACTGAGGAGGAGTGGGAGTACTCTCAGGGTTGCGTGACCAAGGTAAGTTTGCAATGTAAGACTCGGGTCTTGTCGATGTTTGGATGACAACTCATAATCTTTGTTGATTGTAGTATAAGTCATACACGGCAGCATGGTATAAAGGTCGTCATTTTAGGGTGGAACGGATCGACAAAAAGCATTTTACACAAGATTGTGGAATCATGGTAAAATTTGAATAGTCTAGTCGACGACGGTCCTCTCATGCAGATCCTGTGGTGGTGGAACTCACTTACTTTAGCACGCTACAAGAGATTCTGAGGATCGCTTATAGCTATAGAGAATTTTTTGTGGATTTGTTCGATGTGCAATGGTTCAAGATAAACATGGAGGGTCGCAATGCTATAGTGCATAGAGGAGAGTCAGATTTCCTTGAGCTAGATTCAGCTAAAAAATGGACGGACCTAAGAGACACTTTAGTACTACGTGAGCATTGTGAACAAGTAAGTCTGTGAACATCCAGTTTTAGAGGACTGATGGTCTAGAAGCACTCGTGTAAGGTATGTGGCTGTTGCAGGTGGTATTTCATGATCATCCAACAAAGTTTGCATCAAATTGGTGGTATGTCATGCAGGTAGCCCCTTGTAGTGCACGGACGTACAAGAGCTACCATGTGCCAATCACAGTGGCATCAGTGGAGGAGATCAAAGAGGATATTTCTCATTCAAAAGCCGCTGAGGTGGTACAGGACGAGCCTGGCGTTGCTACTCTCTATGGGATGCATGTAGAGGATCTACAAAATGAAACGCAGGACAGGTGCCTAAACGAAGAGCTCTATATAGACATAGGGATCTATGCTAAGTTATGCGAGGATGAGGGAGAGACCTCTTACAGCCATAAACATTATATTTGAGCAATTTTGATCCTTTTTATTATATATTTTGTATTCCCGTGGAGTTCTGTTTATATGCTGTACTTGAAAAATTTAAATTGTGTTTAATCATTGAATTATAACTTGATCAGGTTTTCTTTTCCATTCATCATCAAGATTTAATCTTTGTGTGTTTAATGCAGGCATGGATGATGATCGGTTTCTTTCTTCCTTATCACCCCAGCAGAGGAGGTGGTATGAGGAGTGTCATTGCTCTAGAGCATCGTCGAATTTTTCCACTCCTTCAGCATCTCCCTCTGTTTCGGAGCACTCAATGCGCTCTGATAGTTTGGTGTCGACGAGATGATCTACACACTCTTATAGGCACCGATGTTGTTGTGGTGGCGATGGCGGTTGCTGTGGAGATGCCGCCGCTAATGTTTCAACACTGCCTCGTAGTCAATGAGGCTTCTTACCTTCCCCTTCTTTGCTTGCCCCCACACCAGCCACGACATCACCATCTACTCCAGCTTTTGCGCGGCTATCGGCCGTTCCTGGCTACACACCACTCGCTACTCCTCCAGGAGTCCCCCAGTCGACACTCCTCGCTTCGGGACAACACCTTTCGTCCATACCCCCATTGAGATTCCACTCAAGACCCCTACCGAGACACCCAGGTTCACACATCACAGGCGAGAGGGATTATCGTACTTGATCAACATCAGTGGTGGCATCATCTTGGATGATGACGGCAAGAAGGTGATCTCACGCATGCGCGGCCTTTGCTCTCATGTGTTTCGACACTACACACTTAACACGTGGAGTGAAGTGCCAAATGAATGAAAAGACAAAGTCATAAGCATGTTGCATGACGAGTTTCCCGTGTCAAGTCGGGATGAGCGCTTCAATGAAGACCTGATGAAGGTGTGGATGCGCGAATACTGCAAGCACGAGCGTTCTGAAGTGCAAAAACAAATAGATCATCGGTGGAACAGACCAGATTGGCTGGCCAAAGAAGATTGGAAGTATGCAAAGCGAGTAGCACGCGAGAACCCTGACAAGTGGAAGCAACAAAAGCAGGCAGCCAAAGCGCAAGTAGAGGCAAGGAGCTCGCACCACTTGGGGAGCGGCGAGTGGACATCATTTGAGGCCGATTATGTAAGTGTTTTTGCATCGACATTTAGGCTTGTTAGTTATGGATAGTTGTACTTTTAGATTCTAACATAACGTATTCTTTGTATGTTTTGAACAGTGATCGATGACAAGACGTGACCCACACCATACCAACGCGAGTATGCGGGCAGAAGGGATTACCCGCCCTTATGGAAATTTTCAGTTCTCGCTCCGGCATGATTAGTGTTTCAATTTACTCTCTTACATTTGTTGTATTTTAATGGTAACCTAAGTTTTGTAATTATGTGTTTATACTTACAAAAAGCTTTATTGTTTTTTTTTTCAAAATCCAACAGATACGCCGCTTGGATGCGATGAAACATCTGATTAGATGATGTCAATCTAGCCATATCCAGATAGCACTAGTTTTCTTTTGTCATAGTATGTATATATGATGACGTGCGCACGTCATTTTTGTAACTATTGGTCAACTATGTATTTTCTTAACAATGACAATTATGTTGTAGCTATTATATCAAATGATTTTGCCTATGATGTGTGTAATTTTGTCATTGTATTACTTTTTTCAATTCACTTTCATTGAATTACTTTTATTTGTCAGTTTTGCATCTTTATTTTGGAAACAATGTTCAATATGGTTGATATGCCCTGTCGCCCAATAACATTTATTCTCGAGAGTTGCCATAGGCGTCTCTATATAAGGTTCTGTAGCATTTTCGTGCCATGGCATGTTCATGATGTGAAATTAAAATATCTACTCACTCTTAATGCTTTTGTTATGTGGGACCAAATGCTATAATGTACATAGTGTGATATATGCAAAAATGAATGACACAGTTGCAGCCGTGTACATACCACGCTATGGCATGATTTTTCACATAAATATATTCCTATGTTGCTTTAGAAATGTACAAATTTCAAGAGTATCAATGTGGCACGCTCGTTTTTCCTAGAAAGTTCAATGCAGGCGATCTCGGCCAAACATAGCAGGTTTCATGCGCAGGCAGAAGAGATGCATCCAAAGTGCTTGTCAAGTGGTAAAATGAGGTTCAAGATGAAATTTAATCCCAATGGGATTTTCCCAAAATTTTAGGGATTTTTCTCAGCTCGTTTGGGCTGTTTACGGGCAAGAAAGGGGCATTTTTGGGCTAAAAATGACCAAAAATGGTCAAAAAAGACCCAAAATTGGTCAAAAATGGCTCAAAATGCCACATCACTCATGGTTCCGTGACTATAAGAATTAAGGGAGAATTTTAGAACATGAATATCAGCACTACAGGCGCCTCTGTGAAGGGAGACAAAGCCTGCACCTAAGGTATGATAGTGCAGTCCCATGCTAATCCAACCCTGTATTCGACGCTATGAGGCCACCAATTAGGGTTTTTCCTCTTCAAATTACCACTTCGGAATGCATAATTAAGTTCTGAAGCTTCCATGAAATGGCTAAAACAGAGAATTGAAGCGTTTGCATAGGGTTTTTATCAGGGCGAACGAGCATTGCAACTGTGTAATTGGCAGTGAGGCTACACCAAATCATCACACACACAATAGTTTTGAGTTGATGTTAGTTCTTTTTCAAAGAGAAGCTTTCATGGCTGGAGTTTTGTTCTTTTTTAGTGTGTTTTTGGCTTCAAATCATCTACGGCTTGCTTGATTCAGCTGCGAACTCTCACAGTCAGAGGCCCGACGCTTTCCTAGCCGCACTACGCACTTCTTAACATAATTTTGGTGAACCCGGCGCGAAGTAGGCTAGGGTGAGGGTTCAAAAGCTTCATTTAAGGTCTCAAAACAAAGTTTTAAAGCTATGGAGCAACAAGAGCAACTAGGGGTTCGGTTTGATCCTATCACAATGCAAATGTTTCAAGCTTTTGCGATGTTTATGCAGCAGCAGCAAGCTGCGGAAAGGAGGGAGCTTTCCTCAACTAAAGAGCTTCAATCTATGGTGAAGAAAATGGAACAATTTAAAGGTAAATATGTAATAAAGTGTCTTTGTGGATATGTAAAGGACATGGAGCTTCATCGAGGGTCCGAAGCAGAGATGATGCAAAGTTTTGAACTAGCTGTGGTTCCTGAGATCAGAGAGCATGTAAGGGGAATTAGAAATGAGCATGGGGAAACTTGGGAATCATTAAAATTAGCATTGAAAGAAGAGGATTTCATGGAATACTCTGAAAGGGTGACAAAGAGGACTTTTCTAGAGTGGGTAGTTCGGCCAAAAGAGGGACTTTCGCCTTACCGAACTGCTAAGGGAATTTGAACGCCGCTATGATCAACTTTCAAGGACTGAGAAGGCTACCCTAAACTCAAATAAGACAGAGCTCTTTTTGCAAGCTGTAGGCAAAGAGATTTAAGAGAAGTTAGAGTTACTTCTTCAGGATAAGGATACGGAACATGGCTTAAAGACTGATTGGAATGAGGTCGAAGATGCAATTTCACTGCTAGCCAAGCGACACCGATGAAGAGACAAGATGATCGTCAACCCTAGTCAAACCCCAAGTGTTCCCGAGAGTCCCATGAAGCCTGTGATTGTGGTTCCAAAGAATGAGAAATCCATCCGCGATGATATTGTTAAGGGAATGCAAGAATTGAAGTTAAAGCTTACAAGGCTAGAAGAGAAGGGGCAACCATCAGGTCAATCTATAGTGCAACGAACTGAAAGCAGAGAAGGTTTTGTAAATAGATGCATATGGTGTGATAGTACTGACCATGAAAGGAGGGATTGTCAAAGTTTCAAAGATGCTTTGACAAAGAATCTTGTTTTCTTTAAAGATGGCAAAATTCACTTAAGTGAAACAAGTAAGCTCTTGGGTACAAACTTTGGCAAAGGTGGGAAGAAGAAGCTAGTTGAGGACATGGCTACTAGCCATGCCCTCTCAATGGTTGAGGCAACCGCCTATGGGTTGAAGGTGGAACCTATTAAGTAGAAAGGAGTCAAGGTTGGAGAAGAAGAATCCAGTGGGATTGGAGAACTGTGGCCATGGGCAATAGAGTCTTCTTTGAAAGGTAAAATGACTAAAGAAGTTTTACATGAAGCTGGAGACTGCATTCGGCTAGAAACAGGTTGGAACGACCCTGCTGGCTATTTGTCAGTACATGCATACATTTCCAAATGTCAAGCCAATGAGGCCGTTGTCAAAGAGAAACGTAGGCATGAGAATAGGGATAAATCCTTCAGAACGTGCGACAAGGAGTGGGGGCAAAAATGAAATAGTGCTTCTTAGATCACCTTCCCCGCAATAGATGCCTATCCCTGAAGTGCCTATGCAAGAAGACCCTAAAGAAAATAAGAAGGATGCAATGAAAGCCAAAGCAAAGGGTCCGGCCTACAAGCTCCAATCTGACATAGAGGCGGCAGCAGATCTTAAAAAGGTTTTGGAAGCGAGGATTTTGAACAGTATGGTGGAATTTACGTTTGCTGAGGTCCTTGGAGTAGCAAAGAGGGAGATCCATGAAGAGATAATTGATATAATCAAGAGTAATTAAGCGATAGTATCTTACTGAATCTATCCATGTACAGGGTGAAGAAGAAACTTTAAATACACAAGGAGTACAAGTCTATGGTGAGCAAGGTGATCAAACTATTGTTGGATGCTACAAGTCTAGGGGAGGAGTAAAACAGGTTCACTTCTTGGATGACAAAGATGAAGTCGAGACCACTCACAAGAGTTACTACTTGAAGAGTCACTGGGCAGGAGGAACTATTGAGACCTTAGTGAATGTGGGAGACTTAGAAGAGCCATACATTGCGCTGATAGATCATGGGTCAGAAATTAATCTTATGTCAAAGAGTTTATATCAAAAGGAAAAATGGCCAATTGATATAAATCATGGATGGATGATCCGTGCAGCAAACAACTCATCAAGAGAGTTGTACAGAGCTTGTCCAAATGTAAAGGTGACTATAGGGAATATGAAAGATTACCAGAATTTCTTTGTACAGAAGATGTCTACATACCCTCTTATCCTTGGGGAGCCATACATCACTGCTACTCGCATGGAAACCAAGGTAATGGACAATGGGTCAACTTATGCTAGGATAAGGAGCACGGATGGGAAGCGAGAAGTACAATTCCTTAATGTTTGTGTGGACCATGAAAGGAACCGTGAAAGTCTTAGAGAGCAACCCTTGCCAAAGACAAACAAAGAATTCAAGGACTACAGGGATATCAGGGGTTGCAGTGGTACAAGAAGAGAAAAGTTATCGCATGATGTATATGCAAAGGAAACATTTCCTTCCGGTTTTGTAGGATTAACATACTATGGATCTATTGCTTTTACAAAGTGTGAGGACTTAAAGCTGGGTGAATGACAACATGTAAATAGTGTACAAAGGGGTTTGAAGATGAATGGTTTTCTAGAAAATGATGAATGCATTACAGGAGTATTTGATGAATGCATTACAAGAGTATTTGATGAGTGTTTGTTTGTGGATACTATGCAAGACTTGGAGTTTTTAGCGGATCGCAATTTGCATATGGAAAGTGAGGTTGTGAAAGTTTTCTCAATAGAAATGTATAAAGTCATTGAGGATTTAAAAATGCTCAAGGTGTTGATGTACGAGTGGAGACCAAATACAAGTCTATGGCAAAGAAAGTGAAACCAGTGGCATTACCTCTACCAAAAGACTGTACGGATAATATGGATCAAGCTGCTTTGCAACTTAGTCTTTGTGACCCGAGCAAGATTTGACATATGTTTACACATGATACTTTGAAGGAGTTAAAGATTGGTTGCAAGGATAGTTTGATAAAGAGTATGGTTTGAAGGAATGCTTTCCAAACATGGAAAGGCTTTTGCATTCAAGGCGCATGAGATAGGATGTGTTGATCCATCCATTGTTGCTCCAATGGTGATCTTCACTATCCCTCATGTACCTTAGAACTTGAGGCCTATTCTAGTTCCAAAGGCTCATTTGCCAGAACTCATTGAGTTGCTTAATGAAAAGATCAAGATGGGTATTTTGGAGCCTTCTTGTGCTGCGTATTCAAATAGGTGGTTCACAGTTCCGAAGAAAAATGGTTCTTTACGCTTTATTCGGATATGCAACCTGTAAATAAGGTGACAATAAAAAATGTGGGTACAGGGCCAGTTGTAGATGAATTTGCAGAGGCATTTGTAGGAAGGGCAATATATTCTATGGGGAGATTTGTACTCAGGGTATGATCAGTTCCAACTAGCAATGGAAAGCAGTGACCTGACTACCATGAGAACACCTTTGGGCCTGGTAAGGATGTGCACCTTACCTTAGGGTGCAACTAATTCAGTTGCACATATGATGAATGGTATGAACAAAGTCCTACGTGACTTCATACCTCAAACTACAATGCCTTTCCTTGATGATGTGCCAATCATGGGATGTAATGTAGGTGATATAGATGTGGCTCTGGACTTGAGGGGGTGTCGCAAGTATGCCGAAAACCATATCAATAATTGTGATAAGATCTTGTCAAAGTTGAAAGAAGTGAACCTTACCTTGTCTGGCCAAAAGTCAGTGTTTGGTGTAAATGAAGTTCTTATTGTAGGACATATGTGTGGGCCATATGGTAGAAGGCCTTGTCCTGCAAATATTGATGTAATTCAAAGAATGAAAGAGAAATTCATAAATCTCACTGAGGTTCAAAGGTTCTTGGGTGCATGCGTGTTTTATGTTATCTGGATTCCGCATTATGCACATGTAGCAGAGCCTTTGTATCAACTTTTAAGAAAGAACCAAAAGTTTCAATGGGAAGAAATGCATACACATGCCATGAGGAAATTAAAGAAGTTGTCGCTTATGTCACCAACTTTGAGGAAAGTAAACTATGATTGTGGAAGACCTGTGATTGTGACAGTAAATACTAGCCCCACAGGAATTGGATGGGCGATTGGTCAAGATGATGAAGATGGTAAGCGATATGTAGTGAGATTTGGAGCAAAAGTCCTAAGTGCTCGTCAACGCAATTATCCACAGGTGAAAAGGTAATTATGGGGAGCACTTACAACCCTGAAATGTAATAAAGAGTATTTGATAGGTGCAAATGTAATGGTGGAGACTCATTGTCTACCTCTTCTTAGAATGATCACAAGCTGCTCAACTCCCGACATTGCTATGTTGAGATGGATTGGCTACATAAAGTCATTAAATTTAGAATTTAAGCATATTGTAGGGGAAGATAATCCAATTGCGGATATGCTTTCGAGAGCAAGGTATGAAAATGAAGAAGAAATGGTTATTGAGGGTGATGATGTAGGCACAAGGTTTTATTGTAGCTCTTATACAAAGGGTGATCATGTTTGCCTGTCAAATGCACTTGAGTCATTAACAGAGGACCTATATCAAGGTGACTGTTTTCTCATTGGACGCTATCTGAGCACTTCGACAAGGCAAGAAGGGTGGAGAGATCAAGAGTTCAAAAGAATACGCAGAAAAGCCTATGGATACTTTTTGAAAAATGGATACTTGTGGAAACATCCAAAACAAAGAAATGGGATGCCATTGAGAGTTGTGAATGATAAGGATGCTCAAAACGAGCTTATGAAAAAGTTTCATGAGAGTCTTTATGCTTGTCATAGAGGGGAATGGGCCACCTTTACTAAAATCAAAGAGAGGTATTGGTGGAAAGGTATGTATAAAGATGTATCTCGCTTTGTGGAATCTTGTGAAACCTGTCAAATGTATTCAAATGTACGTCATTGTGATGGGTTGCACCATACTTACCCATTGGCAATGCACTACAAGTGGGTAGTAGATCTGGTTACAATGCCATTGGGTTTATGGCAAATGAGATACAAAGTGCTTGCACTAGAAGACTTAACTAATCAGGTTGAAGGTCCTGCTCTAAGAAAAAAAGCACAGAAGGGATATGTAAGTTCCTCTTGGATGATGTAATTAGCCATTATGGCTGTGTTGGGAAAATAACAACAGATAGGACTGAGTTGGATGCTGACAAAGCAAGGGAGTTTCTCTAGATTGGGCATTAAACTTGCTCTCACTACTGCATATAATCCTGAGGGAAATGGAAAATCAGAGCGTGGGCATCCTCCTATCATTAAAGATTTGGCTAAGGCTTGCAACGGTAAAATGGGAGAGTGGCCTAGTTTATTGCCTTATGCTTTATGGGCTGATCGTACAACTCATAGCTCAGTTACTGGTTATATGCCTTTTGATGTATGGTCAGAAACCTATAATGCCAATTGAGGATGTAATTCCCACATGGAATGTATTACCTTGGGAAGATGGAATGAGTAGGGAAGAGCTTCTTGCTTTGCGCATACAACAGTTAGAAAGAAGGCCTCAAGATATTGAGAATGCAGTAGCATGATTAAAAGATGCAAGGTTAAAGAATAAGGACAGATTTGATAAGAGGCATAGGCTCAGACCTAAAGCTCTTGAGGAAGGTGATTGGGTGTTGGTGTATGACAACAATCTTGACAACCGCATTCAACAATAAGAAATATTTCAAAGAGATGGTTTGTTCCTTATAAGGTTCAGCATGTACATGGGAATGCAATTTATACCTTGCATGAATTAGATGGGACAAAAATGAAGATTCCCATCGCAGGGAAAAGAATCAAGTTATTCAAAAGAAGAGGTGAAACAGATCCCTTTGGTTCACAAGAAAGTCAAAATGAAGGCTCTGATGAAAATGTTATGGATGTAGATGAAGAACAACAGGATGATGTGCTAGATTTTGTTGCAAGCGATGATGAAATCGACATGTATATGGACTTAAATGAAGACTCAACTTGCTACAAAAAGATATGTGTGGCACATGCCGGAGGATGTGTAGGTTTAGAGGAGGTGGATGTTGTGTCATGGCCCGTTCATAATGTGAAATTAAAATATCCACTCACTCTTAATGCTTTTTTATGTGGGACAAAATCCTATAATGTACAGAGTGTGGTATATGCAAAAATGAATGCCACGGTTGCAGCCGTCTACATACCTTGGCGGGTGGACGAGGCCCTACATGTGGCACTATGGCATGATTTTTCACACACATATATATATATATATATATATATATATATATATATATATATATATATTCCTATTTTTCTTTAGATATGTACAAATGTCAAGAGTATCGAAGTGGCACGCTCGTTTTGCATAGAAAGTTCAATGCGGGGGATCTCGACCAAAAATAGCAGGTTTCATGCGCAGGCGGAAGAGATGCGTCCAAAGTGCTTTTCAAGTGGTAAAATGAGGTTCAATATGAGATTTAAGCCCAATGGATTTTACCATGATTTTAGGGATTTTTTCCAACTTGTTTAAGCTTTTTACGAGCAAAAAGGGTATTTTTGGGCTAAAAATGAACAAAAATGGTCAAAAAAGACCCAAAATTGAAAACAAATGGCTCACAATTCCACCACTCACGGTGTCGTGACTATGAGAGGTAAGGGAGCATTTTAGAACATCAATATCAGCACTACAAGCTCCTCTGTGAAGGGATACAAAGCCTGTACCTAAGGTATGCTAGTGCAATCTCGTGCTGTTCCAACCCTGTATTCGAAGTTGTGAGGCCACCAATTAGGGTTTACCCTCTTCCAATAACCACTTGGGAATGAATAATGAAGTTCAGAAGCTTCCATGAAATGGCTACGACGGAGAACTGAAGCGTTTGCATACGGTTTTTATCAGGGCGAAAGAGCATTGCAACTGTGTAATTGGCAGTGAGGCTACACCAAATCATCACACACACAAGACTTTTGAGTTGCTCTTAGTTCTTTTTCAAAGAGAAGATTTCATGGATGGAGTTTTGTTCTTTTTTAGTGTGTGTTTGGCTTCAAATCATCTACACCTTGCTTGATTTTGCTGCGAACTCTCACAGTCAAAGACGCATCGCTTTCCTAGCCGCACTCCGCACTTCTTGACAGTGTCGTTATAATCTTGCTAAAATGAGGATTGTTTCTGTCACTATAGGCATTGCTATTTAGAGATGCTAATAGTGACGATTATAGCGACACCTACAACGACGTATGCATTTTGACGCTTTTAGCAATGTCAGGGGGATTAGAAAACAGATTATAGTTTCGTCGATATAGTCGTCACAAGTGCACATTGTTGAGCTTATATGTGAAGCTACTCAATATATGGCTTCTCTATATATGGCACGCAGGTCCCCTCTATGTATACATCATCTCATGTGTGTATTCTACACACTTTGGGGTTCTATTTCTGTGCTCTCTCTTTCTCTCTCAACATGGTATCAGAGCAATATCTTTTTGTTTTTTATTTTCTCCTGATCGAAATCGATGTGGTCTACAACTTTACAGAAGAAAGTTTTTTCAAATTCTGCACCGATTTTGAGTTATCGTTCGTGGACTTCGTACATACCTGAAAAGCAACTTTCACTTTTTTTTTTTGATTTTTTTGCTAATTAAAAATGGTTTTGCAGAAACTATCCTTTAGAGGCACTGGAATCGATGTGGTCTACAACTTTGCAAGAGGAAGTTTTTTCAAATTCTGCATAGATTTTGAGTTATCATTCGCGGACTGCGTACATGTCTAAAAAGCAACTTTCGCTTTTTGTTTTTGATTTTTCTGCTAATTGAAAATGATTTTGCAGAAACTATCCGTTATTGGCACTAGAATCGATGTGGTCTACAATGTTGCAGATGGAACTTTTTTCAAATTCTGCACCGATTTTGAGTTATCGTTCGCGGACTGCGCACATACCTGAAAAGAAAGTTCCACTTTTTGTTTTTTATTTTTCTGTTAATTGAAAACGATTTTGCAGAAACTATCCGCAATCGATGTGGTTTACAACTTTGCAGAATGAACTTTTTTCAAATTCTGCACCAGTTTTGAGTTATCGTTCGCGGACTGAGTACATACCTGAAAAGCAACTTTCTCTTTTTGTTTTTGATTTTTCTACTAATTGAAAACGATTTTGCAAAAATTACACGAGGGAGGCACTGGAATCGATGTGCTCTACAACTTTGCAGAAAGAAGTTTTTTCAAATTCTGCACCGATTTTAAAGTATCGTTCACGATCTGCGTACATACTTGAAAAAAAACTTCCGTTTTATGTTTTTGATTTTTCTCTTAATTGAAAACGATTTTGGAGAAACTATCTACGTGAGACACTGAAATCGTTGTGGTCTACAACTTTGCCGAAGGAATTTTTTTCAAAATCTGCACTGATTTTGGGTTATCGTTGGCAGATTGCGTACATGCCTAAAAAGCAACTTTCATTTTTTTTGTTTTTTGATTTTTTTCCTAATTGAGAATGATTTTGTAGAAACCATTCGCTTGAGCCATCAAATTGATGTGGTCTATAACTTTGCAAAAGAAACTTTCTCTAAATTCTGCACCGGTTTTGAGTTATCGTTTCGGACTGCAAATATGTTTGAAAAGGAAAATTTTACTTTTTGCTTTTGATTTTCTCCATAATTGAAAACTTCTTAATTATATTTTTTCTTCATAAATCATATATTTGTTACTGGCGTAACTTTGCTGCAGAAGCCAGTTATATATCGTTCCGATTCAGTCGAGCCGTTGATGATCGTCCAAATTCTATCGAGCTACTGTTGGTACATGATCTTTTGTTATATGATATACTCGTTCATTGTTTCTCGTATAATTATTATTCTAGAGATATAGTTTACGTCGTTTTATTGATAATTTCTCATTGATACCATAGTGATTTTAATGGTACCATGATGATGTTTTGTTAGTACTTTGGTCATGGTAATTTTCGTTCATATCATGATGATATTTCATTGATACCATGGTTATTCTCGGTGTTGCCATGATGATATTTCGTTGATACCATGGTTATTCTCGGTGGTGCCATGATGATATTTCGTTGATTCCATGGTGATTTTTGTTGATACCATGATGATGTTTCATTGATACCATGGTTATTCTCGGTCATACCATGATGTTGTTTCGTTGATACCATGGTTATTCTCGGTGATGCCATGATGTTGTTTCGTTGATACAATGATTATTCTATGATGCTTTTCGTTGATACCATGATGATTTATTCATTTTTATTGATACAATGATGATATTTTGTTAATACTTTGATGATACTCATTAATATCACTACGTTGATAAATGCCATTTTATGTAATATATACACATGTCCATTACATCACGTATCATGCATCTTGTACTTTTTATGTTCATACTTTATGTCCACATGTGTTATCGTGCATATATATGTCGTCAAAAGAGTGGCGTCGCGAACCATCTCCTATGGCATTGTGAACGTAATTTTTTCACTAACCATGCTAATAATTTTCATGACTATGTTTTTTGAGTTTATGATCTATGTAGGATTGATCAAAGAATTGATTTCATGAAGACAAACTTGGTGACAATAAAAGATTTATGAAGACATTCTTGGTGATACCATATTGATGACAACATGAAGATATGTTTGGTGATGCGATATAATTGATGACAAGCTACACAACAGATTCATGGAGACAGTTCTGATTACGAGCTAATCGATAGACTTACACCTCTTTATTGAACGTTTGTATTCATTATTGTATTTGATAGGATAGGAATAATGTAAATCCTCATAAAACATTCATTGCAAAAGGAGTGATGTAGCTCCTCATAAAATATTCATTGTAAAAAGAGTGATGTAGCTCCTCATGAACATTTGTATATTCAATGATTTTATAATATAACGGTGGGTGTATATAGAGCTGTGGGTTTTTCCCTTGATCCCCCAAGGGTTTTTTCATCCACAATTAGGGACCCTTATTTGAGTGGGGGTGTTGAGGTTATATGTGAAGCTACTCAATATATGGTTTCTCTATATATGGCACCCAGGTCCCCTCTATATATACATCATCTCATGTGTGTATTCTACACACTTTGGGGTTCTATTTTTGTGCTCTCTCTTTCTCTCTCAACACACATAAGCTCTTGTAGTGATGGTGGATACACATATCTTTGCCAATGATACTACAGTTGTACTATATTGAGCTGATTTACCTACCGGAGTGATGACACACTTATGTACTCACCTTAGTCACTAGCGGTTCATACTAGACCATTGTACTAGTTCCCCCTTTATGTTGTGTTTTTCCTTTATGTTTTTTTGACCTCTTATCTTGAGTTAATGAAGATGAAGAAGTACAATCCTTTGCCTCCATCTTTGTGTGTGAGTGTGTGTGTGCTTGCAAGATCTCAAGCCCTCTCCTTCTCTATCTAGTCACAAAACTTTATAATGAGGTATAATAGGCCTAGGACACTATCCTACAAATTTTGGCCGCCATCCAGCAAGGTACCGAAATCACAAACCATCATGATTAAGGTCCTGAAAATTGCAACAAAACTGTCAAGAAAGGTCGCCCTACGGTCTAGGAATACTCTCCTATGGTGGAAACGCCAAAAAGCAACCATTTTTTCACTCAAAACAACATATTTAGCTCATAGATATACATTTATGAACCACAACAAAATTGAGAACGATTACACTTAACTCAAAGAACAAAATACAAGGAACACAATACACTTTTTGGAATCAAAATATGATTACCAGAGTATGAGAAAACTGGATCACAAAGTGCTTAAGAGCAGCCGCTCTCATTGGTATGACGAAGCCTTAGTTTCCTCTTGCAAGCTCGCACCACGCTGTTGGGATGTGTGCGGTCTAGCTGGGAAGGTGCGGAACCTATGGTTGTGAGAGTTCGTGATGAGAGTCACAAAAACTTTACGAAAAAGCGTTTATGGAGAATCACCAACCCTCTTCCTAAAGATGGTTTTAACTCTAAGAGCATTGGTGACAAAAAATGTCACAAACCCTCTTTGCTATTGTGCTTGTTTTGGTAGTCGAGATTATGATGAAAGGACCATCAAATCACATCCAATTTTACTTTAAAATAGCAATTAGAAACACTAAATGTTCAGCCATAAAACCTCAATGCTCATACAAGCACAATTCTCAATCAAAGCCCAAACCTCTTTGGTGGTATCATGTAGCCTCGCCCCCAATTATAGTCGTAGCATCAAACAGTTGAAACGAATACACAAGCTTCCACCTTCACGGCGACCATTTTCTGAGTTTACAGAGATTTAAGAGCTTATAAAGTGAAGCCCACACACCATTTTGATAAGAGGAAACCTTAATTCACTCCCTCACTAGCTCAGATACAAGATTTCGAAGAGGCGGGACTGCCCTACACATAGAGTGAGCAACCATGGAAGCCATTGCATAGTAGTGATAAATTGCAGATTTTTCCTGTAAAAATCCCCCTTGTCTCTCTTTCCCACGGCATTATGAGCTGATGTGTCAATTTTTGCGCCATTTTGCCACTTTGGACCAAAACTAGGCCATTTTCAGCTCATTTTAACCCAAAAAATGTCATTTTTGATTCGGAAAATCCCAAACGGAGTTAGGAAAATCCTTAAATTTGTGGGATCACTCGCATAAGCCTAAAAATCATAGATAAGAATCATTTTCATCAATATACCATTTTGGGTCACTTTCCATGCAATTCTGCAACGGCGCCTGTTAGCTGCTATTTATGGCAGTTTTTGCCCGCATTTGTCTTTGTAGGCGAGATGAGTGTGTCACCATGAAACACTTGGACTATCTACATTGTCAAACCAAATTAGGCATCTTATCAAGCAAAAAAGCATGCAAATGAGCCACATCCAGTGCCACGACTCCTCGAATAGGTATGTACAAGATAGCGATCGCAGTAGCCGCTTTAGCATATATCACGATATGTACATTATTGTTTTTCTTTCCATGCATCGAGAAGTGTCAAAAGTGAGGTGAATGTTTTTATTTCACACTACGCACGTGCCACGGCACGACATCCACCCCCTCTGAACCTGCACATCCTCCGGCATGTGCCAACATTTTCCCTATATAGGTTTAATCTTCATTAAGATCCACAAATATTTGGATGTCATTTTCATCTTCTGCAAAGTCTGGAAAATCATCCTCTGCTTCTTCATCCTCATCTCTAGCAATGTCATTAGCATCTTCATCATCATTTTGTTGTGAATCAAAAGGATCATTATCATGTCTCCTCTTGAACACCTTGATTCTTTTGGCCGCTATGGGAATTTTAAGCTCTGTTCCATCGAGCTCCCTCAAAGTATATGTAGCATTTCCATGCACATGTTTGACAACATAGGGACCAAACCACCTTTTTGCAAGTTTTCTTTGTGTGGTGTGTTGGTTGTCAAGGCTACTGTCGTACATTAGGACCCAATCACCCTCTTCAATAGGCTTTGGTCGAAGCCTATGTCTTTTATCAAACCTATCTTTATTCTTTAGTCTTGCATCCTTCAATCTAGATTTAGCAATGTCTATGTCTTCCTGTCTTCTTTCCAATTGCCTTATGCGCAAAGCAAGTAGATTTTCCCTACTTACACCATCTTCCCAAGGTAACATGTTCCAAGTAGGAACTACATCCTCAATTGGCATCACTGGCTTTTGACCATACATCAATTCGGTAGGCATGTAACCAGTCACTAAGCTATGAGTTGTATGATCATACCACAAAGCATATGGTAGCAACCTTGGCCACTCACACATTCTATCTTTGCATGCCTTAGCCAAAGATTTGACAATAGGAGGATGTCCTCTTTCACTTTTCCCATTTCCCTATGGATTATAAGCACAAGTTTGGGCTAGCTTGATACCAATTCTTGTAAAGAAATCCCTTGCTTCATCTGCGTCTAACTCTCCTCTATCAGCAACTATCTTTCCCACTTGGTTTGTCAAGTCTTCTCGTGCAAGTACCAAGTATCTCATTTGCTAAAGCCCTAAAGGCATTCTGACTAGATCAACAACCCATTTATAGTGCATGGCTAATGGGTATGTAGGATGCAATCCATCACGGTGATGTACATTGGAATACATTTGGCATGTGACACAAGACTCCACAAAATCCGCTACATCCTTATACATGCCTTTCCACCAATATCTCTCTTTCATTTTGAAAAAAGTAGCCCATACACCTCGATGTCCAACATATAGGCTTTCATGAAGCTCTTTGATAACTTTGAGCTGAGTAGGCTTATCACATACTACTCGTAATGGAGTCCCATCTCTTCTTTTAGGATGTTTCCATAAGTAACCATCCCTCAAGAAGAATCCATATGATTTCTTTCTGATCCTTTTGTATTCTGACTCACTCCAATCATCTTGCTTTTGTAAAGTACTCAGGTAGCGACCTATGAGCAACCATTCATCCTCATAGAACTCCTCTGAAAAGGATTCAAGTGAAGATACAATAAATATATCATCACACTTTGCATGAGAAATTGTGTAGAATTTTGTGCCCACATCTTCTTCCTTATCAATCATATCATCCTCGTCTTCATACCTTGCCCTTGAAAGCATATCTGCCATTGCCATTATCTTTCCTGCAATGTGATTCAATTCTGGGGTCAAGGACTTTATATAAGCAATCCACCTAAGCATAGCAATATCAGGAGTAGAGCAGCTTGCAATCATCCTTAGAAGTGGTAAGAAATCAGTCTCCACAACTACAGATGCTCCAATGAAGTACTCTTTGTCACACTTTAATGCTGTAACCACCCCCCATAACTCTGTTTTTACCTGTGGATATGCTCTTTGGCGAGAGCTTAGAACCTTGGCCCCAAACCTCACCACATACCTGTGTTTCTCTTTATCATCTTGTCCTACTGCCCATCCAATCCCCATTGGACTAGTGTCCATTGTCACAATCACCGGTCTTCCACACTCATAGTCAATCTTCCTCAAAGTTGGTGAAGACAGCAACAATTGATTCAACTTCCTCATAGCTTTTACATGTACATCGTTCCATTGAAACCTTTGATTCTTTCGTAGCAATTGATAAAGAGGATCTGCAACATGTGCATAATGTGGAATCCATATGATATAGAAGACACATGCACCTAGAAACCTTCTCACCTCCATGATATTTATGCATACTTCCTTCATCCTCTGTATTGCATCCACTTTAGTTGGACAAGGTGCGCGGCCATGAGGATTACAAAGATGTCCCACTATCAATATTTCTTCAACCCCAAACACTGACTTTTGCCCAGATAATGTAAATTTCACTTCTTCCAGCCTTGTTAAAATTCTATCACAATCATTGATGTGGTTTGGTACATATCTACGATACCCCCTCGAATCCAGAGTCTCATCTTTTTTAGCTAAGTCTCATCCTTTGATTGGAACGTCATCAAGAGAAGGCATTGTAATTTGAGGTAGGAAGTCACGAATGACTTTGTTCATACCGTTCATCATGTGCGCAACCGAGTTGGTTGCTCCCTACGGGGTAAGGTGCACATCCTTACCAAACCCAAGGGTGTTCTCACGGTAGTCAAGTCCCTGCTTTCCATTGCTAGTTGGAACTGATCATCCCCTGAGTACAAATCCCCCAGAGAATATATTTCCCATCCTGCAAATGCTTCTGCAAACTCATCTACAATTGGCCCTGTACCCATATTCCTGATTGTGACTTTGTTGACAGGCTGCATGTCTTGAATGAAGCGTAGAGATCCATTTTTCTTTGGTACTGTGAACCATCTGCTTGAGTAGGTTCCACATGAAGGTTCCAAAATCCCCATCTTTATCTTTTCATTGAGTAAATCTATAAGCTTTGGCAAGAGTGCTTTTGGCACTGGAATTGGTCGTAGATTCCAAGGCACATGAGATATAGTGAATATTACCATTGGTTCGACTATAGATGGATCCACACACCCTATCTCATGAGGCTCGAATGCAAAAGCTTTTCCATGTTTGGAGAGTGTCTTTTCAAAGCATTTTCTTTCAATATCTATCTCAAGGAGTCATTGCCTCCAACTTTTAACATCTTCAATGACAGGCTTGTGTAAACTTGTGTCCAATTCTTTTTGTATCTCCGAGACTAGGGTGCAAAGAAGCCCGATCCATCGTTTCCTTGCAATTTGTAGGCAAAGGCAATGCCACTGGTTTCACCTTCTTTGCTATAGTTTTGTATTTTGTCTCCACTCGCACTTCTAGATCTTTTGCACAGTGAAGAACTCCTCATCTTTGAAAGACTCAATGGTTCTATACATGTCCATAGAAGCTACTTTTACCAGGTCATTTCCTTGTTGAAAACTAGAACTTGTTATAGCACTAAGATCACCCAAAGTATCTAAAAATAAACCTCCTCAAAAACACCTGAAATGTACTCGTCTTCATCTAGCAAATTATGTTTTTTGTATTTTCTATGTACACTATTTACATATTGTTTTTGTCCTTTCTTTAAACCTCCAAGCATTGTGAAAGATACTGATCCATCCTTTGCTACTAGGGCACCTGTAGAAAAAGCTTCGTCTCCCTTCGGATCAGGCGAGAACCTTTTTCTTTCTGTACCACTGCACTCCCGCTTTACAATGGTACTCGACCCAAACCGCTCATCTCCCTTTGATCTCGAAACTCCTTGCTTGGTTTTGGTAGAGAATGGTCCCTTCAGATGTCACGATTTCTCTCATGGTCAACGCAAACTGTCAAGAATTGAACAGCTCGTTTTCCATCTTTGCTTTGGACCCTGGCATAGGCAGATCCATCATCCAACACTTTTGTCTGCATTCACACTGCGGTGATGTATGGTTGTCCAAGGATTAGAGGGTAGCTTGACATCTCTCGAACAAAGAAATTTTGCTCACCTTTCACGCCTCCTATGGTTACATTAACATTTGTACAAGCACCATAGAGATCCTCGAATGAGTTGTTTGCATCCCTAATCATCCACCCATGGTCAGTATCAATTGGCCACTTTCCCTTCATATAGAGACTCTTAGACATGAGGTTAATCTCCGAACCATGGTCTATCAAGGCCACATAAGGCTCCTCAAGATCTCCCACCTTAACCAAGGTTTCTGTTGTAGCCCTTGCCCAATGGTTTTTAGAATAGTGGCTCTTATGAGTGGCGTCATCTTCATCTTCATCTTCAAATTTAACATGCCTATTTCTACTGCCCGAAGATTGGTAGCAGCTTACAAAATTCTCATCTTCATCTGTTTGTTGTACTTGTATCATATGTGTCTTTGAAGCACTCTCTTCATCCTCTGATTGGATAGACTCTGTTAACACTAGGTTGGTAACCTAACAGGACATAAAAGCGTCCTTTCAGGGTTTTGAAAAAAACCTCCAAAACCATAGTAGATCCACTCATTTTGTAAAATCCTTTCATGAGGTTATAGTTCAAGGCCTACTAAACATGGAAAAATAAGAAAATTGTAAAATTTCTCATCTTTTGGTCACACCAAGCCTGCAAAGTTGATGGACCAGTGAATTTTCATCAAAATAGTCATTTCTTATGTTTTGTTGCATAAAAATAAGACTAGGGATTTTTGTAGGACTTGAGATAAATTCCCTAGTTAACTTCAATGGGTTGGTGATCAGAACATATGATTGCTTCTCACTCACTATTTTTTGTTCTGCCAAAATAAATAGGTACAAAAAAGTTGAATTTTTACCATTCTCCAAACCTATCATCAAAGTTTCTATAGCCACGCTCAATACAAATAATATATGCATGTTTTCTTAGTTCCCTATTGTCCTTTATGTTCATAAGGAGCCATGGAGCATGTCAAAAGAATATTACATCTCTTACCAAGGGGAATCTTGGGGAAAAAAATGAAGTGTTAAATACAGCAAACATGAAAAAACTGGGTTGAACATTATGAGTTGTAGAATCCCATAGAAACTATTCAATATCTAGCCAAATTTGATCCTTATGACTAGATATGGTTACTACCTACAAAATGCATGTAGTTGTCACAAGAAACTAACAATATTGAAAAAGCTATACTTGATATACTAGAATGTTTCGTTTTCTTCCATAATTGAAAAAATCAACCATCGTTGTGTACTATGCAAAATATGGTATTAGGTGCCCCAAAACTCAAGGAATGTTAGCTTTATGTTACAATATACGACATAGAAAATCAAAATGAATTTGGATATCATGAAATCCACCAAAAAAATCATAGAAGAGCTAAAATTGGCTAAAAAACAGGATTTGACAATTTTTGTAATTTGGTCAAAACTTACGACTTTAATATTTATTTCTCCCTAGAAGCATCAGGACATGTTGAGGACTACGTACTAAAGATAGTTCTCTAGCATTATAGACCTAACAAACATAAATTCTAGAGTGGCATAGTTGCAAAAAGTTGAAAAAAGTCAAAAACAGGACCCGTTTTTTCACACAGTTTCGGTTGTGAAATGTTGTGCAAGGACAATGTTAAAGATGGAATTGATATTCCAAAAAAATGTCGAGTTTTTTTCAGCTCATGAGACAAATTTCTAGATAGATAGCACCTCAAAATCCATTTTGAAACTCTTGACATAATTCAAGGAAAATGGTCACTTCACAGGACATAAAAGTGTCCCAGGACATAAAAGTGTCCCAGGACATAAAAGTGTCCCATTACCAACCTAGTGTTAAAGCTTGTCACTTTCTTCTTATGATATCAATGATTTCCTCATGGAACTCTCTTTTTGCAATGCCAAGGACTTCTCCCAATGTAAACTCCACCTTGCTATTTAAGATCCTTTCCTCTAAAACTTTCTTTAAATCTATGGCAGCTTCAATATCTGATTGTAGCTTGTATGATGGGCTTTTTCCCTTGCTCTTTTCTTTATCTTGCTTCTCCTTTGGTGCATCATCCCTCATTGGTACTTCTTGTGATGGAGGCTCCCTTGAAATGGGCTCTTGAGTGGGACTCGGATCCTTTCTCCCTCCACCTCTAGTAGCCCTCTTTGAGGGGCCTTCATCCCCATTTTCTCCCCTGCGTTTTTCTTCAACAAGTGCCTTGTTTCCTCGACACTTTTCAATGTAGGCATGCACTGACAAGGCATCTACAGGTTCATTCCACCCAGTCTCAAGACGGATACAATCTCCTGCTTCATGTAAGACTTCTTTAGTCAACTTTCCCTTCATAGCTAACTCCATCGCAGATGGCCAGACATCTTCACCATCCGCACTCACGTCTTCAATAGATTTTGACCCTTTGAGCATGACTTGACCAACCTTTTAAGCCAAATTTTGTTGCTTTAACCATTGATATAGCATGATTGGTTTCCATGTCCTCAACTAGCTTTTTCATCCCTCCTTTGGAAAAGTTGGTTGCCAAGGGCTTCCCTGTTTCACTAAGATGTATCTTCCCTTCTTTGAAGAAGACAAGATCTTTACCCAAGGCATCTTTGAAGCTTTCACAGTCCCTTCTTGGATGGTCTGGGCTATCACACCAGATGCACCTATTTACAAATCCCTCTCTGTTTTGAGGTCTTTGACTTGATGATTGTCCAGATGTTTGCCCCTTTTCTTCAAGCCTTGCTAGCTTTAATTTCAGCTCACGTATGCCCTTCACAAGTTCTTCAAGCATAGACCCATCATCCTTAGAAGCTACAATAGAAGGTTTTGGCCGCTTCTCAATAATAGCAAGAACTGCATCACCATTGTTCACCACCATCTTGTCTCTTTTGCGTTGTCTTTTCGCCAACAGGGAGACTGCATCTTGTACATCATTCCACCTTGTCTTCAAACCTTGCTCTGTATCTTTGTCTTCGAAGAGAAGTTCTAACTTTTCTTCAATTTCTTTGCCCGCTGCTTGTAGGAAAAGTTCTACCTTCTCCCTATCCAAGGAAGCTTGTTCAATTTGTGATAGTTGAGCATATCGTCACTCAAACTCTCTGAGAAGCTCTGTAGCAGAAATCCCTTCTTTAGGCTTTGAAACCCAATCTAAGAAAGTTCTTTTGGTCACCCTCTCAGAGTCCTCCATAAAGTAGTCTTCTTTTAGAGAAAGCTTGAATTCCTCCCAATTTCTTCCATGAGCATTTTGAATTGCCCTAATACGGTCTCTGATCTCTGGGACACAAACTAGCTCAAAACTTCGAACCATGTCTTCCTCACACACTCGGTTCAACTCTATTTACTTCATATAATCTCGTAGATACTTTGAGATGTCCTTGCCATCAAACTGGTCAATTCTCTTCACAATGGACTGTAGTGCTTTTGCGGTTGAAATATGGCTTCTTTCCGTTGCTTGTTGTTGCTGCATGTACATGGAAAATGCTTGAAACCTCTGCATGACTGCAGGATCAAAGTGTATCCCATGTGTCTCTTGATTTTCATCCATAGCTAACAAAGTGTGTAGATCAATTCACAAACTCCCACCCTAGCAACTTCGTGTCGGGTTCACTAGAAGTGTCGGGATGTGTGCGGTCTAGCTGGGAAGGTGCGGAACCTATGGCTGTGAGAGTTCGTGATGAGAGTCACAAACACTTTATGAAAAAGCGTGTTTATGGAGAATCACCAACCCTCTTCCTAAATATGGTTTTAACTCTAAGAGCGTTCGTGACAAAAATATCACAACCCTCTTTGCTATTGTGCTTGGAACGTGCTTGTTTTGGTAGTCGAGATTATGATGAAAGGACCATCAAATCACATCCAATTTTACTTTAAAATAGCAATTAGAAACACTAAATGTTCAGCCATAAAACCTCAATGCTCATACAAGCACAATTCTCAATCAAAGCCCAAACCTCTTTGGTTGTATCATGTAGCCTCGCCCCCAATTATAGTCGTAGCATCAAACAGTTGAAACGAATACACAAGCTTCCACCTTCACGGCGACCATTTGCTGAGTTTACAGAGATTTAAGAGCTTATAAAGTGAAGCCCACACACCATTTTGATAAGAGGAAACCTTAATTCACTCCCTCACTAGCTCAGATACAAGATTTCGAAGAGGCGGGACTGCCCTACACATAGATTGAGCAACCATGGAAGCCATTGCACAGTAGTGATAAATTGCAGATTTTTCCTGTAAAAAGCCCCCTTCTCTCTCTTACCCACGGCATTATGAGCTGATGTGTCAAATTTTGGGCCATTTTGCCACTTTGGACCAAAACTAGGCTCATTTTTGACCCAAAAAACTGTCATTTTTTATGCGAAAAATCCCAAACGGAGTGAGGAAAATCCTTAAATTTGTGGGATCACTCACATAAGCATAAAAAGCATAGATAAGCATCATTTTTCATCAATATACCATTTTGGGTCACTTTCTATGAAATTCTGCAACGGCGCCTGTTAGTTGCTATTTATGGCAGTTTTTGCCTGCATCAGTCTTTATAGGCGATATGAGTGTGCCACCATGAAACACTTGGACTATGTACATTGTCAAACCAAATTAGGCATCTTATCAAGTGAAAAAAGCACGCAAATGAGCTACATCTAGGGCCACGTCTCCCCGGATGGGTATGTATATGATAGCGACTATGTACATTATTGTTTTTCTTTCCATGCATCAAGAAGTTTCAAAAGTGAGGTGAATGTTTTTATTTCACACTATGCACGTGCCACGGCACGACAACGCATAGAAAACTTTCCCTCCCCAAAGAACAACATCTATACTCTTTATAATGCAGCTTAAAATTTTTAAGGAAGGAGAGGTGTCCATGTGTCACTCCCTTGTTCATTTCAGAAAACACCTTACAAAACATCTAATAAAAAATGCAAAAGTAAAAGGTAAGATTGTAAGAATCTGACAAGCCTTTTCAATTGTAAAGTCAAAAGATTTTGTATTCTACATAAAATAAATGTGGAAATCTGATTGCACATAACGAAAAGGGGATGACTTTAGTGGAGATTTTGTTACTTAATGCGAATTTAGTTTTTGAAGATATAACAAAAAAAGAAGAATATTAGTGATATTTTTGTTTAATGAAAATGTAATTTCTGAAGATATATATGGTTTTATCTTTTGAAGGGGCTTTTTTTAAAACCAATATTGATATGTTTTAGAAAATTTTGGAACTAAGTATTTTTTTAAAGAGCTTGAGAAAAAGAAAAAAGCTCGCCTTATGTCGACTTGGGACTGTTTCGCTTTGAGGACAAGCATGACATGTAAATGCAAGGGTTGTTATCCACATTGTTGACCATGAATGTGTGTGTGTGTGTGTGTGTGTGTGTGTGTGTGTGTGAGAGAGAGAGAGAGAGAGAGAGAGAGAGAGAGAGAGAGAGAGAGAGAGAGAGAGAGAGAGAGAGAGATAGATAGATAGATAGATAGATTTTATTATCGTCCTCGGAGGTCAAATATGACCTATGGGACCAAAGTTACGGGTGATGTAGTATGTGTACGGCTGATGAGTGACTCTCGATGCTCCAAAATTGTAGTGATGAGAGTCGCAATGGAGAGCCCACACTTTGACTGGGAGAGG